>NW_028289334.1:0-329964 GCF_059628265.1 Tinamus guttatus
AATGGGCTAATAAGGACCTCCGGATGGCTGCATCAAAGGCTGGTCAAGGCCCATGGACATCTTCGGTGGCACCTTGTTCTTCCTGAACCAGTGTCAGGCACAGGAGAGAGTGCCCGTTGGGCTGCTTTGTGTGAGAGGAAATGCCCATGGCCAGGAATAGGTGTTCCCTCACTGGAGAAGCTCCAGCCTGGCTACCTTGGCCCAGGTCCTCCTTCCCTACCATTCTCGTGCTCTCCATGCAGGTCCCATCCCTGCCGCCCACCTCTCCCTCCAGCCCCACCGCTCACCTCCCTCGTGCGCTCCTGCACTCCATGGATCCCATCCATTGATGAGGAACAGCCGTTCACCTGCTGCTCCTTCTCCACCTCCATCTCCAGGACTCGCTCTGGGGACAGCCCTGCATGGCCAGAGTGTTTTCAGCCTGTCCTCTACACAGACAGACGTGTCGGCACAGTCCATGTCACCGCCCTGTCCTCTGATCAGCTGCTCACACTGAGGGGACATCACAGGACCTTGGCTGGGGCTGGTTCTGCTGCTGGCCAATCCCGCACAGGGCAGCAGTGACCTCACAATGTGCCCTGGAACCTTCAGCTGGCTCTGGCCTATCAGCAGCAGGGACAGAGGTGACGTCACAAGAAACCTCAGCAACCCAGAGCCTCTTGATGATGTCAAGTCTACAGAGAAGGATGTGACCTCGCAGTCACCCTCAGAGCCATATCCCTGCTTTTGGGCTATAAAGGACTGGCCCAGCAGTGATCTCACTACCAATATCCAGGCCATGTCCCTGCTGCTAGCCTATCAGGGACTGGCACAGCAGTGACCTCACTAACAAACATCCAGGCCATTTTCCTGCTGCTGGCCTACCAGGTCTGAGGCAGAAAGGCCAACACAACCAACATCCAAACCATGGACCTTTTCTGGCTTGTCACCACCGGACACTGAGGTAACATCACAATGGCCTGTGGGAGCTAACAGCCCCCTCTGGACTATCCAGAGCAATAAGTGTCCTCAGAGTCAGAATTTGGGGCTATCAGGTGCTCAGGCAGAAAGGACCTCAGAGTATGAACAGCAGCCATGGCGCTGCTGCTGGCATGTCATGTTCTCACACAGAAGGGACCCTGTCATTGGTCCCAGGGACATGGGCAAGGTTGTTCTCCAGGGTGTGCTTGCTCCTGCAGTGCTTTCCCAGGAGAGGTCTAGAAAGAGCAGTGCCCTGGCCCCAGGACACAAGTCACCACCTGTGGAGGTCAGCCTAAGGTCAGTAGCAAGAATGTCCCCTCAGCAGATGGGGGGCTGAGCAGGAGAGGCGGGAGCTGCAGCCACCTGGCCAGCACATGATCAAGGAACTCACTGGACAGCCTCACGTGTGGTCAGTGCGTGATCATCTGGTTGGTGGGTCGGTTGGGTTTGGGGCTTAACGTGCTGCAGGCAGGGCGGGGCTGTCTCCGGGGTCAGGAGCTCTATAAATTGTGTTTAAATAAAGGTCTTTGGTTTCACAACACCGAAGACCATGATTGCTTCAGACACTGCAAATGGCACCCAAAGCTGGGGCAAGAACACAGGGGAAGCTCACAAAGCCCGAACCCGGCAGCATAGCCCAGCCGAACCAGGAACAGAGCAGGAAGAACTCCGGTGTGCACCCATCGCCTAATTAGAGGACAGCAGCGTGGGAATCACGGAAGGCGGAATGTCTCAAGGGCAGAAACGCAGCCTGGACGCACTGCAGCGCGTGGTGCACAAAGAGAACCGACAGGTTTCCAGGAAGGTTTTAGTCACTCTACTAGAGTGGATTCGGGAGAGGTACCTACTTTCCCGAAGGAAGGCACACTCCAGCGAGAGGTGTAGGAAGAACTCAGAAAGCGCCTTAAGGAGGCGATGGTGGATGGTGATGCAGCCATAGCAAAACATCTGAGCACCTGGTGGCAGATCATGGTCACCTTGAAAACGGCCTGGGATCTTCAGGGGGACAGAAGCAATCAGCCACATGCAGCAGCACCGTCAGCACCACCGTACGCTGGGGCGGCTGATCATCCGTGCGACCATCCGTTCGACCCAGGCCCCAGGGACCCAGAGAAGGAACCTGATTTACACCCTCAGACCCACATAACGAGGTTACAAAAGGGGATTGAGGGTTGATTCGCTGGGAAATGCTTACCAGAGAGGCAGTTCAGCAGGGGAACTTAGAAATATTAACAGCTATGCCAGTCGTGTATGCGTTGGTGGTGCATTTGACTGAGAAAACCAAATCCTACCTTAAAAGGGAGAAGCAGGGAAGTGGTTTCAATGTGGAGAGAATGGCCATCTCAAGAAAAACTGCCCCAAAGGCCTGGAGGCGGAGGCAAGCCAGCTCCAGCTCGCTTATTCACGTGCTGTATGGGTCATTGACAGATCCACTTCGAGTGCTGGAATGCATCTTCTTACCTCATGGACAGTCAAAAAGAAATTATCACCGTGACAGAAGAATATGCACAGTTAATTCAGAAAGCAACAATGTGCTTAAAAATATTAAACAGCAGCGATCCAAGATTCATTTATCTTCTGCGACCAAGGAAAATTTGCAATGGTTATTAGCAGAACATTTACCCATGCAGGTGGCTTTAGCAGACTTTGCAGGACAGATGAACATTCACTATCCCCTGCATAGGTTGTGGTCAGAACTTCCTAACATTCCCTTATTAGCAAGGTCTCTTTGGCAGCAAACTCCCCTTTCAGGTATTACTGTCTTCACAGATGGATCAGGACAAACTAAAAAGGCTGCCATTGCCTGGAAAACGTCAGCGGACGCAGAGTGGCAAACTGAGGTTCAAGTACCAGGCTCCACACAGCTGGTGGACTGGTAGCTGAAACCATGGCTTTTTGAAAATTCACAACTCTAAATCTTAATGTTGGAACAGATTCCTTAAATGTCGAAGGCCTGTTGAAGCGCTTGGAGGGAGCTATGATTTGAGAGGTTGCCAATCCTTTGCTGATGGCCCAATTATGAAATTTATGGACTTTGTTAAATCACTGAGCCAATCCCTACTTTATTACTCACGCATGGTCACATACTGGGGAGAAAAGTCGGGATGTGTTTAAGCACTGGTTAAGATGTTTTGTGGTCATGGATGTTCCAAAAACGATAAAAACAGACAATGGGTCTGCGTATGGTGCTATGCAAACCCAGGACTTCCTTAAACAATGGGGCATTCGACACATCTTCAATATTCCTCATTCTCCTACTGGGCAGGCAGTTATTGAACACTCGCACCAGACCCTAAAAAATATGTTAATTAGAGAGGGGGAACTCAGAGAGATGGCCCCCAAGAAAGATTGGATAAAGCTTTATATGTATTTAAGTTTTTAAATCGTAACATAGCAGGTGAGAGCTGAGTTACTCAACACTTTGGCCAACGGTCAGAAAATTTACAGCCAAGATCCCAAGTTACCATAAAAGATCTAGTTACAGGGAAGTGGGAAGGTCCAAAAGACTTAGTAACTTGGGGAAGGGGTTATGCTTGTGTTTTGACAGATGGGAAACCAAGATGAGTCCCTTTGCAATGTGTATGGCCCTGGCTTTCCTCAGCAGCTGTGCAGCCTTTGTCCCAGACTGGGTCAAACAGCCAAGAAATGTATGGGTAACATTAGCCATGTCAACACCAGACAATCCCTTTCAAACATGTTTAATAGGAGTATTTTCTTGGTTAAGACAGTTTGGGCTTTGGAAAACGCAAATTGTAAAGTTTTTGATTATTGAGTTAATTGTATTTTGCTTGTGGTTAATTGTCTACCTTGTCTGTTATCATGTGTGCAATGGTTAATTGATTGATCAATTAATCAAGTGATGACCGCTCAAATAAAAACTAAATAAGGAAGGGGGAGATGTGGAGGTCAGCCTAAGGTCAGTAGCAAAGAATGTCTTGTGGGCAGGTGGGGGGCTGAGCAGGAAAGGCGGGAGCTGCAGCCCCATGGCCAGCGCATGATCAAGAAGCAGCTTGGACGGCCTCGTGCATGACCAGTGCATGATCATCTGGTTCATTGGTTTGTGGGGTTTCTGGGCTCCACGTCCTGCCAGGCAGGATGGGGGCTGTCTCTGGGGTCAGGAGCTCTATAAGCTGCGTTTAAGTTAAGGTCTTTGGTTTCACAACACCGAAGTCTGTGAATCCTTCATACGCTGCAGATTTTCCATTGTCCATCTTTTCCTTGCTGCCTCCCATGCAATTGCTGTGGCCTTCCAAGAAAATCCTGCTGCTCTGTGCCCTCCACAAGGTATTTGTGCGCAGCATGAAGATCTCTCCTGGCCTTCTCTTGTCTAGGCTGAAGAAACATCCCTCTTCCAGCTTCTCCTTACCTGCCCCATGCTCCAGCCCCTGACCAAGTTGTTGTCCCTGTGCTGAACTCCTTCCCCTTTGTTTGTTTCCTTGCAGATCTGCAGAGCCCAAATGGGATCCGGTATAGAGGCATGGTGTCCACTGTGCCAAAAAGAGCAGTAGAACACGTATGTGGCCCCACTGGCTATGCTCTCCCAAATAAAAATCTGCGAGGATGGCCAAACTATGGCACAGGGACCCAAAAGGCCTCCCCTTGCTGACCACTAGGGCACTGAGATGAGATGTGGGTGCCCTTGGCCACCACCAGGACATACCCCTGGGAGTCCCTATGGCAACGGCCAGGGCTTTGTGATGGGGGTGGCATCATGTCCCCAAGGCCATTGTGATGGGGCGATGCCCATGGCAACCAAGGCTGTGTTGGGCCAGAGCACCACCCTCGGGGTCACACTCTGAGGACAGCAGCTCCAGCAGAAGGAGCGGCTCGCGTTGGTCCCCAGAGCAGCAAGTCCCCAGGGGAGCAAGTGCCCTAGAGATGGAGAAGGAGAGGCAGGCGAACGCCTGCTCCCAGCCCAGCAATGGGCGTCCTCCCGGGTGCAAGTGCACAAGGAAAGTGAGTCCTGGGGCTGGAGGGGGAGCCTGACAGCAGGGATGGGAGCTGCATGGAGAGCACAAGCATGGTGGGGCAATCGAGCCAGGTGTGATCTCCTCTGGCCAGGGGCTGCTTCTTGCTGGCTGTGGGGATTTTCTCAAACACAAAGCATGACTGGGATGCTCCAAGGCCCATATGGATCCTGGGAGCCCTGTGCGGAGAGTCAGAGATCCTCTTTGGACCACGTGTAGCTGGGCTGTGCTTGACCATGAGCTTCCCTTTGACATAGGGCTGGGGCTTCCTGTGTCTCAGGGGCTGCTTGTAGCAACACAACCCTCTCCATCATGTGCCTCCTTCTCCCTACAGGTGGGCAAGCAGGAGCCGCACGCAGCGAGGCAACGCAGGCAGACCCTGACTTCGTCCCCACAAAAGGACAGGCGGCCTTTGCTGTCTGACCCCCCAGGGCTTTGAAGATGCTGATCAGGTCATCGCAAAGGTACCGAGCTGAGCAGTGAGGCCGGCAAAGGCCCTGCCTGACCGCTGCCCTTCTCAAGACGACTCCTGTGATGCTCAGGGAGACCCTGCCCAGCAGAGCTGGGCCAAGAGCGGAGGTGCCACATCTGCCTCCCAAACCACCGCGCACTGCCAGGGCAGCCAGCCAGGCACATGGAGGCTTGGAGGCTCCTGCATGTAAAACACCAGGGTCTACAGGGAAAAAGAAGCTGCCTGCTCCAGAAAAGCCTTGCAGAGCTTCTGCCAGGTGCAGGACCAATGCCATCGATACGGAAGATGTGGCTGGACTGGTGGACATAGTGATGGAGGGATTAGAGACAGTGGCAATAACTTGCAGGGAAGCTGCTGCCAGGGAACCCTCGGGGGCTGCTGGGGGTGCTGTGATGTCTCTGGAGTGCGGGAAGAGAATTGAAGAGTCCATGTCTCTTGATTTGCCTGCCCTTCAAAAAGCCAAGCGAGATGCTGGTGTTCCCCACCGGGCAGTTCCAGAGCACGGCCACTGCTTGTCTGAGGCCGGACCTGGGCCTTGTGTGCTGGGAAAAACAAGGATGGTGCCAGAAGTGTGGTGCTTATCCCAGTGTGTCCTTGATGCAGAGGCAGGTGTAGGCTGAGGACCCTCTGTTTAGGTGTGCAGGTAGTGGCGTGCTGCAGTGCTCTGCTCCAGAGCCCAGCCTGCCACCCCAGGGTCCTGCTGGCAGAGCAGAGGGAGGACTGTTGGTTTCCCTGTTCTCTCCTTGGAGCATCCTGGTGTGACCCAGGGGTTCTCACAGTTTGATGGTTTCTGTCAGCTGATGTTCAGGCTTGCAGTTTCTGATCGTCTTGATGATTATCTGAGTCTTTGAGATTTGAGTCACTCTGATGGAATAAGTTATCTTCTCACTCTTTTTAAGGCTTTCTGTTGAAGCTGGACCCTCATTACATCTTCCCATCGCAGACCCTAATCCATTGTGATCCCTCATACAAACTTGTAGTTAAACAAAGCAGTCAGAGCCATTTCTGCACTTTGTGGATATGCAGACACTTGCAGACAGAGCGATGCCCCGTCACAAGAATCAGGCCTCTCAGGGTGATGGATGGCTCTGCGATACCTGTTCTTGGTCAGTGGTGGAGGCAGCAGCTTGAAATCCACAGGTCCCTTTGGAAAGGGTCTCCAAATAGCAGATTCCTTGAGCCTACTTTTAGGGAGCCATCTGGAGGTAGGGATCCAACACCTTGCTGAAGACACTTCCCAGTAGAGGTGTTGTCTTTAGGCCTTTTCCAGTGATATTTACATTATCTCTGAGGATAGGAAGATACCTGAGAACCTCTCTGGGTCCCCGTGCCATATTTTGCCCGAGATCCTGGATTTGTATTAGGGAGAACACCACCAGGAGGGCCACTGACACATTCTACCTCTGGTTTTGGCACAGTGGGGACCATGCCTGTACACCAGATCCCATTTGGTCTCTCCAGTTCTGCACAGGCACTAACAAGTGAGAGGGAGTCCAGCACAGGGACAAGAAGATGGTCAGGGGCTGGAGTGTGCGGCAGAAAAGGAGATGGTGGAAGAGCAAGGTTTGTTCAGGGTAGACCAGAGAAGTCCAAGGAGGATCTTCATGCTGTGCAAATCTCCCTTGTGGAGGGCACAGAGCAGTTGGATTTTCTTGGAGGGTCACACAAATGGCGTGTGAGGCAATAGTGAGAGAAAAAGAAATGAACAATGGGAAATGCTGCTTAGATGTTAAGAACCAATCTTTTTCTCTATGAGCATGACCAAACTCTGGCACAGGATCCAGAGAGATTCTCAGATCTCCATCCTCGGAGATAACCCAAAGTTCACTGGAAAAGGCCCTAAGGACCTGCCTGCTGGGACCTGCCTTCAGCAGGATCCCCTGCTGCAACTTCAAGGAATCTACTCTTCTGAAAAAGGGTCTACAGGCTCTTTGCTTTTAAAAGCCCTCAGGAAGGTTTCTTGATCTGTGATAAGATAGAGATGATATGTCAGAAAAGAGCAAACATATTCTTAACACATGTCTTCCCTCCAGAGGGCTTGAGATGGGACATTGGTTCCTGACAGGCTCCAAAATCATGGGTCAGGCCAGGTAGAAAATCTGAAGAAGTTTCTCCAAATCCTGTGAATTTTGCCCAGCTTTCTTTCATCTGACCCTGAGGAAAGCCATTTCTCTTTTGCACCTTACTTATGCTTTGGGGTTTTCCGTTACACCTCCAAGTAGTGTTTCTCCCCTGGGTATAGTTCTTGGCACCTGCCTCTCTTTGGGACCTGTAGAGTCCTGGCACCCTGCTTCTCCCACACTTTTGATCCTGGGTGTCTCAGGACAGGCCCACACACTGCAGCGCTGCTGTCCAGGCTCCTGTATGGAGCCTGTAAGGCACTGCCGTGCCTCAGGAGCTGAATTTTGTCTTGTTCACAAGTCGGTGAGATGACCATCTCCCAGCTCCCCTACTGCTGAAGCTTCCAACAACCAACATTCGTCTTCCTGTAGTTTTTTCACAGTCCTGGAGCAAATCATGCAGAAGGGAGACTGCATCCCTCTTGAAGCTTTCAGATATGTGGCATTCCAGACACTGAAAAGCAAAGCACGCCTTTCCTCCTTTCTTTGGGTTGCCTATTCAGCCTCTATGTCTTTGGCACTTTGGTGCAATCTGCACCCCGGGATCTTTCTCCATTCTCTCTCCTGTCTCCTCCGTGTCTGCTCAGTCTGCTCAATGCACTAGGGTCATGGGAAGTATTGGTTTAGGGAGCTCCCCTGAAGCCATGAGAAGCTGCAGAGCTGAAGGCCTGATGGAGGAAGTCTGGGACGTGGCCGTTTCTGCTGCCCGCTCCTGCTCCCATCTTAAGTGTCCAGGAGGGTCCAGTGCTTTTCATGTTGGGGGACTGAGTTTCCTTTGACATCCCCAAGTCCTTCTTTGGGTTGCTCTGAGCAGCCACGAAAATCCCTCCTCTCTAGGGTCTTGCATCAGGGCCTTTTCCCTACTTTTGTAGAAAAGCACAGGCAGGTCTGGGATCTCCAAAAGCAGCATGGCCCACATCATGACCCAGGACCCCCAGGAGCTGTATGGCTCTCCAATTCTCACATGTCCTGCTTAAACTGACAATTTCTGACACCATCTTTACAGGCCATGAGTTGGCCAATGTAGAACCACAGTATTGTGACTACCCCTGTTACTTTCTGTTCACTCCGGGACCCAGCTGCTGGTTTGCACTTCAAGGAGTTTAAAGGTTGCTCTGTCTTTCAAGAAGGCTGTTCCTTGTAGCAAGGGAACCTCATTGTTGACATGTTGGACTTAGCCTACACTCAAAGAGCACAGATATTTATGACATTATTTCATGCTTTATTTCTGTTTCTTTGCAGTTAAGAAAAATCCTGTGTTCATTTGCAGCTAGTTCTCTAAGGAACTCTCTAAGAAAAGCAGTTGGGAGTTGCAGCAGATGAGCTCTAACTTTCAGTTGCTGATTTCAGTAGAACAGAGAAGCTTCTAACAAGAGTGATGGAAGTCCCAGGTGGCTGATGTGAGAAATGGCAGGTTGGGGAAGGGAGGGAAGGGTGTCCATACAGTGCTTGAGCTCTGGGACACTGGTTCTCCTAGATGTCCCAACTTCATTGGGAGTCATTCTGGATTGATTCCAATTCCAGAATATTGCTGTCAATTACTCTGAAAGCTGGATGTTAATAGTAACAATAAAAACCTGTAAAATCAGAAATACTTGTATATTATTGATGTCTCCACCTTTAAGCTACAGTCCCCAAACCTCTCCAATTAGTCATGCAAGATTGATGAAAATGGCAGGGAGGGACATGGTTTGTGAGAGCTTTTTGCATTTTAATGAGCTCCATGGTGTATTTCATGCCGAATCCATGAACCTCAGTTACTGAGAGGAGAATTCAAAGTCAAGATCAACCCCTCCCCAACATTTTGTTGAGTTTTAATGGGTCCCATTGATAGTTGTTAGCAGTGAAGTGTCTCCAGGGGCTGATTAGAGCAGAAAATTGTCATCACTGATAACAGGTAGGCAGAGGAAATGTGCAGGTGGCTCTGATGCCACATTAACCCTTGAGGTGTTTTATCAGGCAAAATGTCCAAGCTCGGCCACTGAGCTTCTGGGAAAGGAGATCCTTTCCCCCACATGTTTTCCAGGTCCTCTTGGGGGCAGTGTGTGGGTGGGGGTGTGCAGTGCTCAGTGCAGGACAATGATATGACACCTTTCGGGGTGTCAGCAAGAGGGACACTGAGGCCCAGTGTCTCCTGACAGGCCTTG
Source organism: Tinamus guttatus (assembly GCF_059628265.1). Taxonomy (NCBI): domain Eukaryota; kingdom Metazoa; phylum Chordata; class Aves; order Tinamiformes; family Tinamidae; genus Tinamus; species Tinamus guttatus. Next base: position 9,668 of record NW_028289334.1, read on the forward strand.
GTGGCAGAGACAACAGCCATGCCAAGAAGATGCTGACCTGCTCTGGTGTCTTTGGGCCTTGGCAGTGCCTTTGTCTGTCTCCAGCAGAGCCTGTCCTATGCTTTCTCATGCCTGCAGCTGTGTCCATGCAGCCTGTAGACACCCACCCTGCTTCCCCACTTTGCTCTCACACGGGATCTCCTTCCCTTCGCTGATGTCTCTACATCCCCACTGGCTGTTCCTTCCCAAAGCCATGGGATGATCCTTGACTCCTCCTGGGTGTCCTGTTGCACCACAGTACCAACCTTCAGGTGTCATTTCTTCATCCTTATGTCCAGTCTGAAATTCTCTAAACTGGGGATTTTTTGGGTTGTTTTGGCTATTCATACTGCCTCTCACTACCAAGTAAAGCTCCTGGCAGTACCACAGTGTGGGGAAGAATGTAACCTTGTCTGTCAGGACACATAGAAACTTGAGGAACTGAGGACAGGGCTGAGAAGGGCCTTGGTGCTACGAGGGATGCCATATGAGGCAATGGTGCAGGGTCATGTGAATAATGCCAGATGCCTGTGGGGCTGCATTAGTAGTAGCATGGCTAACCAGAGGAGGGGAGCTGTTATCTGTCTCCAAGGGGGACTTTTCCTGAAGGCAGTGGTGGCACTCAACTTTGGGGGAGCATGTATGAAATCCAGGTGTCCTAGGTGGTTGTCAACTAATTTGAAGGGCCTGATTTTCCTGTTGGTTCCCTATTAAATATGCTAGGAATTTGGAGGTTTTGCTGGACACCTCAGGCATCTGACACGGCCGAGTAGACCTGTTTTCCTCGCATGAAATCAAGTGTCTGCACAGAATCATGCAAGCACTTTGCAATGGACATGGATCTCCTCATTGCTCTGTCAGAACAAGTGGACATTTGCACCTGTCTTGGACCAGCTCTGTCCAACGTGGACTGCCTCCCCCTTGGAAAAAGTCCAAAGGGGCGAGTGTGTGTGCACAGCTGATTCACTTCTCCCAGTGACTGCAGTGGGAGCTCAGAAAACCAGCTCCCATACAGGCAGCCGCTTTGTGCACCCCAGCAGCTGGACAAAGGGAATCCTCCTCTGAGTTTGTGGAGTGCACAAGAGCAAACTGAACCCTCCTGCGCTCCTGGAGCTTCTCAATGGGCATTAGCTGTACTGCTGAACTGCTCTGAATCACCTCCTGAAGCATGAGGGTGTTAACTCCCTTCTTGCCCCTGTGCAAGTGTTCTGAGTTCTTACGGGATGGAAGCAGAGGCTTCAACAGCAGGACATGTCCACTCTCCTAGACAACCATCCTGTGATGAGGCCAGCTGCATGCTGGATTCGTTCCACGGACTCTCTCTCTTTACATCAGTGGACCTTTGCCAGGGATGACCTTGCTGCCTTGCAGGAACTGTCAGCCCTGGAGCCCCAGCAATGCCTGGAGGCTGCACAGGGGACAGAAAATGTCCCATCTGCAGCTGGGTCCCTGCTCCTGAGCTGGGCCTGGCTCTTGGGACTGCGGGAGCCCATGGCAACCTGGCAGGCGCTGCAGAGAGACAGCTCTGCCCAGGAGCAGCTCCTCATAAAGGAGCACCAAGACTCAGGGCACTGCCCGCAGGCACCAGGCTGGGATGAGTCGCTCATAAGTGAAAGACAGTTGGGAATGGGAGGACGGCTGAGCTCACTGCAGGCAGAAACCTCCCCAGCCCTTGACACGGTAAGTCTCTGGCTGCAGGGCTACACTGCTGCGGTTCCTGGAGGGATCTTCTGAACCTGGCGCCTTCAGCAGCTGATTGGATTTGCCAGGGTGGCTCTCCCAGTGTCTCCTGTTTGGAGCTGGTCGTGCTTTAGAGCAGGGACTCCCAGCCACACATTCAGAGGGATCACGGCTGCCTTCGCCCACCCCTCTGCCTGCAGACACAGCCAACATCCCCTTCCCAGCCTCAGCAAGGTTTGTCTCACCTGCTCTTTTGCACCTGCAAACACAGAGGTGCCCTGGGCAGGGTCCTGCCCCTGGCAGGTGTCTACAGGGCAGAGCTGAGCACCCAGCGGGTGCGATGGGGTCTGGAACATGGACAGGGCAGAGATGTGGGGACAGAGAAGCAGCTCCTGCAGGGATGGCTCCAGGCAATGGAATCATGGTGAGAGGAAAGTGCCTCCTGCAGCGCCCCTTCCCACCAGCACAGCCCTCTGCACTCCAGGCCATGGGGGCCAGGGCAGGAGTTGTCCCAGAGCAGCCAGATGTCCAGGAGAGGAGACACATCTGAGTGCCCCTCTCTCCCCGCCAGGCCCTGCCTCCCTCGGCACAGCTATCATGGTGTTACTCCATGATCCCACCTGCCCACGTTGCCCTTCTCCTTCCCTTGGACTCTCTGGACAGGGGGTTTCTGATGCAGGTCAGACACTGGCCCTGTGGGTCCTGCCATGTAGATGGGTCCTGGACTGTGAGGTGCCCAAGTGCCCTCTAAGCTGTGGGGCTCAGGGCAGTGCGGTTGGAGGAGCTTGGAATGAGCCACCTCTCTCATCAGGGCACCCCATCCTCAGGATGTCCTGCCATCTCCCTGGGTGCCTGTCTGGGCTGCAAGCTACCCTCTGGAAGAGCTCAGCTCCCCCGTTACAGCAGGTGCTGTCTGGGTGCCCCAGGGAGAAGCCTTCTGGAATCTGAGGTCACAGAATCGCTGCAGGGAGGTGGATGTAGGCAGCTGGCAGGAGCCCAAGGTGTTGCTGGCTCCAAGGGGAGGGCGGACACCTGCCTGACATCCCCTCCAAAGGAGTGCTGGTGGACATGATGTAAAGGAATCCTCTGCTCTCCATGGTGTCATTTAATTGAGGGGTAACATGAGTGCAAGCATCCTACAGCTCCAAGGTGAGAGCACAGGGTAATTGAGACCAATGCAGATGGAGAGGCCAGCTCTGCTCCCCCAGCATCAAGGCCAAGAGCTGAAGCCATAGAGCTCAAGGATGGTCCTGCTAAAATGGAGGGGAGGTGTTGGAGAAAGGGAGACTGCGACACCAGTTGGTCATCGACAAGACTCGTTTATTGAACATTCAGTGTGCACTCTTATACACAACTTAATTAGGTTCATGCATATTGCAAGGCTTGCGCTCATGATTGGTTGCTAAGGAGGTTGCTATGTCCCGGCCGCATAGGCTCTTTCCCAGCTCTGCAAAGTTGTTTACCCGAAACGGCTAACTACTCTTTCCCACATAGCTCCCCATTCCCAGCCGGCCAAGGACAACTCACTAACACTCCCCAGTACATTATCAGCAAGGCGCAGGTGGTGCAGATTCCTAGCACAGTGCAGATTCCCAGCACAGCATCCCTCTACAATTCCCCCTTTTTTCTTTTGCACTAATCAAGCCTTGCTGGTAAGTGAGAATACTTTATGTCTAATACATGCAAAACCAGAATACCTTATGTCTAATACATGCAAAAGCACAGCCAAAAACTACAAGGCATAAACAATAAAACAACTAGTAATATTAGCCGTGATTTACTAATACATGCACCCATTCCCAAGTCCGTGTTGGTCTGCAAGGTCTTTCCAGTCGAGAGTCCGATGTCCTGCTGAGCAACTTCCGTTGTCTATTGATCTGCTGATGGGCAGTTCAAGGACTCTTGATCATTTCAACGCCAAGGTTTTACCAACCGCCTGGAGCTGTAAGGTGTCCTCGATCTCCAAGCCATTCCTCTATAAGTCCTCCTTTTTTCTTTTGCAACAACCAGGCTTTATGAGTATGTAAGGACAGCATTCGCCTTAAGCACGCGAAGGCACAGCTGAATAAGCATAGGACAAAAAGCATAACAATCAAAAGCATCAGTCCTGTCTTAAGCGAGGATTTCAGTCACCCACCGATACCCAATAAATCAGTTAACCCATCCAGCCCAAAGAAGCCCACGTCTTTCTGTATCTCCTGGGTGTGTTCCATCAGCTGTTGGATTTGCTGGTGGATTGCCTTAGAGTGGTCTTGCAGGTCCATACAGCACATTCCTTCAAAGTAAGCACTGCATGTTGTACCTGTGACCCCCCGAGACTGCCAGCACCTGAGTTCTCTCACGGCAGACCATGTGAGCCACCGCTTCCAACCGAGGGGTCACACTCTTGCACGGTTGAACTGGGAAGATCCATTCTAAAACCGCAATCTAGCTGGTTCTTATTTTGTGTAGCTGCAGTAGCTTCCCTATCTCAAGGACACACTGTCCTCTACTTTACCTCTGCCTCACTCAGGCCCTGTGCACTAACTCCATCTGGCTATGTCCTTTCTCCATTAGCCAGGTTTGCACAATACTCTCCACACTTCCCCCGTTTTCTTTTTGGGCTATCAAACTCGCATTCCATTCTTGGTTGACTATTCGCGTAAGCATATTTTGCAAGCATTTAAAGATACATGGTACAAGGAGTATAATCATAATAAGCACGATCCCTATGGTAATTAAATGTTGCACAGCTGAGGTTAGCCATGGGCCCAAGCCGAGACCTTTTAGCCAATTATCAAGGCCGAATCCTGTATCTTGTTGCAAGTGTGTAGTTAAGTCGCGCAATGTCTCCAGCTGCTTATGTATGGAATTTGAATGATCAGAAAGGTTCATACAGCACATCCCTTCCAGTTCTTCACACCCATGACCATGTGCTAGCAACAGGAAATCAATAGCAGCTCGATTCTGTAAGGTAGCATGACGAACCGAATCAACATCTGTTAACAGCCCTGAAAGAGCTAGTGACGTGGCATTTGTTTGTTTTGCCAGCCAACATCCTAATTTTCTTAATGTCGCCAGCGCTTTTGCTGCTGCTACCCTCGGGGCGAGAAAGGATGCTACAAATGTTCTTTCGCGGGACCAAAAATCGGCGTTATCATCACAGTCACCTTGAAACGCGTGTGTCATTCTTTTTATCCTATGGCTCTTACGGTGCTGTTCTAGTATCATTGATGTGTTCGGCGTGAGCAGCGTTAGCCCCCCAAGCGTGCACGGGCCTCCCTCTATTTTGGAAGGAATTCCTGCCCACGCCCTGTCCCCGCATATTAAAAACACTCCTGGTGGTAAGGCAATCGGTGTGTTGGATGACTTGGATACGTTCTCCGAGGTTTTGTTACACCAAACGGTATTGTTACCCCATGTGGCATTGACTGACACAGGTAATGATTGGTTCCAACCTGTTCCCCGGTACACACTTGTCCAATTGAACCGTAGGCATGCATCAGCCTTGATTGACCCCAATAATTCTAACTCTTGGGGTTCTAAGGGAGCGCGCGGAAAATGCGGTACGATCGTATCCCAACTATCCACGTAATTACGTGAATTGTTGCTTTGACAACCGAAAGCTTTCGTAGGGCAGGGCCAATCATCTAAAGGTACTCCCACTAAGCATGTGGAGAAAGGGTTTCCGGGTGAAGCTAGGGCCAAGCATATGGCCTCCTGCCCAGTCTGATTTGCAAGGGTGACCCATATATTTTGTTTTGGTTGAGCAGGTACCCATATGGCCCTACCCCAGCATGTGCACAACACTAGAATCAGTACAGTACGAAACATTTCTACATTCCAGCGCGCAAGGTAGTCTTCTCCCCCTTTTTTCTTTTGCCACTGCATGATGAGGGCAAACACCGAGATTGGGTTGGAGACGTCCATGAAGTGTATTGGGAATTCAGAGCATTCCTTCCATTGCGACATTCTCCTGTGTGCACTGATATGATGTATTGAGTAGGCTATATGGATTCAGGTCTGTCCAGTTGCTTTGAGGAATGCCTAACACCAGTGCATCAAATTGATCTGCTGTCCCACAAAGCCAACAACTCTTAATTTGGGTATAATTAACAATACACCTAAGAAGCATAACATATCCATTAGCGTTAAAAGTAGCATCAGCTCCTATAATAGCGTTAAAAGCAACATTACCTCCTAAAAGCCACAATATACAGCTAATAATGACAGTAACACTTCTTCCTCCCATGTTGTTCTTCCGCAGCCTCACGCCTTCCACAGTTAGGGTGCCAGCTGCTTGTCTGCTACGTCTGATGTATGCAAGTTTGCTTCCAGCCAAGGTCTCACCCATTTTGCTGGCACCCATCTGGTTCCAGTATCTGTAACAACACAAGCATACCCTTTTCCCCAGGTTATCAAGTCCAAAGGTCCCGTCCATTTTCTGCTTTCAAACAATTCTTCCACAAACACTTCTTCCACATTATCCACCCTGTGACCATAGTCACTAAAGCTTCACATGGAATTGTTTAGGTGTTAATATTACATGCCCTAAACATAATGCAGGTAGGCGAGTGATTGCACATTGGTACATTAGACGGAGGAAGTTACAGAAAAGGAAGGGAGTCTAGTTCTACAAGAATATATATACAGAAAATATTGCAGTTACAATAGTAAGTAATTGAGTATAACAAACTTTGTATCCACCCCGTGACTCCAGTTACCATTGTATCTTGAAATTTAGTCTCAAATTAGAGTCTTAGTACTTGGGACATCGATTGGGTCATCCACCTGTAAAGGGGGTATAAGCGGTGAACTGAATCATCTTTACGTTAATAGCTTTCATTATAGTAGATTTTATACAGGGTATTGCTATACTTAGGATAATTATCATCACAATGAACATCACCACATATTCTATCAAACTGAATCCAACCAGTGATACCAAATCCAAACCAACTAAACACCTTCGCCAGCCAGCTAGTGTTCATTGATTCTCAGAGTTCATGGGTGTCTTTTGCCACCTGTCGCATCTTCTCTGATTGGATATCCAGGTCCTGTGTAACATTAGGGATATAAATGCTGCAGTCGGTACTGGAGAGGTTTAGGTAGCCACAAAGTTCATTTTAGCATAACAACATCAAGTCCAGTGCCATCCAGTTCTGAAGAGTCATTGTTGATGTGGCTTGTAATTGCCAATCGAGCAACTGTATACTAGTATCGGTGGCATTAGCTAGTTTTTCTACTTGATAGGCTAGCTTACTTAACCATAATCACATTTGCACAGTAGCACAACCAAATCCAAAAAAAAAAAATCCTTCCATCTAAGACAGATCTTGGGAAGTACGGCAATCATTACGAGGCACAAAGTCTTCACTTACTGATTTATATTTTATGCTGCGATTATGGCACAGCCTATTTTTAGGGAAATGTAAACTGGCCAATAGTGTCTGACCCAATTGTGTTGTTCCCAATTGGAGCAATTTATCACATTTTAGCAATACCACAACACTGGCTTGTTTGATACTGAACCGAAATATGTTCCACTATGTCATGGTCCTCAGGATGCAATGGTATGGTGAAAAAAAAACCTCTTTAAATCAATTATTAAGATGTCCCAATCATTTTGGAAGGTTCTCTGTTTCCATTTCTATTTATGTTTGCATAGCTTCAATTTGGTTTCCTCTCTGTCCAAGGATACAAGTCAGAGTACGGCTTCCAGTCCTCCACAGGTGAGGTGGTGGGTGGGTGGGTGGGTGGGGGAGGCGGGGGGGGGAAACGCCGTAGTCTGAGTTACTCCTGGCTTTCCCGCTTTCGAATTCTGTACTTTCCTGTTGTGCTTATTTAGCCCTCTCTGCTGATATATATATTACACAATAAAGATCTAAAAACCACAGATACAAACAGCACAAACACAATTTCTATCCAGTGGCACGACCTCACGTAGCTGTGCACTCCACTAGTGAGTTCCACTGTTTTAGTTGCCAAGTCCCATCCTCGTTGCCAATTAGGTTGCGAATGGGTTTGGGATTCGGCAATAATCACACAGAACAAAGTGGCTACGGCTATTCAGGTGAAAGCACGTTAAAGAAGCAAAGTATGCCTAATTACTCGTGAGGTAATACTTGTTGGCAGGACACTGAGACTGAACATTCTCTAGAGTTGGCAGATGAGAGGGTTGCTGACAGGCTCCTAACTCGGCGGGCGTCCCCGCAGAGACAACGTGGGTCTCAGTGTTAGGAGTCTCACCCCTCCTTTCTCTCTGCACTGTCTGTTTATGCCCGGTGCATCCTGCCACGTAGGGCCAGTACGTGCCAGCAGGCAGACCAGGGGGTGGACAAACTCCGCCTTCAGTCACATAATCTTCCCTCCTGGGTGCGCAGGTGCGCATGTCAGTAAATTGTCCCAGTCGTCAGTCTGAGGGTCCTGCCTTTCTCATCTCCCTCCCTCTCGGGTGTTTGACCTTCAAACTAATTTAGAGGATGTTTGCAGTTAAGTTGGCTACAAGCCCGGTCGAGCAGCCGCCTTCAGCTGCTTTTGGAGGAGGTCAGCTCTGAGCCTGGCTGGGCAGCCGCCTCCGCACTCCTTATCGCTCAGCCTGGGCAGGCAAACATCTTCTTTCTCAGGGTCTTGGATCCTATTTTGCACAATAGTTTTATGACTCTACAGATCATACAAATTTCCACCTTTCAACCATACCTCGTGTCGGCATCAATATACAAAGGATACAACACATAATAGAGATGAACATAGCAAATAGAAATAATAGCCCTAATAACGGTTTCCATCCTCACTTAAAGCATTACAGTTCTTCAACCCCACTTTTAAAGACAGATCAAATTTCTCTGCACCTCCCTCCTGGCTTTCATCAAGCCCTCAGCAACATAAGTCTCCTTGATCTCATTCGCACTTTATTCGCCCTTTTTTTTTTTTTTTTTTTTTTTTTCAAGGCAATCTAACAAGCGGAAGCGGGGGCACAGACAGTGTAGGTGCCGCAGGTGCAGGCACAGAGGCAGGCACGGGCGGGGGGGTTAGCGATGGATCTCCAAACACCAGCGGTTGTCAGTGGCGTGGCGGTCCCGGTCCTGAAGTGCTTGCAAAGGCTGCCGTGGCTCCGATGGCCACTTTGCTTTTGGCTTTCACATCGGGTTTGAATGCTAGGTGGGGCTCGGCTTTGAACCCATTCTCTCTGCACCAGATCGAAAGCTTGCAGAGGGTCTGTTCATCAGTCTCTGTCTGCACTCCCACTGCTTCGCTCTTTCTGAGCGCCTCCCGTGCTGCCCTCCAAGTCTCCCTCTCCTCCCTTGCTCTCTGGAGGACCTGCCGTATCACTCCCCATGTCTTTAGATCTTTCGCACTCCCTTTAGACATACCATATTCCGTTAACGCGGTGGTACATCTCTGCCAGTGCTGGGGGAATAAAACTTCCCCGGCACTGTTAACCGCCCCTTCTTCAAGGAGCCGCTCAGCAGCTCTTAACTGCGTTCGATTTCATAGAAATCCCCATTCACGAGCACACGATAATACGACCTTGATTATCGCTTCCATGATCCGCGGATCCCTCGACCGCCTGCGGTCCGCCGCCTCGGAGTATCACGTCGGGGTCACCACTTGTTGCCTGACATTGGCAATCGACTCCGTCCGCCGAGGCGGCCAGGCACGTCCAACCCGTGCCCGGGCCAGAGAGCACAGACACCAATATGAGGATGCTGCAAATGGCGTTTAATATACGCAGGCTGGATCTTATAAAGGTAGCAAAGGCGGAAGCATGCCTATATAGCCAATAAGCGTTGCTCTTTACCTAATATGGCATATGCCTTAGTTCCCTATTCTTCCCGTACATCGCGAGATCTTCCGAGCGCCGTACCCTACACAGCAGGCCCTTGAGGGGTTCAAGTCCTTGGGCCTATTCTTGACCCCAGCTTTGGAGGAAAAGCCCAGTTTTCACACACTGTACTGATAGAAATTACTTTATTACAGAGACTGTTGGGATTACTGTTAGGGAGCCAGTCCTTGTCCAGCATTCAACACACCTCCATGGCATGACCTCAGGGTGAGTATCTGAATTTGTAGCTGAAGCCCCAGCTGACTGCGAAGACAAGAGCAGAAAGGAGAGGCAGGGAAACGAGGAGAAACACTGTGACTGCTGCCAAGGGAGGACAGAGAGACAGAGCAGCACCGTCCCCAGGTTGCACCTCCCAGACAGTGTGGACTCCCAGGGCAGTGATTCTCAGCCCCTGTGCCTTGCAATGGGAAATGGGCACATGGCAGGAGAGAGGAAGCTCTGCTGTTCTGGAAATCTGACTGCAGAGGAGGTCAGAAATGCCCTGGAGCCCTTCCCCTTGACATCAGAGTGAGACTAAGCACAACGAGAATGAGGAGAGCTGCAAGGGGGATATTGCTGCTGCCCACAGGTGAAAAGGCAGTTGAAGGAATATTGTGGGGTCCTCGCAGACCTATTGATCCCTCAGAGCAGCACTGCAGAACTCTCCTTCAGGCATCTAAACCTAAAATGTCCCATTCATTTGCTGCCTTGTCAAGGATACAAAACAAAATTCTATCCTCTGGATATTCCCTTCCCTTTCATAGCAGCTTCCCAAGAGTGTCCTCTTGAAAAGCCCCTTCCAGATATGTTGTGTGGGTGAGGTTGAGCTGTGAGGAATTTCTGTTCTGAAGCATCTCCTCGTATGCACAGTAGAAGCAGGGAGAATGATCCTCAAAAAAAGAAGTCATCAGCTGGAGGGGTGCTGCAGACCCCTCCAGAAACCTCAGCAGCATTACCCTGCAGCCGGCGACTTACCGTGTCACAGATTGCTCCCACCATGAGCTCTCCTCTGTCCTCCCACTCCACGCTGCCTTTCACCTCTCTGTCCTCTCTCCTCTGCTGTCCGCAGCAGCAGGCAGTGCCCGCAGCCCTGCTGCTCTTGGCACAGGAGCTGCTCCTGCACTCGGCTGTCTCTGGGCAGTGCTGACAGGTTGCCACGAGCTGCAGCCCAGCTCAATTCAGGAATTACTCTGTCCCTTGGGATTCCTCCCTCTGGGATATGTTCCATCACGTAGATTAACCTCTTTTCCTTCTCTAAAGAGTACAGGGATACAGATTCCAACGTTGCAATTTATTTCATGAGATAATGATTATCTACCAAAGTTAGAAATGTCCCACGGGAAGTCCTGATTCACATCTCTTAACTAGGCAGGACACCCAGACAGGGATAAGAAGGGAGCTTGTTGATACATCGTGCATATATGATTCAGATGACTTATTCAGATGGCTTATTTGGGCTCCACATGTCTGTTCAGAAGCGCAAGGTTTGGAGAAGGATTCAGCTAACTCATGAACTCCACAAATACATGGCAGGTGGGATTCCCCCTTACCAGGCTAAGCATGCACATGGTCTGCTTGCAAGCTCCTGGCCTAAAGGTCCTAATGGAATCACTGGAGATAGTGCTTCAGTGGGAGGCTAGGTCAGGCATTTCCTTGGTCATCTCTAATGACCCTGGATGCCTTCAATCCTACTAGAGCAGCATTCACAATAAAGCTGAGGGACAGGCAGATCCCTACAGCTCAAAAAGCTGATCTATTCCAGTGGAGATCATTTATAGAATCACAGAATGGTTGAGGTTGGAAGGAGCTTTGCAGATGATCTAGTTCAATCCCCTTGATCAAGCAGTGTCACCTACAGCACGATGCACAGGATCCTGTCCAGGCAGGTCTGGAATATCTGCAGAGAAGATGACTCCACAACCTTTCTGGGCAACCCATGCCAGTGCTCTGTCACCTTCACAGTCAAGATGCTCTTTCTCAAATTCCGGCAGAACTTCCTGTGCTTCAATTTGTGTCTGTTGCCTCTTGTGCCATCACTCGTCACCACTAAAAAGAGTCTGGGCCATCCTCTTCTGCTCTTGGCATTTGCACACCCTGATAAGATCTCTCCTCAGCCTTCTCCAGGCTAAAACAGGCCCAGTTCTCTCACCTTCTCCTCATAGGAGAGATGCTCCAGCTCCCTGATCAACTTTAGACATAGACAGACATATACTGGGCTCTCTCCAGTAGCTTCATGTCCCTCTTGTACTGCGTAGCCCAGCACTGGACACAGGACTCAAGGGGTGGCCTCCCCAGGACTTAGTAGAGAGGCAGGATGGCCTCCCATGTCCTCCTGGAAACAGTCTTCCTAATACATGCCAGAAGACCATTGGTCTTCTTGGCAGCAAGGGGACATTGCTGGCTCATAAGAAAGCTTCAAGGGGGCTTGAGTGAGAGAAGGCACCTTTCTCTGGTTGCAAGGGACGTTTGGAGATCACCTAGTCATGTGATGGTCAAGTCAATGTTTGCAAGCACCTGGGAGGCCAGCAGCAGGCACATGGCACTGCTCCTGCTTGGGAGGGGGGTCACATTGTCTGTGCTCCTGACTGGACAGCACCAGGCATTAGCAGGTCCATCCATGTCTGTGAGGGTGACCGTGAGCTCTGCTCTTTGCTGAGTCCCGGGCAGGCCAGCAAGAGGCGCCTGGCTGGGCAGTTCCTTGGGAGGTCCCTGCTGGCAGAGCAGCTGCGAGGCCAGCGCTGGCCCATGGCTGGGGACGGGCTCTGAGGCCGCTCCTGTCCCAGCAGCAGCGCGGCCGGCAGCGGGGTCTGGCGCAGACACGCGGGGAGGTCCCTTGTGTGCGCGGAGCTGCCGGGGCAGCAGCAGGCGCTGCCTGTGAGGCCAGGGGTGTCTCAGCAGCGGGCAGGGACACGGAGGCCATTGCGGGGAGGCTGCCGGGAGGCCCCTGCTCTCTGCAGGGCTGGCTCTGTGCTGACGCGTGGGCGTCGGCTGGTGACGTCACTGCTGCTGCAGCCCCTGATAGGCCAGGCCGCGCAGCTGGTTGTGACGTCAGCAGCCCCTTCCTGGCCGGGGCGGCTCTGCCGAGGAACCTGGTGTCCCTGCAGCCCGCGGCGGCAGCAGCCCACGCTGGGCTGTGCGCGAGCGAGGTCCCCCTGCCCGAGGAGCTGCTGGGCCAGCAGGAGGCTCACGGCGGGTGCTGGCGCTGAGGTCGCTGCTGCCAGAGCAGTGAGGGGCCAGCAGCAGCGGCGGGGACGAGAGGGTTTGCTGAGGGTGCCCCGTGGAGGGGCTGACACCTGCGGAGCTCTGCAGCCCTGGAGAAAGGCAGCTCCTTAATCAAGAGGAGGGAGATGGAGCACTTAGCACCAGGAATTTGTGCTGCTGTGAGCATGATCTTCTCCGTCGAACGTGGACAAGGAGCAGAGACTTGCGGCCAGCTACCATTGGACTAGGGAGTCCAGCAAGACCTTTTAGGCTGCTAAATGAATCCAGTGCCTAAGTGAGCATGGTGTAACAAGAGCAGTGGCATTAGTAATTGATGATTGCCGGGCTGTTTGTGCTGCAGTAATTCCCATCCCTGTCTGATGTGTAAGTTAATGTAGACTCAGCTGAATTGCACTCTGAAGATGTGGCAAGGGAAATGATGGGCACTGTCTCCAGCAGCAAGTTCACAGAATCACAGAGTGGTTAACGTTGGAAGAGACCTCTAGAGATCATCTAGTCCAACCGCCCTGCACACGCAGGGTCACCTAGAGCATGTGGCACAGGACTGCATCCAGGCGGGTTTTGAAGATCTCCAGAGAAGGAGACTCCACAACCTCTCTGGGCAGCCTGTTCCAGGGCTCTGTCACTGTACTGGAGATGGAAATTTCTGTGATCTGTAGAGTCATAAAAATCTCCTGTGAGAAGAAGAGGCCAGACCTTGGGAAAGAAGATGTTTGCCTGCCCAGGCTGAGCGATAAGTAACAGGGATGCAGCTGCTCAGCCCGGTTCACAGGCAGCCCTCCCTGGAAACCTGTTGAAGCCGGCCGCTCAGCTGGGCTTGTAGCCAACTTAACCACAGACGTCCTCCAAACTAGCTTTGGAGGTCAAACACCCGGAAATGAGGAAGAGGAGGAGGAAGGCAGGACCCTCGAATTGAGGGCTGGGACCCCCGACTGGCATGCGCACCCAGTGGGGAGAGTTGCACAACTAGAGGCGGGGTTTGTCCGCCCCCCAGCCTGCCTCCTGGGTCGTACCGACCCTACGTGCCAGGATGCACCAGGCATAAAAGTGGACAGTGCGGAGAGAGCGGCGGGGGGAAGAAACTCCTAACTCTGAGGCCTGCGCTGTCCCCGTGGGAGCCGGTCAGCAACTCTCTCTGGTCTGCCAGCTCGAGAGGATGTTCGGGTCCGGATCGGCAGGTATCACCTCGTGAATAGCTATCCATACTTGGCTTATTTTATGTGCTTTCACCTGAATAAATGCTTGATGTAGTCACCTCATTCTGGCTGATTATTGCCGAATCCCGAGCCCATCCGGAACAATCTCCCACACATTTTTGCCTCTGGGTGCCTCAGGACGTGCCCACACACTGCAGTGCTGCCACGCAGACTCCCGTCTGGAGCCCGTAAGGCACTGCCGGGCTCAGAAGCTGCATTTTCCAATATGGTGTATTTTACCATGTTTTCTATTTGTCATGGAATCTTGAATGCAGCACCAGAGAAATGGGCATAAAGTAACAGGGCTACCGAGTGAGCCCTTTCAGATAGGAGGGAAGCCTTTGTGAACTTGTCAGAGGTGAGGTCTGCGAGTAAACATACATACTGAATATTAATGGATTAAAAACTGTTTAAATATGGGACAGGTTGCTAAGAGAGGTTGTGGAGTGTTCTTCTCTGGAGATCTTCAAACCCGCTTGGGTGCAGTTCTGTGCCACGTGCTCTAGGTGACCCTGTGTGTGCAGGGGGGTCAGATGAGATGACCTCTACAGGTCCCTTCCAACCTTAAGCATTCTATAATTCTATGATTTTGACTTGTTCACAAGGTGGTGAGATGACCATCTCCCAGCTCCCCAGCTGCTGAAGCTAGTGAGCATCCCCACAACCAACGTTCCTTTCCTCCTAGTCTTTGCACAGTCCTGCGGCCAGTCTTGCAGAAGGGAGACTCCATGCTCCTTGGAGCCTTTCAGAGATGGGACTTTCCAAGCCACTGCAAAGGGAAGCACAACCTTTACTCATTTATTTTTTACTTATTCAGCCTCTTTGATCCTGTCTATGGCACACTGAGCATGCCTTTGGAGTTTCTACCCTTTCTCCTCTCCTCTCTCCACCGTCTCCTCCGTGTCTACTGAATTACCAGGGTCATGGGAAGTGCTGGTTTAGGGAGCTCCCTTGAAGTTCTAAGTTGTGCATCTGAAGGCCTGATGGAGGCCTTCCTTTGACATCCTCATGTTGTGCTTGGGTCGCTCTGAGCAGCCAAGAAAACCCCTCTTCTCTAGGTACTTGCATCGGAGCTTTTTCCCTGCTTTTGTACAGAAACACAGAGAGGTCTACGATTGCCAAGAGCGGCACGGCCCACATTCTGGCCCAGGATGCCTAGGAGTTGTGTGGCTCTCCCATTCCCACATGTCCTGCTTGAACTGACAAGTTCTAACCTCACCTTCACAGCACACGAGGCGGACATTGTAAAGCTGCAGGATTGGGAATCCTCCCATTACTCTTTATTCACTCAGCAACCCAGCTGCTGGTTTGCACTTCAGGGAGTTTAAAGCCTGCTCTGCTTTCCAGGAGCCTGTCCCCCACATTCTGCTTATGTCCAGCCTTTCCCATCTCTCCAAAAGATATCCAGTAAGGCTCTCCCCTGTAGCAAAGGGACCTCATTGTTGGCATCTTGGACTTAGCCTACAGCCAAAGAGAATAATTACACTTCATGAAATTATTCCTGCTCTGTTTCTCTTTCTATGCAATTAAGAAAAATCCTGTGTCTATTTGCAGCTAGTTCTCTAAGGAAAGCAAGTGCAAGCTGGGGCAGATGAACTGCCACCTTCAGTTGCAGACTTCAGTGGAATAGGAAAGCTCTAACACTCTAAGAAGAGTGAGGAAGTCCCCTGTGGCTGATGGGAGAAATGCCAGGGTTGGGGAGGGGGAAGGAAGTGTCCATACAGTGCCTGAGCTCCAGGACACGCTTTTCCTCTCCGTCCAGACTTCATTAGGAGTCACTCTAACACCAGTTGGAGAATGTTGCTCTGAAATTATAATAATAATGATACAAGCCTTTAAAGGCAGAAATACTTGTAGTTATTTATGTCTCCACCTTTCAGCTACATTCCTGAAACGTCTCCAATTAGCCATGCAAGACTTGGAGAAAATTACAGGGAGAGACATTGGTCAGAGCTTTTTGCTTTTTAATGAGTCCCCTAGTGTGTCTGGGGCTGAGCCTATGAACCTCAGTTACTGAGAGGAGGCTGAACAAAATGTTCAAGAATTCAAAGTCAGCAGCAACCTCCAAAGTTCTGTAGAGCATTAATGGGTCCCACTGAGAGTTGTTAGCCGCAAAGATTCCCTAGGGGCTGATTAGAGGAGATCACTGGAATCACTGATAACAGGTAGGCAGAGGAGATGTGCAGGTGGCTCTGATCCCACGTTAACCCTTGATGTGTTTGATCAGGCAGAATGTCCAAGCTCGGTCACTGAGCTTCCGCAAAGGGAGATCCTTTCCCCCACATCTTTTCCAGGTCCTCCTGGGGACCTTATGTGGGTGGGGGTGTGCAGTGCTCAGTGCAGGGCAATGATAGGACACCCTTCAGGGTGTTGGCAAGGGGGACAGTGAGGCCCACTGTCTCCTGGTAGGTCTTGGTGGCAGAGACAACAGCCATATCCAATAGGATGCCAACCTTATTTGGGTTGTTTGAGCTTTGGCAGTGCCTTTGTCATTCTCACCCAGGCCAGGAGGAGGGGAAGCCTTGGGAGAAACAGAGCTGGGCTGTGCAGAAAGAATGGCAGGAGCGGCCTTTACCTTGGGACCTGTGACAGAGGTGAACCAATCTCCAGGAAGGACAAGATGCCAGCAAACAAGTCCCTTGGCCTGAGTTCACAGCCTGAGGTCATCATTGGCCCAAGTCCCGTTCATGCCATCTCGGGGTGCGAAGAGTTTCAAGAGAGGGAGAGCTAGAAGGTTTTAAGGGTGCAGAGACCTTGGTGTGATGTGCCTCTCTCATTGATGAAGTAAGCTTGGCTTAGACTGTTAGGACTTGGCTGAAGGACAGTGGTGGGATCCAGACATGTGGGCACTGTTAAGAAACCTGAGTGCCCAAAACCGCTTGAAAGGGACACGTTTACCCTGTAGGTCACAGGGTGTATCTGCCAGAGACACCTGGCTGTGCTGGACGCCCCAGGCATCCAGCATGGCCTATTTCTGTGTCAGTGAATCAAGTGCCTGAACAGAATGAGATCAGCTATTTCAATGTCAGCATCTGCTCGTGTCTCAGCTTCCTAGTGAGTAGAGCTCTGGTAGCAGTGGGCATCTGACAACATTTTGGGGGACCCAAGCAATTCCCTACCCGCTCCCAACACATGCTCTAGAAGAAAGTAGATATGGTGATCATGGCAATCAGACACTGGCACATGCCTTCAACCACCTCTGACCCTTCCAGTGTCACCAAGGGTTTGTGTGTGTGCAGCTGACACCCACCCTGAACGACCAGTGATTGGGAGCATAGAGCAAGACCTCCCATCCAGGCATCCCTGCTGTGCTCACTTCAGCTTGGGCAAGGGGAATCCCACCTGCTGTGCGTATCTGTGGAGCTCACCACAGAATACCATGGCAGCCCAGGGTCTTCTAAACCAGCCTGAGAATCCCAAACTGGGTGACATCAGCCAATACCTGAACACTGGGAAAGTGAGCTCTATTCTTGTATTTATTTATCTTGCCTAGCTAAGAGTTGGGAAGAGGGGCTTCCTGAGTGGGACATTTTCAGCTCTTCCAAGTAACCATGCTCTGATGAAACAAACCACAGTGCTGACACCAGTCTTTCCTAGTGTTTAGAGAGGGACGAACAGGGATTATTTTAGTTGACTACAGTGCACATTTCCCAGGAGGAGGGAGCACGAGGGACAGAGAAATTGGTGAGTTCAGCTGTTCCTCTGCTCCTGAGCGGGGCCAGGCTCCTGGGATGGAGGCAGCTCGTGGCAGCCTGGCAGCACTGCCCAGAGTCAGCATGTGCAGGAGACTCCCTGTCTCCCTAGCTCTTGTGCCCAGCAGGTCCCCTCCCTGCCTGCCTGCAGTCCCTCCATACCCACCCTGCTGCCCAGCATGTCCCCAGAGCCCTGGACCTGCAGCCCCTCCAGCAACTTGTCCTGGTGGGACATGCTTGTCATGCTTGTCTGCTTGTCATGGTGGGAAACTGACTCTGTAGGAATTGCACATGCCTAAGATTCATGTGAGAGATTCTTGAGGACAAATAGCATGAAACAGAATATTTATTTTCCTTTACAGGAATGTAACACAACAAAAGTAAGAAATAAATTGAAAAACAACACATATCTTTGATGAAAAAAACCCCAGTACAGATATTGCTGACATTATAACAATTGGATGAGTTTCTTCAGGGCATCCTTGAGCTCCTTGTTCCTTATGCTGCAGATGAGAGGATTCACTGTTGGAGGCACCACCGAGTACAGAACAGCCAGCAACAGATCCAGAGATGGGGAGGAGATGGAGGGGGGCTTCAGGTAGGCAAACACTACAGTGCTGACAAAGAGCGAGACCACGGCCAGGTGCGGGAGGCACATGGAAAAGGCTTTGTGCCGGCCCTGCTCTGAAGGGATCCTCAGCACAGCAGCCAAGATCTGCACGTAGGACACCACAATGAAAGTGAAACACCCAAAAGTTAAACAAAGACTAACCACAAGAAGCCCAGCTTCCCTGAGGTAGTAATCTGAGCAGGAGAGCTTGAGGATCTGGGGGATCTCACAGAAGAACTGCTCCACCACATTGCCTTGGCAGAGTGGTAGGGAAAATGTGTTCCCAGTGTGCAAGAGAGCATTGAGGAAACCACTGGTCCAGGCAGCTGCTGCCATTTTGACACAAGCCCTGATGCCCAGGAGGGTCCCATAATACAAGGGTCTGCAGATGGCAACGTAGCGGTCATAGGCCATGACTTTGAGGAGAGAAAACTCCCCTCCAAACAGGAAGTAGAAGAAAAATATCTGGGCAGCACATTCTGAATAGGAAATGGCCCTGGTGTTCCACAGGGAATTGGCCATGGCTTTGGGAACAGTGGTGGAAATGGAGCCCAGGTCAAGGAGGGAGAGGTTGAGGAGGAAGAAGTACATGGGGGTGTGGAGGCGGTGGTCGCAGGCTACGGCTGTGATGATGAGGCCGTTGGCCAGAAGGGCAGCCAGGTAGATGGCCAGGAAGAGCGAGAAGTGCAAGAGCTGCAGCTCCCGCCTGTCTGAGAATGGCAGGAGGAGGAACTCGTTGAAGGAGCTGCTGTTGGACATTAGTTCCTTCCAGTCACATGGGACTGTCTAAAGAATAGAAGATATGGAGAAGTTAAGAGAAACTTTTGAAGAAAAATGCCGTGAAGTCATTCACTTGTCTGACACCGTCCTCCATTACCTCCCTTTAGTAAGAGTATCTTAGTGCAGTTGCTTTGCTTGAACTCCATTTTGCACTGTTTGTTGTGAGGAGCAGGGACATCAACACGGGAACTCCAGGGAGTCTGTTATGCCGTACAGTAGCAGAAACTGAGGCACGCTTGGACATTCACCTTCTACGTCAGGTGAAATCCACTCAAGATGTAGACAGGCTTTTCAGTATCTTTACTCCCAAGACTACACAAAGGGGTTTGAGGAACATAGTTTTATGGAATTGTTCCATAAATTGTTCCAGGCAATGACCCGTGGCAGGAGAGCTGCCCCTCTCCTCTGCTGCAGGTCTGGCTGCAGAGGAGGAGGCTCCTGCCCTGCACCTCCTGCCCCTTCCCTGCCCATCTCTGCTGCCTGCAGCTGTCCCTGCCACCAGCTCTTCCTCTATCCCAGTGTCCTGTCCCTGCCGTTGCTCACAGATCCCATATCGTATCACCCTCTGTGTGCTCAGTTCTGCCCTACAGAAACATCTGGGCCATGTTCAGGGGCAGCTCTGCAGCTGCAGATCCTAAGGAGTCGGTCACATGAGGTCCTGTGAGTCCACAAAGACGATATGGATGCTGCCTGTAGGCTAAGGTGGGCATGAAGCAGCTTGCTGAGGCTTCTCACAGATCTATTAATCTCTAGGCATGAAGATCTAGGACTCCCAGTTCCCTGCCAAAACAGAAAACTTGTTCCTTCATTCCCCCTGCAATATTAAGGAGGCTGAAAGAGCAGAGAGAGGAAGGAAAGCTCCTTCCCTTTCAAGTGGCCCTTCTGATCTTGCTCCTGTAAAGGACCCCTCGCACATGCCCTGTGTATGAGCTGGAGCTGTGAGCAGACTTCACCCTGCAGCAGCCTCTTAGCAGCAGAATGAACCTGCCCTCACGGGTGTCTGTCTCCCCACGCAGCGCTTCCCCGCAGCGCTGTGGGGAGCACCCTGGGCAGTGCTGCCCCTCGCAGGCTGCAGAGTCACTGTCCCGGGCACACAGCACCCTGGGCCTGGGGGATGCTGCTCTCAATCACAGCCCATGCAGAACTGGGTGCAGAGCGCAGCTTCACACCCCTGTGTCTTCCCTGCGAGAAGGTAGCAGGATGCCCTGTTCCTGTGACCGTGCAGCAGGGAATCCCTGCTCTGAAGCATCTCCTCCTCCTGCTAAACCCTGCATACTCCAGGAGAGAGACCATTAAAATCCCAATCCGTAATTACATGCACTGAGTTCAGAAGAGGCCACCAGGAACCTCAGCAGCATTGTCCTGCTCACCGTGTCAAGGACTGGAAAGGTTTCTCCCACAACAAGCTCTCCTCTCTCCTTCACACTGCCGTTCCCCTCTCGCTGCCTTCTCTCCTCTGCTGTCCGCAGCAGCAGGCAGTGCCCGCAGCCCTGCTGCTCTTGGCACAGGAGCTGCTCCTGCACTCGGCTGTCTCTGGGCAGTGCTGCCAGGCTGCCACGAGCTGCGGCCCAGCGGAATTCATGAATTACTCTTTCCCTTGGGATTCCTCCTTCTGGGATATGTTCCCTCAGGTAGAGTAACCTGTTTTCCTTCTCTAAAGAGTACAGGGATACAGATTCCAACATTGCAGTTTATTTCATCAGATAATGATTATCTACCAAAGTTAGAAATGTCGCACAGGAAGTCCTGATTCACATCTCTTGACTAGGCAGGACACCCAGACAGGGATAAGAAGGGATCTTGTTGATACATGGTGCATATATGATTTAGATGACTTATTCAGATGGCTTTTTGGGGCTCCACATGTCCGTTCAGAAATGCCAGATTTGGAGAAGGATTCAGTTAACTCATGAACTCCCCAAATACATGGCAGGTGGGATTCCCCCTTACCAGGCTAAGCATGCACATGGTCTGCTTGCAAGCTCCTGGCCTAAAGGTCCTAATGGAATCACTGGAGATAGAGCTTAAGCGGGAGGCCAGGTCAGGAATTTCCTTGGTCATCTCTAATGACTCTGGATGCCTTCTATCCTACTAGAGCAGCACTCACAAGAAAGCTGAGGGACAGGCAGATCCCTACAGCTCAAAAAGCTGATCTATTCCAGTGGAGACCATTTATAGAATCACAGAATGGTTGAGGTTGGAAGGAGCTTTGCAGATGATCTGGTTCAAACCCCTTGGTCAAGCAGTGTCACCTACAGCACGATGCACAGGATCCTGTCCAGGCAGGTCTGGAATATCTGCAGAGAAGGAGACTGCACAACCTTTCTGGGCAACCCATGCCAGTGCTCTATCACCTTCACAGTCAAGATGCTTTTCCTCAAATTCAGGCAGAATGTGCTGTGCTTTAATTTGTGTCTGTTGCCTCTTGTGCCATCACTAGTCACCACTAAAAAGAGTCTGGGCCATCCTCTTCTGCTCTTGGCATCCTCCCTTCAGGTATTTGCACACACTGATAAGATCCCCTCTCAACCTTCTCTTCTCCAGGCTAAAACAGGCTCAGTTCTCTCACCTTCTCCTCATAGGAGGGATGCTCCAGCTCTCCGATCAGCTTTGTAGACCTATGCTGGGCTCTCTCCAATCGCTTCATGTCCCTCTTGTACTGCGGAGCCCAGCACTGGACACAGGACTCAAGGGGTGGCCTCCCCAGGACTTAGTAGAGAGGCAGGATGACCTCCCTTGACCTCCTGGCAACAGTCTTCCTACTACACCCCAAGATACCACTGGTCTTCTTGGTGGCAAGGGGACATTTCTGGCTCATAAGCAAGCTCCAAGGGGGCTTGAGTGAGAGAAGGCGCCTTCCACTGGTTGTAAGGGATGTTTGGAGATCATCTAGTCAGATGATGGTCAAGTCAATGTTTGCAAGCACCTAGGAGGCCAGCAGTAGGGACATGGCACTGCTCCTGCTTGAGAAGGGGGTCACATTGTCTGTACTCCTGACTGGACAGCACCAGGCATTAGCAGGTCCATACATGTCTGTGAGGGTGACCGTGAGCTCTGCTCTTTGCTGAGTCCCGGGCAGGCCAGCAAGAGGCGCCTGGCTGGGCAGTTCCTTGGGAGGTCCCTGCTGGCAGAGCAGCTGCGAGGCCAGCGCTGGCCCATGGCTGGGGACGGGCTCTGAGGCCGCTCCTGTCCCAGCAGCAGCGCGGCCGGCAGCGGGGTCTGGTGCAGACACGCGGGGAGGTCCCTTGTGTGCGCGGAGCTGCCGGGGCAGCAGCAGGCGCTGCCTGTGAGGCCAGTGGTGTCTCAGCAGCGGGCAGGGACACGGAGGCCATTGCGGGGACGCTGCCGGGAGGCCCCTGCTCTCTGCAGGGCTGGCTCTGTGCTGACACGTGGGCGTCGGCTGGTGACGTCACTGCTGCCGCAGCCCCTGATAGGCCAGGCCGCGCAGCTGGTTGTGACGTCAGCAGCCCCTTCCTGGCCGGGGCGGCTCTGCCGAGGAACCTGGTGTCCCTGCAGCCCGCGGCGGCAGCAGCCCACGCTGGGCTGTGCGCGAGCGAGGTCCCCCTGCCCGAGGAGCTGCTGGGCCAGCAGGAGGCTCACGGCAGGTGCTGGCGCTGAGGTCGCTGCTGCCAGAGCAGTGAGGGGCCAGCAGCAGCGGCGGGGATGAGAGTGTTTGCTGAGGGTGCCCCGTGGAGGGGCTGACACCTGCGGAGCTCTGCAGCCCTGGAGAAAGGCAGCTCCTTAATCAAGAGGAGGGAGACGGAGCACTTAGCACCAGGAATTTGTGCTGCTGTGAGTATGATCTTCTCCGTCGAACATGGACAAGGAGCAGAGACTTGCAGCAAGCTGCCATTGGACCATGGAGTCCACCAAGATCTTTTAGGCTGCTAAATGAAGCCAGTGCCTAAGTGAGCATGGTGTAACAAGGGCAGTGGCATTAGTAATTTATGATTGCCAGGCTGTTTGTGCTGCAGTAATTCCCATCCCTGTCTGATGTGTAAGTTAATGTAGACTCAGCTGAATTGCACTCTGAAGATGTGGCAAGGGAAATGATGGGCACTGTCTCCAGCAGCAAGTTCACAGAATCACAGAGTGGTTAACGTTGGAAGAGACCTCTAGAGATCATCTAGTCCAACCGCCCTGCACACGCAGGGTCACCTAGAGCATGTGGCACAGGACTGCATCCAGGCGGGTTTTGAAGATCTCCAGAGAAGGAGACTCCACAACCTCTCTGGGCAGCCTGTTCCAGGGCTCTGTCACTGTATTGGAGATGGAAATTTCTGTGATCTGTAGAGTCATAAAAATCTCCTGTGAGAAGAAGAGGCCAGACCTTGGGAAAGAAGATGTTTGCCTGCCCAGGCTGAGCGATAAGTAACAGGGATGCAGCTGCTCAGCCCAGTTCCCAGGCAGCCCTCCCTGGAAACCTGTTGAAGCCGGCCGCTCGGCTGGGCTTGTAGCCAACTTAACCACAGACGTCCTCCAAACTAGCTTTGGAGGTCAAACACCCGGAAATGAGGAAGAGGAGGAGGAAGGCAGGACCCTCGAATTGAGGGCTGGGACCCCCGACTGGCATGCGCACCCAGGGGGGAGAGTTGCACAACTAGAGGCGGCGTTTGTCCGCCCCCCGGCCTGCCTCCTGGGTCATACTGACCCTACGTGCCAGGATGCACCAGGCATAAAAGTGGACAGTGCGGAGAGAGCGGGGGGGAGACGAAACTCCTAACTCTGAGGCCTGCGCTGTCTCCGTGGGAGCCGGTCAGCAACTCTCTCTGGTCTGCCAGCTCGAGAGGATGTTCGGGTCCGGATCGGCAGGTATCACCTCGTGAATAGCTATCCATACTTGGCTTATTTTATGTGCTTTCACCTGAATAAATGCTTGATGTAGTCACCTCATTCTGGCTGATTATTGCCGAATCCCGAGCCCATCCGGAATAATCTCCCACACATTTTTGCCTCTGGGCGCCTCAGGACGTGCCCACACACTGCAGTGCTGCCACGCAGACTCCCATCTGGAGCCCGTAAGGCACTGCCGGGCTCAGAAGCTGCATTTTCCAATATGGTGTATTTTACCATGTTTTCTATTTGCCATGGAATCTTGAATGCAGCACCAGAGAAATGGGCATAAAGTAACAGGGCTACGGAGTGAGCCCTTTCAGATAGGAGGGAAGCCTTTGTGAACTTGTCAGAGGTGAGGTCTGCGAGTAAACATACATACTGAATATTAATGGATTAAAAACTGTTTAAATATGGGACAGGTTGCCAAGAGAGGTTGTGGAGTGTTCTTCTCTGGCGATCTTCAAAATCTGCTTGGGCGCAGTTCTGTGCCACGTGCTCTAGGTGACCCTGTGTGTGCAGGGTGGGTCGGATGAGATGACTTCTAGAGGTCCCTTCCAACCTTAAGCATTCTATGATTCTATGATTTTGACTTGTTCACAAGGTGGTGAGATGACCATCTCCCAGCTCCCCAGCTGCTGAAGCTTGTGAGCATCCCCACAACCAACGTTCCTCTCCTCCTAGTCTTTGCACAGTCCTGTGGCCAGTCTTGCAGAAGGGAGACTCCATCCTCCTTGAAGCCTGTCAGAGATGGGACTTTCCAAGCCACTGCAAAGGGAAGCACAACCTTTACTCCTTTATTTGTTACTTATTCAGCCTCTATTATCCTGTCTATGGCATATTGAGCACGCCTTTGGAGTTTCTGCCCTTTCTCCTCTCCTCTCTCTGCTGTCTCCTCCATGTCTACTGAGTCACCAGGGTCATGGGAAGTGCTGATTTAGGGAGCTCCCTTGAAGTTCTAAGTTGTGCATCTGAAGGCCTGATGGAGGCTTTCCTTTGATATCCCCAGGTTGTGCTTGGGTCGCTCTGAGCAGCCAAGAAAATCCCTTTTCTCTAGGGACTTGCATCGGAGCTATTTGCCTGCTTTTGTACAGAAGCTCAGAGAGGTCTACGATTGCCAAGAGCGGCACGGCCCACATTGTGGCCCAGGATGCCTAGGAGTTGTGTGGCTCTCCCATTCCCACATGTCCTGCTTGAACTGACAAGTTCTAACCTCACCTTCACAGCACACGAGGTGGACATTCTAAAGCTGCAGGATTGGGAATCCTCCCATTACTCTTTATTCACTCAGCAACCCAGCTGCTGGTTTGCACTTCAGGGAGTTTAAAGCCTGCTCTGTCCTGCCTGTCCCCCACATTCTGCTTATATCCAGCCTTTCCCATCTCTCCAAAAGATATCCAGTAAGGCTCTCCCCTGTAGCAAAGGGAACTCATTGTTGGCATCTTGGACTTAGCCTACAGCCAAAGAGAATAATTACACTTCATGAAATTATTCCTGCTCTGTTTCTCTTTCTATGCAATTAAGAAAAATCCTGTGCCTGTTTGCAGCTAGTTCTCTAAGGAAAGCAAGTGCAAACTGGGGCAGACGAACTGCAACCTTCAATTGCAGACTTCAGTGGAATAGGAAAGCTTCTAACACTCTAACAAGAGTGATGAAGTCCCATGTGGCTGATGGGAGAAATGGCAGGGTTGGGGAGGGGGAAGGAAGTGTCCGTACAGTGCCTGAGCTCCAGGACACGCTTTTCCTCTCTGTCCAGACTTCATTAGGAGTCACTCTACACTGACACCAGTTGGAGAATGTTGCTCTTAAATTATAATAATGATAAAAGCCTTTAAAAGCAGAAATACTTGTAGTTATTTATGTCTCCACCTTTCAGCTACACTCCTGAAACGTCTCCAATTAGCCATGCAAGACTTGGAGAAAATTACAGGGAGAGACATAGTTGGTCAGAGCTTTCTGCTTTTTAATGAGTCCCCTACTGTGTTTGGGGCTGAGCCTATGAACCTCAGGTACTGAGAGGAGACTGAACAAAATTATTCAAGAATTCAAAGTCAGAAGCAACCTCCAAAGTTCTGCAGAGCATTAATGGGTCCCACTGAGAGTTGTTAGCTGCAAAGATTCCCTAGGGGCTGATTAGAGGAGAAAACTGGAATCAGTAATAACAGGTAGGCAGAGGAAATGTGCAGGTGGCTGTGATGCCACATTAACCCTTGATGTGTTTGATCAGGCAGAATGTCCAAGCTCGGTCACTGAGCTTCTGTAAAGGGAGATCCTTTCCCCCACATGTTTTTCAGGCCCTCCTGGGGACGTTATGTGGGTGGGGGTGTGCAGTGCTCAGTGCAGGGCAATTATACGACACCTTTCAGGGTGTTGGCAAGGGGGACAGTGAGGCCCAGTGTCTCCTGGTAGGTCTTGGTGGCAGAGACAACAGCCATATCCAATAGCATGCCAACCTTATTTGGGTTGTTTGAGCTTTGGCAGTGCCGTTGTCATTCCCACCCAGGCCAGGAGGAGGGGAGGCCTTGGGAGAAACAGAGCTGGGCTGTGCAGAAAGAATGGCAGGAGCGGGCTTTACCTTGGGACCTGTCACAGAGGTGAACCAATCTTCAGGAAGGACAAGACGCCAGCGAAGAAGTCCCTTGGCCTGAGTTCACAGCCTGAGGTCATCATTGGCCCAAGTCCCGTTCATGCCATCTCGGGGTGCGAAGAGTTTCAAGAGAGGGAGAGCTAGAAGGTTTGAAGGGTGCAGAGACCTTGGTGTGATGTGCCTCTCTCATTGATGAAGTAAGCTTGGCTGCAGACTGTTAGGAGTTGGCTGAAGGACAGTGGTGGGATCCAGACATGTGGGCACTGTTGAGAAACCTGAGTGCCCAAAACCACTTGAAAGGGACACGTTTACCCTGTAGGTCACAGGGTGTATCTGCTAGAGACACGTGGCTGTGCTGGACGACCCAGGCATCCAGCATGGCCTATTGCTGTGTCAGTGAATCAAGTGCCTGAACAGAATGAGATGAACTATTTCAATGTCAGCATCTGCTCGTGTCTCAGCTTCCTAGTGAGCAGAGCTCTGGTAGCAGTGGGCGTCTGATAATATTTTGGGGGACCAAAGCAATTCCCTACCCGGTCCCAACACATGCTCTAGAGGAAAGTAGATTTGGTGATCACAGCAATCAGACCCTGGCACATGCCTTCAACCACCTCTGACCCTTCCAGTGTCACCAAGGGTTTGTGTGTGTGCAGCTGACACCCACCCTGAACGACCAGTGATTGGGAGCATAGAGCAAGACCTCCCATCCAGGCATCCCTGCTGTGCTCACTTCAGCTTGGGCAAGGGGAATCCCACCTGCTGTGTGTTTCTGTGGAGCTCACCACAGAATACCATGGCAGCCCAGGGTCTTCTAAACCAGCCTGAGAATCCCACACTGGGTGACATCAACCAATACCTGAACACTGGGAAAAGGAGCTCAATTCTTGTATTCATTTATCTTGCCTAGCTAAGAGTTGGGAAGAGGGGCTTCCTGAGTGGGACATTTTCAGCTCTTCCAAGTAACCATGCTCTGATGAAACAAACTACAGTGCTGACACCAGTCTTTCCTAGTGTTTAGAGAGGGACAATCAGGGATTATTTTAGTTGACTACAGTGCACATTTCCCAGGAGGAGGGAGCACAAGGGACAGAGAAATTGGTGAGTTCAGCTGGGCCTCTGCTCCTGAGTGGGGCCAGGCTCCTGGGACGGAGGCAGCTCGTGGCAGCCTGGCAGCACTGCCCAGAGACAGCCGAGTGCAGGAGCAGCTCCTGTGCCAAGAGCAGCAGGGCTGCGGGCACTGCCTGCTGCTGCGGACAGCAGAGGAGAGAAGGTAGCGAGAGGGGAACGGCAGTGTGGAGCGGGAGGACAGAGCAGAGCTCACTGAAGGAAGAAATCTTCACAAGCCCTTGCGTGGTAAGTCTCTGGCTGCAGGGCAATGCTGCTGAGGTTCCGGGAGGGATCTTCTGAACCCATCCCACAGCATGACTGATAGGACTTGTCTCTCCTGGAGTATCCAGGGCATGGCAGGAGAAGGAGCTGATCCAGCTCAGGGATTCCCTGATGCACCTTCACAGGGCAGGGCACGCTGCTCCTCAAAAGAAGGGCTACTTCCAAGGGCAGGAACTTTCCTCTTCCTGTCTGCACTTTCCGTTATCTCCCTATATGCTGCAGGGAGAAAAGAAGAGTGTATTCTGGTTTGCCAAAGTAGTGGACTCAGGCCTTCCCTCTCAGAGATCTGTGAGAAACTTTACAGAGCCTCTTAAATGCACCTTAGTCTGCAGACAGTATCAGCATCGTCTTTGTGCAGTTTATTTTACTTGCTCCGTAAATTGCCTGCACAGTGATGCCCCTGGACAGTGCCCTGTCCCCAGACGCTTGTGTAGGGCAGAACTGAGCACACAAAAGTGATGTGCTCTGTGAGCACAGACTGACAAAAATTGTTGGGACAGAGTAAGGTGCCATCAGGGACTGCTGTGGGCAGCAGAGATGGTCAGGGAAGGAGAGGGAAGTGCCCACCATGATGGGAGGGTGAATTTGGGGAAGTCATGCTCAGTCCTTCCAATGCAGACACCTTCCTCTGAGCAAGCCCTGCCACGTCTCCTCTGCCACCCAGCAGCCTCTCTGCCCTGACAGCCTTGGGGTCCAGGGTATCAGCCCACTCCACTGCAGCCAGATCCCTGGCAAAGGACAGGGGCATCCCTCCTGCTATGGGCACATTTCCTGCTGCCCAGTATAGGGGCTTCAGATGCATGGCCTGCAGTGTCACCATCTGTGAGGTAGCATGCCCACATAGGTGAGGTAAGGGTGTTCCTGAGCGCCCCTCTGCCTGTCTTCCCTTTCTCCCCTTGGCAGAAGGATCGCAGGATTGCTCCTTGTTTCCCCTCCTGTTCTTCTCTTGGGCTCCCTGGGGTTGCAGAGTTTTCAGATGCAGTTCAGACACCTACCCTGCAAGCTGTAGAAGAGAGGAATATGCATGGGAGTGAGGCGTCTCCAGTCCCCTCTAACCTGTGCAACTCCAGGAAATGCAGCCCATGGGTTTAGGAACTGAGCTAACTCTCCCTTAAGCAGAGTCCATCTTCAATGCAACTTCATTTGACCCTTTTGCCTGTAATGTCTTAACAGACTTGGAGGTGCCCTCAGGAGGGACATTGCTGCATCCTGCCATCTATGTGATGTCCAGGAGACCTCTGAAGAATCTGTTACAGAGACTGAGAGTAGGAAAAAACGGTTTGGAAACTGCATATGGGCAGCTGAAAAGAGCCCTGCATATTCTTGGCTAGAAGTGGAGCTTGGAGACCTCCCTCAGGTGCCCTGAGAAAGGGAGAGAGGTTGGAGATCCGAGGATTTGAAACTGGACTTGTCACAGGAGGGGCTGGGTTCTTTCTAGGGCAACTGATTGGGGTGATCATCATGCACCTCACTGAGGTTTGGACACACAGCAGCTGCAATCAAGGCTAATAGGCAGAGGAGCTCTCCTCACTCTGCATAACGTGACTATAAATCCATTTTCTCACGATTCCCCATAGAAACCCTGAAAAATTCTGCCTCTGAGGAACACTCTGCAGAGGTGAGAGGGGCATCCCAAAGAAAATACATGTCAAAATAAATGTTAAAAATCCCCAAATTGTGCTCTCAATTCATGTTCATTAGAAGTGGTGCTGTAGATACTGAAAAGCCCTTCTGCAAACCAGGGGGATTTCACTTGAAAAATTGTGAATCTCAGAGCTCACCACCCCTCTTGTCTCCTCCCCATTACAGTAGAGCTGGACAGACATCTCTGGAGCCCATGGGGAGATGCCCCTGCTCCTCATAGCACATTGAGCCATCCCACACTGAGACTCAAGAAAGGGAGCTGCACAAAGATCTCCATGAAGAGAGGTAATATGGACAGTGTATTAGAACTGGAACAAGTTGGGAGATATCTAACTTTAAAAATCTGGGACAACTGCTCAATATATTTTCTTTTCTAAACAATCCTCAAAGCCTGGAGAGAGTGAAATGTCCAACAGCAGCTCCCTCAGCGAGTTCCTCCTCCTGCCATTTGCAGACACGCGGGAGCTGCAGCTCTTGCACTTCTCACTCTTCCTGGCCATCTACCTGGCTGCCCTCCTGGCCAACGGCCTCATCATCACAGCCGTAGCCTGCGACCATCGCCTCCACACCCCCATGTACTTCTTCCTCCTCAACCTCTCCCTCCTCGACCTGGGCTCCATCTCCACCACTGTTCCCAAAGCCATGCACAATTCCCTGTGGAACACCAGGGACATTTCCTACTTAGAATGTGCTGCCCAGATATTTTTCTACTACTTCTTGTTTTCAGCAGAGTTTTCTCTCCTCACAGTCATGGCCTATGACCGCTACGTTGCCATCTGCAGACCCCTGCACTATGGGACCCTCCTGGGCAGCAGAGCTTGTGTCAAAATGGCAGCAGCTGCCTGGGCCAGTGGCTTTCACTATGGTCTCCTGCACACTGGGAACACATTTTCCCTGCCACTCTGCCAAGGCAATGAGGTGGAGCAGTTCTTCTGTGAGATCCCCCAGATCCTCAAGCTCTCCTGCTCACACTCCTACCTCAGGGAAGTTGGGCTTCTTGTGGTTAGTCTTTGTTTAATTTTTGAGTGTTTCATTTTCATTGTGGTTTCCTACGTGCGGATCTTCAGAGCTGTGCTGAGGATCCCCTCAGAGCAGGGCCAGCACAAAGCCTTTTCCATGTGCCTCCCGCACCTGGCTGTGGTGTCCTTGTTTGTCATTACTGTATTGTTTGCCTACCTGAAGCCCCCCTCCATCTCCTCCCCACTTCTAGATATGGTTGTGTCCATTCTGTACTCGGTGGTGCCTCCAGCCCTGAATCCCCTCATCTACAGCATGAGGAACAAGGAGCTCAAGGAGGCACTGAGGAAACTCATCCAGTGGGTACAAGGTCAATGATAACAACTGTTTCATTCACTCACCAGGATATCTGGCATCAAGGCTGTATTTTATCCATTTCTTTCTTTTTTACTTCTCTTTTACATCCATCTTAAAATACTAAATAATAAAATAAAGATACCTAGTTTTTGTCATGTCTGCACTGGAATCTCTCATTTAGCACTTAAATATACACCATGATAAAGCAGGAAGCCAGGCTTCCCCCTTCACTCACAGATAGGGGGGATTCTCTGAGCCGCTTCTTTGAGCTCCCTCGGATGTGCCCAGTGCAGGGAGGAGAGTTTCCCTCTGCAGCGTCTTTTCCAGCACTGACACCAAGGGACCTCTGGGGTACAGAGTCACGGCGAGACAAGGGCAGGTGTGTTGAGACCAGGGGTCCAGTGTTGTTTAGGAGATCTCAGCTTTTGTGCCTATGGTTAGAGTGTGATCTCAAATCTCTCTAATACGACAGAAATGACAACCAAGTCTCAGCACGGGTTTCCATGGTTCCATGCAAAGCTCCCACACACAAAACATGAGTGAATTGAAGGAAAGTCTAGAGGCCGCCTTCCTGTGGCAGTTCGGGTGGGAGGCAATTGCCTGGTGACACCAGGTGACATCTGAAGAGACAGGGTTGTCCCAGGCATGGGCTAGTGTTATTGCTCTGATAGAGCAAATGTGATACTCACATCTTTCTAGAATGCCTGGTCAAGGCCCGGTGGGCATCTTCCTTGGCCATCTGAAATAGCACTAGATGCTCACTAGTGTTAGAGCCACACTCACTAGGAAGCTGAAACACGTGGAGATGTTGACAATGTAAACTGTGACTGTAATTCATTTCGGACGCTTGATTCAGTGACACTGAAGTAGGCCTTCAAGGCCATGATACATGCCTGGGATTTCTAGCACATCTGCATGGGCAGGAGCTATGAGGAAACTCTGCCTTTCTTTAGTAGTTGCTAGGAAAAGACCCCAGGTTCTCTCAGGTTTTCCTACTTGTGCCAAGACATTTGCACAGAGTCTACTGGGGGCCTGGAGCCAGCTGTGTCCCCCAGAGAGTAGTATTGGGTCCAATCCTATTCAACTTCTCCATCAGTAACCTGGAAGAAGGAACAGAGTGCACTCCCAGCAAATTTCATGATGCCCCTTAGTGTGAAGGGGCAGCTCAGCTGTGTGGAGTTCTTTGAACATGAGGGCTAGGGCCTGAGTTCAAGCTTGTAGTGCCCTGGTCTCCACCACATGCCAGCATCTTCACCTCGCAAACCACAGGAGGACTCACATCCTTCCTCCCCGCACTCCTCCCAGCGGACAACTCTTCCTCAACAGTCTGAGGGAGCCTGAGGCCTCCTTGTCCACCCAGAGGTCATGTCCCAGATGGGCTCCCATCAACACTGCCAGTTGCTTGTTCCCAAGTGCCTGTCCCAGGAACTGTTCTCTGGAGGGGACTGCTCACTTGTGACGGTCACAGGCAGTGCAGGGCCAAGAGGATGGTGCCAGGCCTGTTCTTCCAGCATTGCCTTGGACAAGCTGCTTGTGAGGAGCAGGAATGGCCAGGCCCCATGGGTGTCCCTTCAGCCAGCTGTAGGGAGCAGCTTGGGGACATGGTTGGGTTCAGCACCGAGAAACTGTGGGTGCAGCAGCAGGGCTGGTCATCACTAGTGCTGGTGGGGCAGGGGTGGGAGAGCTCCTGGCAGGTTCCCTTCTCCCAAGTGGAACATGGGGGCTTCCATGTGTGCCCATCCCCGCACCCGCACACGGCTCCCTGGCTCCACTGTGCAGACAGCACCCAGGGCAGGGTGCTCAGCCCTGGAGAAATGTCCCTCTGACATGGTCCCCATGACAGCCCGCACTGCCCTGTCCCCCTACAAACCCTGCTGGCCCCAGCCTTGTACCACGTTGGGGTTGGTGCAGAGCCGTCCTTGGGCTCTGAGCTGGGAGGGGGGCTGGGCAGGGCCGGCTGGTCCTCTGGCTACAGGCACCAAGGCCGGCAGGAAGGAGCTGCCCAGGCAGCCAAACACTGACACTGAAGGTGACCTCAGTGACTCTCCAGGCTCCCTTCCCTGGGCCTCCTGGGTCCCCACTGCCTCTTGTGGGACTGCAGAGCTCTCCCTAGCGTAGACATTCGTTGTTTTTGCCCTTTCCATTTGGCTGGCTCCCCGTGAGTTTCTGAAGCTCCATTCACTGCTAGGAACATGGCACCCTTGGAGATGCGCTGTGCTCTCCTGGAGGTTCCATATCCATCTTCAGCCCTGTCATATGGGAGATATGGCCTGACCATTCACCACCTGCAGGAGCTCTGAGAACCCACAGGTGAGAATTGAATCCAGCCCTTCTTCCCTAACACATCATCCATGAGACCATTGCTGGAGGCCCTGAAGAGCCCTGAGAAAGAAACAGACACTTTGATGGTGAAAGTCCCTGAGAACATTTTAGAATCTGATTTTGGAAGGAGAGGCCAATCTTCAAGTACTGCAATGAGGAAATCCACTTTTATTTGAGCGAAGCCAGGACTGACACAGAAATGCAAGGATAGACATATTTACAGCAGGTATGGCAATTACACAGAGCTGGATCATGCGTGTGGCAAAGTAGGATGCATTCAAAAACTTATGTAAAAAAAACATTATAAACACAGAGAGAATGCTCAAAGCACAGAACTACCTGACATGCATTAGGAACCACTTGTTAGAAAGGACAGGGAGCTTATTTCTAGCACCAAGCCAGTTTCATTAGGGCATTATTCAGATCCTTGTTCCTCATGCTGTAGATGAGGGGGTTGACCGTTGGAGGCACCACTGCATACAGAACAGCCACCACCAGATCCAGAGCTGGAGAGGAGATGGAGGGGGGCTTCAGGTAGGCAAACGTGCAACTGCTGAGAAACAGGGAGACCACGGCCATATGTGGGATGCACATGGAAAAGGCTTTGTGCCGGCCCTGCTCTGACGGGATCCTCAGCACAGCTCTGAAGATCTGCATGTAGGACACCACAATGAAAACGAAACACCCAAAGGCTAAACAGACACTAATCACAATAACCCCAACTTCCCTGAGGTAGGAATCTGAGCAGCAGAGCTTGAGGATCTGGGGGATTTCACAGAAGAACTGCTCCACCACATTGCCTTGGCACAGTGGTAGTGAGAATGTGTGTCCAGTGAGCAGGAGAGCATGGAGAAAGCCACTGGCCCAGGCAGCTGCTGCCACTTTCAAACAAGCTCTGCTGCCCATGAGGGTCCCGTAGTGCAGGGGTCTGCAGATGGCAACGTAGCGGTCATAGGCCATGGCTGTGAGGAGAGAAAACTCTGCTGAAAATAAGAATGCTAGCAGGAAGACCTGGGTAGCACATCCCGAGTAGGAAATGATCCTGTTGTTCCTCAGGGAATTGGCCATGGATTTGGGGAGAATGGTGGAGATGCAGCCAAGGTCAAGGAGGGAGAGGTTGAGGAGGAAGAAGTACATGGGGGTGTAGAGGCGGTGGTCACAGGCTACGGCTGTGATGATGAGGCCGTTGGCCAGGAGGGCAGCCAGGTAGATGGCCAGGAAGAGCGAGAAGTGCAAGAGCTGCAGCTCCCGTGTGTCTGCAAATGGCAGGAGGAGGAACTCATTGAATGAGCTGCTGTTGGACATTAGCTCCTTTGGGAGTTCTGTCCAAGGAAGGAAAGAAAGCAGAAATTTAGAGCAGGCTTGTCTGAGCCAAACCATTTCAGTTTCTCAGAAATCCCCCATATTTCCTCTCTCCCTTAATTCAGCCCCATTTCAGGTGATCCACATTGAAATGGCTGTATTCTCTGCAGCAGGGACCCGCTTCCCATGGCTCCAAAGGAGTTGTTTCTCCTGTGCTGCAGGTGTAATTGGATATGTCAAACTACTCTTTGATTAGTGTTTCTGGAGATGCCTGGGGATGGCGTCTTGCATTGCTTGGAAGGGACTTGTCCCGGAAAACCCGCTGGGAATATTCTCCATTCGCCAGCATCAGAGCTGAATACAGCGCCCACACTGGTTGTGTCTGAAGGAGAAGAGGTTTGTGAAGGATTTGTCCCCATCTATCTTGCCCTCCTCCACAGAGATATTTGTATCTGAATCTGTCACACCAGATCTGACTCCAGCCAAGGAGGAGAACAATCAAATGGAAGCAAGGAAAGACCTTACCTCTTTCTAGATGTCGAGATGTCTAGAGACAGTACTTGTCCTCATGGCACTTCACCATCTGCACCTGTATTCCAGAAACTTCAGAGAGAAGGAGTAGCTTTGCTGCACAAAATCTGCAGGAGTCGATGGCCTCCCCTTCCACGGCAGGGCTCTTCAATATGCGGAAATCAAGTGTTCTCCGCAAAAAGATCACTGCAGGAGTCTGTTGATATAGAAATGTGCGTATATATAATATATATAATGGTGCACACACAAACACACAAAGGTGCTTCCTCAATGTGGGAGCCTTCTTAGATAGAACAGAAATCTTTGGCATTTCAATCACTCTCAGCATGAACCCTTGCGCATTCCAACAGCAGAAAAAGGACTTTGTCGTGGGACCTGCTTCATCACTGAGCCTTGCCCCTCGCTGTCATGTACTTGCACCTCACTCAGATGAAGGACAACGACACTCACAAGTGAGCCCAGTTCTCCCTGCAAAAACCTCCCAGGAGAAGGGGACTGTCCAGGGGCACCCCCGTGTTTGCAGGTGCTAAGGAGCAGCTCAGATAGACCCTGATGCAGCAGCCCAGGAGAAGCTGGTGCTGTCTATGGACTAAGGGATGGCTGAGGGGACATTCAGATGTCCCTGGCAGACTCTTTGGCCGTTCCTTGAATCTCTTAATGAGTATCAGTTTCTTGTCCAAATCTGACCATTTCATTTCCATTTTCCTCTTACCAAGTGGAAGGACCATCTAAGCACCATCTCATTGGCTTCTCCTTCAGGAAATACCTGCCTTGCCTTTCCTTTTGCAAAGTGCCCTCTGAAATGTGCTCACAGCTAGACCTGTGAGCAGACCTGACCCCCGCAGCACCCTCCCAGCAGGAGAAGGAGCCTGTCCTGGTAGAGGATAATCCTCCCACCCAGAACTTCTCCCCTCAGTGCTGTGGGGAGCTCCCTGGGCAGGCTGAGCGCTGACCTTCACAGGCGACACAGTCACTGCTGTGGGCACACAGCACCTTTGGGTGCAGGGACCCTGCTCTGAAGTGCAGACCTCTCACCCTGTCTGCACAACCCGGCTTCACATCGCTGCTGTTTCTGTTGGGGAAGGCAGCAGGATGCCCTGCTCATAGGTGGTATGTTAGAGAATCCCTGCTCTCAAGCAGCTCCTCTTCCTCCGCACTGCAAAAGCCAGAGAAAGAAGCAAAAAATGCTGCCAGCCTTGGGGTGTGATGGGTTCTTATGTCCCCTTCAAGAAGCTCCATAGCATTGTCCTGTAAGCAAAAACTCACCATGTCAAGAGCTGTGGAGGTCTCCTGTGTGTTCCCACTCCACACTGCAGTTCCCCTCTCGCTGCCTTCTCTCCTCCCCTGTCCGCAGCAGCAGGCAGTGCCCGCAGCCCTGCTGCTCTTGGCACAGGAGCTGCTCCTGCACTCGGCTGTCTCTGGGCAGTGCTGCCAGGCTGCCACGAGCTGCCTCCGTCCCAGGAGCCTGGCCCTGCTTAGGAGCAGAGACCCAGCTGAACTCACCAATTTCTCTGTCCCTTGTGCTCCCGCCTCTTGGGGAATGTTCCCTCAAGCAAACTAAAATAATCATCTGTTTTCCTTTTCTCGTGAGTGGAGAGAGGTTCCAACATTGCAATTTATTTCATCAGAGGATGAGCAGCTATGAAAGTTGTGGATGTCCCACTCTGGAAGAATGATTTTCATAGCTCAACCAGACAGGGACACCTAGATGGGACAAAAGTGAACTTATTGAGATGTGGTTCAGGTTTTGATTAGGATTAATCAATTTGGGCATTACAGAATGCAGACCCCCAGCCCTGGGTCTGAAGTCATATTCAGATTATTCCTTTAAATTTCACAGATGCCATCGGTGGGATTCCCCTTGCCAAAAACAAAGTGAGCACAACACAGAGGTGTGCATGTGTGCTCTGTCTAATATACCACTGTAATCATTGGAGATGGAAGAGTCAGTTGCTTACACACAGATATCTGGTGACAGCTGAAGAGACAGATGTGGTCCAAGGCAGATGTGCCACACACAGATGTGGTGTCAGTGTCTGCTTGCTCTGATGCGGGAACTGGGGGACCTGCATCATCCTAGAGGATGAGGTGAGGATCAGGTGGGGAATTGTCTTTATCTGAAATGACCTCCTGGTGCCAAATACAACTAGAGCCCCACTCACTCCAGCTGAGGCATAGGAAGATTCCAGTATTAACCAGCAGCTCTTGTAATTCAGCACGGACGCTTGTTTTGATGGTGTTGAAAAGTGCTGGAAGAGCTTTGTCAGATGCCTGGGTTGTCCAGCTCAACCATATATCTCTAGCAGATTGGATCTACAGGGAAACTATCCCCTTTGGAGTGCTTGCTGGGCAAGTGCTCCAGGGAATCCTGGGGTTCCGTCCTGAACCCAAACAAATGAAATCCAGCACTGTCTACAGGGAAAGTCCATCCCGTCTACATCCATGTGTGCTGCATAAATGAGAGGCACATCACACCAAAGTATCTTGAGATTCTTTGCACTCTCAACCCCTTCTTGCTCTCCTGCCCTCAACGTCTGCTCACTCCATGATATTATATGAACAGGGACTGGGCTAATGAGGACCTCAGCGTGTCTGGATCACAGGCTGTTCAGGTCCATGGACATCATCAGGGGCACCTTGTCCTTCCTGGAGATTTGTGCAAGAAGTCTGTCATAGGTCCAGTATAGCCACAGAGTCACCTCAGGTAGAACCCCCTTTCCTGCTGTTTCTCAATGCCCAGCTCTGTGTCTTCCTGGCCTCAGACACTGCTGGATTCACTTACTTAGTGGGAAGTTGCTTCCACCATTGCAGTGTTCCTGCTATATATGACGGCATGGCTCTGCTCTGAACTGGGCCATTGCACACCCAGTGTCTTTGCCTCTTGGTAACAGGTTTCTCTGTGACCATTCTGTTCTCTGTGCCACAGCTGAAGCTCTATAGCCCAAATACATGCCAGCGTAGGCTGCCTGAAGTAGAGGCAGGAGCACGTGAAGATGTGTAAGCTGTCACAGGCCTGAAATATCATTGGAATGATGATCAATGGAAGATGAGGGAGGATACCTTTTGTGTGAAGGAGCAGATTGGATGTGTGGAGCTCTTCCTTGGAAGAGGCAAGGTTTGAAATGAGAGCTTGTGGGTGAGCATCTCAAGAGGGAGCTCTCCTATTTCTTGGCAGTATAAAAAAATTCTGTGGATCACTGGCCCTGGTTCTTGTTTGGCGAACTTTAATCCCCTTATCATGACCTGGAAAGGCAAACTGCAGGGTGCAAGCAGTCCTGGCAGCTTCTGGAGCACATCAAGGAGAACTTTTTTGCACAGCTGCCAGACGGGCTGATAAGGATGATGCTTTCTGGTATTTGGACATTTCAAACAAGGACAAACTGATGAGGGATGGGATAGTCAGTGTCTGTCTTGCCTACTGTGACCATGAGAATCTGGAGTGCCTGATGCTGAGGGGAGTGCAGAAGGACAGTAGCAGAATAGAGACTGGGCTTCAGAAGAGCCAACTTCCCGGCCTGTTCAGGGGACTGGTGGGGGATCCCCGGGGGAGGCAGCTCTCAAGGACATCAGAGCTCAGGAAAACCAGCAGGTCTTTAAGGACAGACCTGCCAACCATAAGGATGGGCCATTCCAATACTCATTAAAACTATCAGATACCTCAGGGCACTCAAACCAGCAGATACCCCTTGGGTAGACTGAGATCCCATTACTTATCTCCAGGCTAATAGAACAATGTAGAGGAGTAGTTGACAAGTAGTTAACCATGAGTCAGCAATGTGCCCTCATGGCCAAGAAGGCCAATGGGATCCTGGCCTGCATCAGAAGCAGTGTTGCCAGCAGGTCAAGGGAGGTGATCCTCCCCCTCTCCTCAGCTCTGGTGAGGCCTCACCTGGAGTATTGTGTGCAGTTCTGGGCTCTGCAGTACAAGAGGGACACTGAGCTTCTAGAGAGGGTGCAGCATAAAGCGACCAAGATGATTAAGGGACTGCAGCATCTATCGTATGAGGAAAGAGTAAGCAAGCTGGACCTGTTTAGTCTGGAGAAGAGAAGACTGGGAGGAGATCTGATCAACATGTAGAAGTAAGTACCTTAGGGGTGACTGTAGGGAGGATGGGGCCAAACTCTTCTTGGTGGTGGCCAGTGACAGGACAAGGGGTAATGGGTGCAACTTGAAACACAGAAAGTTCCATCTCCATGTAAGGAAGAACTTTACTGTGAGGGTGACAGAGCCCTGGAACAGGCTGCCCAGAGAGGTTGTGGAGTCTCCTTCTCTGGAGATCTTCAAAACCTACCAGGATGCCACCCTGTGCCACATGCTCTAGGTGCCCCTGCTTGAGCAGGGGCTTAGACTGGATGATCTCTAGAGGTCCCTTCCAATGTTAACCACTCTGTGATTCTGTGAACTTGCTGCTGGGGACAGTGCCCATTGTTTCCCTTATCATGTCTCCAGAATGCAATTCAGCTGAGTCTACATTAACTCACCCATCAGACAGGGAGGGGAATTACTGCAGCACAAACAGCCTGGCAATCATCAATTACTAATGCCACTGCTCTTGTTACACCATGCTTACTTGGGCACTGGGTTCATTTAGCAGCCTGAAAGATCTTGCTGGATTCCCTGGTCCAGTGGTAGCTTGCTGCACATCTCTACTCCTTGTCCACATTTAATGGAGAAGATCATACTCACAGCGGCACAAATTCATCCATCTCCCTCCTCTTGATTAAAAAGCTGCCTTTCTCCAGGGCTGCAGAGCTCCGCAGGTGTCAGCCCCTCCACGGGGCACCCTCAGCAAACCCTCTCGTCCCCGCCGCTGCTGCTGGCCCCTCACTGCTCTGGCAGCAGCGACCTCAGCGCCAGCACCCGCCGTGAGCCTCCTGCTGGCCCAGCAGCTCCTCGGGCAGGGGGACCTCGCTCGCGCACAGCCCAGCGTGGGCTGCTGCCGCCGCGGGCTGCAGGGACACCAGGTTCCTCGGCAGAGCCGCCCCGGCCAGGAAGGGGCTGCTGACGTCACAACCAGCTGCGCGGCCTGGCCTATCAGGGGCTGCGGCAGCAGTGACGTCACCAGCCGACGCCCACGCGTCAGCACAGAGCCAGCCCTGCAGAGAGCAGGGGCCTCCCGGCAGCGTCCCCGCAATGGCCCCCGTGTCCCTGCCCGCTGCTGAGACACCCCTGGCCTCACAGGCAGCGCCTGCTGCTGCCCCGGCAGCTCCGCGCACACAAGGGACCTCCCCGCGTGTCTGCACCAGACCCCGCTGCCGGCCGCGCTGCTGCTGGGACAGGAGCGGCCTCAGAGCCCGTCCCCAGCCATGGGCCAGCGCTGGCCTCGCAGCTGCTCTGCCAGCAGGGACCTCCCAAGGAACTGCCCAGCCAGGCGCCTCTTGCTGGCCTGCCAGGGACTCAGCAAAGAGCAGAGCTCACGGTCACCCTCATAGACATGGATGGACCTGCTAATGCCTGGTGCTGTCCAGTCAGGAGCACAGACAATGTGACCCCCCTCCCAAGCAGGAGCAGTGCCATGTGCCTGCTGCTGGCCTCCCAGGTGCTTGCAAACATTGCTGTAGGTGACACTGCTTGACCAAAGAATTTGAACTAGATCATCTGCAAAGCTCCTTCCAAACTCAACCATTCTGTGATTCTATAAATGGTCTCAACTGGAATAAATCAGCTTTTTGAGGTGTAGGGATCTGCCTGTCCCTCAGCTTTATTGTGAGTGCTGCTCTAGTAGGATAGAAGGCATCCAGGGTCATTAGAGATGACCAAGGAAATTCCTGACCTGGCCTCCCACTGAAGCTCTATCTGCAGTGATTCCATTAGGACCTTTATGCCAGGAGCTTGCAAGCAGACTGTGTGCATGCTTAGCCTGGTAAGGGGAATCCCACCTGCCATGTATTTGTGGAGTTCATGAGTTAGCTGAATCCTTCTCCAAACCTGGTGCTTCTGAAGAGACATGTGGAGCATGTGGACATCTGACTAAGTCATCTGACTCGTATATGCACCATGTATCAACAAGCTGCCTTCTTATCCCTGTCTGGGTGTCCTGCCTAGTTAAGAGATGTGAATCAGGACTTCCCGTGGGACATTTCTAACTTTGGTAGATAATCATTATCCGATGAAATAAACTGCAATGTTGGAATCTGTATCCCTCTACTCTTTAGAGAAGGAAAACAAGTGACTCTACTTGATGGAACATATCCCAGAGGGAGGAATCCCAAGGGACAGAGTAATTCATGAATTGAGCTGAGCCGCAGCTCGTGGCAACCTGTCAGCACTGCCCAGAGACAGCCGAGTGCAGGAGCAGCTCCTGTGCCAAGAGCAGCAGGGCTGCAGGCACTGCCTGCTGCTGCGGACAGAGGAGGAGAGAAGGCAGCGAAGGATGAATGGTGGTTTGGAGCAAGGGGCACAGAGCAGAACTCAGTGCACAGCAAAATCTTCACAGCTGTTTACATGGTGAGTGTCTGGCTACAGGGCAATGCTGTTGAGCTTTCTGGAGTGTTCTGTGGAACAAAGTTGTCTGCAGGGAAGGAGGCTTTCCTTCCCCCTTCTGTCCTGTGCAGCTCCGTGAAATGCAGTGCACAGGGCTGGGAAATGAGCTGTATCTCCCTTAAGGAGAGAGCCCATCCTTACTGCTAAGAGAGACCCATGAGGAAGCTGCAGAGATGCTGAGGGTATGGAGGTGTTGGGGAGAATCTGTCTATGGGCAGCTGAAAAGAGCCCTGTGTGCTCTTGGCAAGAAGGAGAGTGAGGAGACTCTCTTAGGTGTATGGGGAAAGGGAGAGAAATAGAAAATCTGCATTGTGAAATGGGACTCCTCTGCCCTCTGCAAGGTCTGATCTCCTGTTAGGATAGTAGAGGAGTGTGATCATCCTCCAGCATAGAACAGCTGGGAAATAGTCTAAGAGACAAATGAGATGTCCCTAATCTGCACACAGCAACAGTGGATGATTTCTTCTCTTCACTCAGTAGAAATGCCAAAGAGGTCTATTTTGAGGAACACTCCCCAGGGGTGACAAGCACAGCTCCAATCAAATAAAAAATATTGAACAACTCCATGAAACTCTGTTCCTCAAACCACCCTCTTTATATTTGGGAGGGAAGATGCTGAAGGGCTCGTTGATGTGTTGGGTGGACTTCACCTGACAGAAATGGTGAATGGTCAAGCTCATCACCTCTGTTCCCTGATTCCCAGTGCTGCACAGCAGGACAGACCCTCTGGAGTCCAGCGGCTGAGGTCCCTGCTCCTCACAGCACACTCAGCCAGTGCAAAGCAGAACTCAAGCAAAGTACTGAGAAAAAGATCCTCTCAGTAAAGACAGAGGCAGTGTGAGAGTGCATGGGGGGAGGATATATGAAAAATGAGCAACTAGAGAGTTTTTTTTTTCTTGAAAAGTTAATACTAACTTCTCAATGTCTTCTCTTTTTTGGACAGTCCCCAAAGCCTGGGGGCAAAATGCCCAACAGCAGCTCTCCTGCTGACTTCCTTCTCCTACCATACGCAGACATGCGGGAGCTGCAGCTCTTGCACTTCTTGCTCTTCCTGGCCATCTACCTGGCTGCCCTCCTGGCCAACGGCCTCATCATCACAGCCATAGCCTGCGAACACTGCCTCCACACCCCTATGTACTTCTTCCTCCTCAACCTTTCCTTCCTTGACCTCGGTTTCATCTCCACCACTGTCCCAAAAGCCATGGCCAATTCCCTGTGGGACACCAGGGCCATTTCCTACTCAGGATGTGCTACACAGGTCTTTATGTTTGCCTTTCTCATGTCAGCAGAGTGTTCTCTCCTCACAGTCATGGCCTATGACCGCTACGTTGCCATCTGCAGACCCCTGCACTATGGGACCATCATGGACAGCAGAGCTTGTGTCAGAATGGCAGCAGCTGCCTGGGCCAGTGGTTTCCTCAATGCTCTCCTGCACACTGGGAACACATTTTCCATACCACTCTGCCAAGGCAATGTGGTGGAGCAGTTCTTCTGTGAGATCCCCCAGATCCTCAAGCTCTCCTGCTCACACTCCTACCTCAGGGAAGTTGGGCTTCTTGTGGTTAGTTTTTGTTTAGCTTTTGGGTGTTTTGTTTTCATTGTGGTGTCCTATGCGCAGATCTTCAGAGCTGTGCTGAGGATCCCGTCAGAGCAGGGCCAGCACAAAGCCTTTTCCATGTGCCTCCCGCACCTGGCTGTGGTCTGTATGGTTGTCAGCACAGCAATGTTTGCCTACCTGAAGCCTCCCTCCATCTCCACCCCAGCTCTGGATCTGGTTGTAGCTGTTCTGTACTCAATTCTGCCGCCAGCATTGAACCCTCTCATATATAGCATGAGGAACAAGGAACTCA
This sequence comes from Tinamus guttatus, assembly GCF_059628265.1. Taxonomy (NCBI): domain Eukaryota; kingdom Metazoa; phylum Chordata; class Aves; order Tinamiformes; family Tinamidae; genus Tinamus; species Tinamus guttatus. Next base: position 52,926 of record NW_028289334.1, read on the forward strand.
GGGATGCACTGAAAAGAATGGTTCAATTGGTAATATTTCAGCAGCAGTAAGCTCCCCAACCTCCTACTCAAGTGTTATATAATTTCTCTCAGACAACTCCTGTGATTTCGGCATTCTTTCTTTAATAATGAGGTTTGTGCACAAGTTTCTGAATTCATCCCACTTCTCCAGAGGTTTTAACCGTGTCTTTCTGACACAGAGGTCTTCTTTAAATGTGTCTATCATAGTGTCAGAGCTGTCGTTCCCCTAATTAAAGGGTATGTTTTCAGTGGATCTTGTGGACTGGGCTCTTCTTCCAAAGCTGGTGCCAAGAATTGCTCCATGACGTTCAGCCTGAAAGATGCTTGTTGCTTTTCTGGGGCTCTTCATGGGTCCAAGGCAATGAGCTCCTGGGGGGATATGTTAGGGAATAAGGATTGGATTGAGTTCTCACTTGTGAGTGCTGGGTGCTCCTGATAGTGATGAATGGCCAAGTAGTATCTGCCTGGGACTGTCCCCCGTATGGTGGCCTATGACCACACTGGGGACCTTGCAGGCACAGGGAAAGGAGCTTCAAGAGCCGCCCATGATAGCTTATACCTGAAGTCATGGTCTGGGTCTAGGGACACATGAACACAGCTTGAGCCTTTTTATATGCCCTGTGATTGCTCAGAGCATCATTCACAGATAGAAGCCCCTTGATACGGTGTTCTCAGGTACAATGATGCCTGTCCAGCTGGGTCTGTGTCCAACCATGAGCACAACAACTGCAGAGTCACCCTGTGACACCAGAGCACCACAGCCCACTCACTCTGCAGAGCAGCACCAGCATCTCGGGGTCCTGCAGGTAGCACCGGGGAGGCTCCAGGAGCTTCCAGGCAGACCATAACTAAGGAATTAATCTAGGGAAATGTTTTCCAAGGACCAGGCATATCCCTGGGGAAGGGGAAAAGGAGCAATTGTGCCCTTAGAAGGAGGAATGAATGGGGAAAAGAAATATGTTTCTGTGCATGTCAGCTAGGGGCTGGCTGCTGTGTCCCTGGCAGCAGGAGGTGCCAGCAGAGCCCCAGGTCAGGGAGCCTTGTGCTGTGCTGGAGAGAGGGGCTGGCATGGGGGCTGCAGGCAGCTCGGGGTAGGGAAGCTCTGGGATACAGGAACAAGAGGCACAGAGTGTCACTGTCCTCTGTGTCCGTATGCCACTGGGGCCAGTTCCAGCTTGGAGCCTGATGGGGCACCTGACACACACAGCCCTGTCCCCTGGAGCTGCTGTGCCCACAGTGGGGCTGGGGCTGTGGGGTGAGTGCCCTGCGGGGGGCACTGCTGTGGGGCCACCCCCAGCCTGGTCTGCTCTGCTGGGTGGGCTGGGAGAGGGCAGGGCAGGTGGGGAGAGCTGGAGAGGGGCTGGGCTGGGCTGGAGAGGGTCCGGAGAGGAAAAGGACATTTGCTGAGCTGGGTGTCCTTGGTTGCATGGGCTGACTGTGAAGAGGCCACAGGGCATTTGTCACGGATTGGTCTCTCACTTTAGCCATTTCCAGCACTCGTCCAACATTGGACATTTGCAGGACTCAGCAGGGGCAGGTTGCTGGGGGTGGTTGCCCAAGCAGGAGGGCTGTGGTGGGCTGAGACACCAAGGGTTGTTGCTGGGTCCATACTGGGGAGACCTTTCCCCATCCTGGAGTGCACCCTGCCCCATGAAGTGCCTGCACTGCAGGACCGTGGGACACTTGTGGTTCCTTCAGGACTTCAGGCCACCCTCTTGGCCTGTCTCCCTGAGCAAGAGCCATGCAGAGATGCAGTAGATCCAGGGCATCTTCTCTGGGGGAAGCTGAAGAGAGGGCTAAAGCAGTGAAGCAGGACTGGGGCGAGCGTGTGCGTGAGGGCTGGTCCCTGCAGGTGGTCATTGGCCACAATGAGCCAGGCTGTTGCGTGCACTCAGCTGCTCCCCGTGTGCTGCGCGACTCCTGTTGGGCCTGGCAGTGCTGCCTTCCAGCTCATCTGCCAACAACCTCCTTGTCTTCCTCCTCACTTGTCCCGTTTTGCCCAGCACCATACACTCACTCCCAACTGCGGAAGGGAGCAAGAAATCCCATAGGCTGGCATTGGAATGGATACACATTGCTACAAAAGAACCATTGTCGCTTTGTAGAGCTGGCCTTGGAGGCTCCCTTCATTTCCAGAGAGCAATGCCTGCTCTCCTGAGGATGAGCTTGTCCTCTCCTGGCACTGCTTGAGTGCAGGCATTTAGAAGGGGAGCGCCTGAGTGTTGAGCAGAGCTGCAGTCCCTGCTGCCCGTGTAGCAATGCTCTTTGGCTCAGTGATGTCCTACACTCTTTTTCTCTGCCACAATTTTCTCCCACAGATACACTTTGGAGGAAATAAAGGAAAAATAAAGAAGGAGAAAAAAAGAATAAGAATAAATAAAAGGAAAAGGAAAGGAAAAGGATGGGGGGAAAAAAAGAAAACTAAACAGTGAAAGGAAAAATAAGAAAATGAAGGGGAAAATACAAAAAAAAAGGAAAAAGGAAAAGAAAAAGAGAAACAGAGATAACAATGAAGCACAAACAGAAACAGACACAGGAAAAGAAAAAGAGAAAAAGAAATAGAAACAAAAAAGAAAAAGAAAGAAATGAAACAGAAACAGGAAAAAAAGCAGAAAGAATAAACAAAGAAGAAAAAGAAGATAAAGAACAGAAGGGAATAAAAAAGAAGGAAAATAAAAGGATAAAAAAGAGAAAAAAAAAAGAAGAAGTGAAAGAAGAAGATAGGAAAGGGACTGTGGCACCCCCAGGGCCACGTGTGAAGGGAAGTCCTAGATGGGCTTTTTGCTGGCCCTCTCTTGTCCCTAGGATCTGAAGTCTTGGGGCTACACACACACAAACCTGCAGTGGGGATGATTTTTGTGCCTGAGCTCGCTTGGAAACAAGACGCAACACTTAAGCAATGATACAGGAATATATATTTAAACAACAACAAAAAAGAATAACAATAACGAGAATAACAATAACAAAAAGAATATCAATAACAGTAAAACAAGAATATCAACAACAATATCAACACTATCAACAACAACAAAACACTACTGTAAGATTGAATAGAGAAAAATCCATCAAGTCTTGTAGGGCCGGAGTCCTCGGGCCCAGCGCTTCCCGGCAGCAGGCAGGGTGAAGGGGAGCTTGGTCTGCAAGGGAAAAGGAGGCGTGAGCAGGGCCGAGGAGCGGCTCGGGGGCTCCCGTGGAGCAGAGGCTCCTTGGCGGCTGTGCGGGCTCTTTGGCAGCAGCGCTGCCGTCATTGGTGCCCTGGCAGAGGCTTGGCGGGTCCAGACAGACTGCCAGGTCACCTTTATCACCACAGAGGTGACGCATCCGCACTCAGCTAGAATTTGTTGCCATGTACCCTCCTGACCCCAACTCTCCAGCTTGTGAGATTTCTCTTCTGGCCCTTTGAACTAACTAACTCAGTGGGATTATTCCCCTCTAACCCCACTGAGAAAGGGTCCACACCAGTTGGGGGATATGTTTTAATTCAAGAGAATAAAGCTTCCTGTGTTGAGGCATCACGGACAGTCACTGTTTGTTCTTCTTGCTCATCTTGCCAGCGCTCAGGACGGAGAAAGAAAGAGGCCACGTGATGCACAGGGACAAAGGCAGAGAAATACTGCACACTAGCTTAGGACATGTATGCTTGGATGTGCTTCTGATGGCATCTCCCTGCTCACTATCATTTCACACAGGCCCCTGTGTCCAAACAAGACCCCCTTGTAGCACATCAGCCAGGGGCTGAGCCTGCTGGGGGCCAGACTGGGGGGGTGGTCCTGGCTCTGGGCACCACCTTCAGGGAGCGGTTGGAAAAGGTGCAGGCAAACCCCGAGGGGACCCTTTGTGCTCAGCTGTTCAGGACTTGTAGGTCCCAAAGCTGCAGCCTGTGCTGAGCAGTCAAGAGCTACCACTTGAGTGGAAGGGAAGTCTCAACCAAGGCCGGCGTGACTTTTCATGGTAAAATGAGGCCGCAGCAGCACTGGCATCTCTCACTCTGTCAGAGACCCCTCTGCTTCTGTCCTCCCCCAGCTTCTCCTCCCTGGTCCCATGTGCACCCTCCAAAAGAGCGCTTGACATTTGTTTGGGGCTAGAGAGAGGTGCTTAATGTACAAGTGGAACCCAGATTGATCCCATGTTGTGAGAACCCTCAGAGTGCTCTGTCCAACCCAGTGCCTCTGGGATTGGCAGGTCTGACCTTCTGTAGGACCTCTGCTACTCAGTGGTCCCAGGCTTTTCCTGGAGCTGGCACATACGTACCCTTTCCATTCAGTCCCCTTTTGCTCAGGCCTCCTCCTTTAGGCCGGACAAGGAGTACGTCACGGACACACCCTTGTCTCTTCCCAAGTAGTGTACAGACACTGCCGGAAGAACTGGTACTTTCTTCTGGACCTGTAAGAAAACATCCATCAGGTCTGTGCCCCACTTCCCCACTCAGCTGCTCTCAGCATGCAGAAGCTACAGATGCATTGTGAAAGCAGACCACAAACCATGTCTTTGAAAGCAAGCTCATGGCAGAGGCAGTGTGAGCTCAAATGAACACACTGGAGGGGCCTTGTACAGCTACTGCCCATCGGCTCATGCTTTTTCATAATTCAGGCTGGCACAAGAAGCACCTCACATCAGGAGCACCTACCTCTTCTACCTCCTGAGGGACTTCATTCCATGGCCCTGCAGCTCGTGGTCGGGTTGCAAAGGAAGTTCTCATCCCACGTTGTGCTGCAGCCTGTGTGCAGACCCTTGGTATACGTGGGAGCACACTGCAAATACACAAAACAAGGAGTCGCAGGAGCACAGGGGGAACTGGATCTCCAGCCCTTGCTCACATGCTGGGCACCTGCTTCTGCAGCAGAAGGCAGCTCTGCAGGAGAAGCTCCAGGCTTGCCTGGATGCAGTGACATCAATGGAGAAAACAACCCCCCCTCTCCAAAACACCCAGGGGTACATCACATGCCCAGAGGAAAGCTCCAAGTGCCCACTTTGAGGCTTCCTCTCCATGCAGCATGGAGAGAACAGGGTCACCTACAAGGAAACACTCCAAGACACACCATTAGACCCTGTCCTGCCAAGTGCTTTAGCTGCTGCTAAGGCAAAGAAAAGCTCCTCTGTTCTTAATCCTGCGTCACTACAGACTCACTGGCCTCATGGGAAGAGTTCCCTTGGTGGGCAAGGGGCAAGCCCCGGACACACACACTCTCCTCCTTCAGAGGCCTTGCAAGAACACAGAATTTTCCTCAGCCTCATAGAAGGACCTTAGGCCCCAAGCCTTAGAAACAGTCCCCTACATCCACTTCCCCAAGCTACTCACCTCCCAGGAGGCTTTGTCCCCTCTGCTTTCTCCTCCTTTCCTTCTCCCAGTTTCCCTGATGCTACTTGGAGGGATGGATGGGGCTCCCGTAAGAGGCAATGCCTGGCAGGAAGCTCTTCTGCAAGCAGGAGACAGGAAAACACTTCAGAGCAGAATCACAGTCACCACTGGGACAGGAGTGACGTACAGATCTACTTCATGCTGGGATGGAACTGCGAAACCTCAATTGCAGACCTTTAAAGCCAGGTCTCCTAGGCAGTCTGTGACCTGTCTTCACATTGGCTCCTGCCCAACTCTTCCTTTTTCTCTTTGCAACATCATTTCTTGACATGGGGCTTTGCTTCTGCTCTATCATGTCCACACCATGAAAAGGGAGGCTTGCAGTGATGTGTTAGTGTCTTAAGAGAGCCTCTTTGGGGCAATAACTTCTCCACAAGCAGGGAACGCATGCTGGGATCCCTCTACAGGTCTCACTGTCCTGTGTTGCCTGTGTCCCTAGAGCACATCTAGTGCCTGATGGCATCTGACACATGGCACTGGAGCCTTGGCTGCAACGCATGACACTAAGGAGGAGAGAAAGAGAAGGCACAATCCCCCACCAGGATTCAACTGCTCCATTACCTTTCTCAACAGTCTTTCTCTTCTCCTCTTCCAAAAGAGGCTTTCCTTCACCCACGGTGGCACCTCTCAGCCGTCGGTGTGGAAGAACTGGACCTCTCCCAGTGGGAGGTCTCCCAGGTGGAGGTCTCACCGGTGGTTGGTGGGAAGAAGTTTCCAGCCCCAGCCTGCAAACAGCAAAAGGACAGTGTTCTGAAGCAAGGACTCCACATTTCCTTTGCGGCATTTGCTAACTATGGGGGCAGAGACACATGTCAGAGCCACTCTGAAGGCCATCCTTTCCGAGAGCAGAATGTGCAGATAGCCCCGATCCTGCAGGACTGTTCTGGGAAGTGCAGTGACCCAGCACAGGGCTCCAGCACATAAACTTCCTCCCCAGGCTGCTCCAGGGCTTCCAGTCCCTATCCTAGAAGAAAGTTTTTTTGAAGCTTTCTCAGCCATATGATCCAGGCTACCTCTGGAGATCAGCTCCCAGCTGCTCTCCACGCTGCTGTCCAGGTGGGACAGACTGGCCTCCTTTCCTTTCCTCCCACTTGCCACCACCATTTCAAATCCCAGTCTTGCCCTGCACACCCCTGGCTGTCGCTCCTACACATGCATCGCTGCACATGGAAAGAATGGCCTCCAGCCTCCAGGTCGCTAAGGGAACAAACCCTCCACAAGCTGGGAGCCAGCACAGAGATCTCCAGAATTCCCTGCATGGAGCTTTGCAGAGCCTGAACAAAGCCTGGAGTTCACTGGTTTCCAACCACTGGAGTTACTCCCAAATCACTTCCAGAGTGCCTTCACAAGCCCTGGCAATGCAACACAACCCAAAACATACTAAGAGGATGCTTACATGATCAGCCATCAAACAAACATACTCACTTTGGAAGGTTGATGACAGAGCCGGCTCTTTGAGTGCCTGACGGCACTGAGTCTTTCTTCGCTGACAGCTGAAAAGGAGAGGGACACATGTGAGATGCTGCCAAGAAAATGGTCTTGTTGCTCACAGGCAGCCAAGGCTTCCACCCTTCATAAAAGCCACTGCCTTTCAAAAGCTCTGAAACAGTCTCTGTTGTTCTGCACAGCAGCCCCTCATTTGACAGAAGAGAAGCTGCAGGGGAACACAGGAGAATGAGTAGTAACACTGCCAGGGTTTTGGCAAGGGCAAGGATCAAGAGCCTCACTGGGCAGGAGACCAGTTCCTGCCTAATAGACAAGCCCCTGCAGGGGAGCACAGGTGAAGGCATCCCCCAAAACACAGGGAATGGACAAAGCACTCCTGCTAGGGAGGGAGGGGAAGGACAGGGACAGCAGGTCTGTTATTCCATGCAGTGAACACCATTCCTCACACTCTCCTCTGACCGCACCCTTGACACAGCCTGTCAGCACCATTGAGCCTCTCAGTGAATCCTAGCAAGACTGAACCTCCCTTTTGTGTTCTGACCAGTCATCTAAATAATCACAGAGCTGAACAGAAAATCTCTGTCTCCAGCCCAGGAAGAAGCAGCAGTGACATTTCCACCAGAAACAGGCCCCAAGAGGAACTTTTGAGGTGTGCATGGAAAACGCAGATGTATTAAAAAAGCAGAGCACAAGGGGTCTATTTGAAAGCAAAGCCCTGGCACAGGAAGTGAGGGTTCAAAGGAACACATTGGAGGTTTCTTGTACAGTTGCTGCCCATATGCTGATGCTTTTGCATAATTCAGGCTGGCACAAGAAGCACCTCATACATCAGGAGCACTTACCTCTTCTACCTCCTGAGGGACTTCATTCCCTGTCCATGCAGCTGGTGGACCAGTTGCAGCTGATGGTCTCCTCCCACCTTGTGGTACCACCTGCCTGCCAGCCCTTGGGATAGGTGGGAGCACACTGCAAATACAGAAAACAAGGAGTCACAGGAGCACAGGGGGAGCTCGATCTCCAGCCCTTGCTCACATGCTGGGCACCTGCTTCTGCAGCAGAAGGCAGCTCTGCAGGAGAAGCTCCAGGCTTGCCTGGATGCAGTGACACCAATAGAGAAAACAATCCCCCCTCTCCAAAACACCCAGGGGTACACCACATGCCCAGAGGAAAGCTCCAAGTGCCCACTTTGATGCTTGCTCTCCATGTAGCATGGAGAGAACAGGGTCACCTACAAGGAAACACTCCAAGACACACCATTAGACCCTGTCCTGCCAAGTGCTTTAGCTGCTGCTAAGTCAAAGAAAGAGCTCCTCTGTGTTTAATCCTGCGTTACTACAGACTCACTGGCCTCATGGGAAGAGCTCCCTTGGTGGGGTAAGCCCAACACATACCTCTCCACCTTCAGAGGCCTTGCAAGAATACAGAATTTTCCTCAACTTCACAAAAAGGCCTTAGGCTGTCAGCCCTATGGACACTTCTCCATGTCCATTGCCCCAAGTCACTCACCTTCCAGGATGCTTCTTCTCCTCCTCTTTCTCCTCCTTTGCTTCTCCCACATTCACACCATTTTGAGGCACCATTCTGAGGGGTGCTTGGGGCTCCTGTAAGAGGTAGCTCCTGGCTGGAAGCTTTTCTGCAAGCAGGAGGGAAAAAAAAAAAACAAACACTTCAGAACTGAACCACAGTAAGCATTGGGACACGAGTGACGTGAAGATCTGCTCCCTGCTGGGATGGAACTGTGAGGCCTCAATAGGAGATCTTTTTATCCAGGCCTCCTAGGTAATTTGTGACCTGTCCTTCACATTGTCTCCTATTCAACTCTTTGCTTTTTCTCTCTGCAACGTCATTTCTTGACATGAGGCTTTGTTCCTGCCCTATCATGGCCATGTTATGAAAAGGCTGACTTGTGGGGATGTGTTGCTGTCCTAAGAGAGTCTCTTTGGGGCAATAACTTCTCCACAAGAGAGGAACAGATCCTGGGATCCCTCTACAGGTCTCACAGGCCTGTGTTGCCTCTGGTGACACAGTCAACCCAAAGGCAGTGCTTAGGGAACCTGTAGAAGAAACTCATATGGAAAGGGCAGAGCAGCTTGTTTCGGAAATCCAGTGAAGTCTTGGTGCCCATTATCACCCTCCTGACCATCCTGAGCAGCTTACTTGGGTTCCGTGGGATAGGTCAGGAGATAGGGCACTCTTCCCATTACCATTCTGCCTGGAGCAGAATGGATGATTCCCAGAAATTATACTGAACTCTGTCTTTCTTCCTCCTGACCTCCTCAAATGGAAGAGCAGTTTGACTGGTGCATGGAGTCCGGTGGGAAAAGCTTAACTCGGAGAAACTGCGTGTAGGAGTGCTGGGCTGGCCTGAACTCTTCCTTCCTCAGGAGTCGCTTGACATTTGCCATCAGGGCTAACAGGCAGCACATGTAGTGCCTCATGACATCTCACACATCCCATTGGAACCTTGGCTTCAACAGCCGGCACCAAGGAGGACAGAAGGAGAAGGCACAGCCTCCCATCAGGATTCAACTGCTCCAGTACCTTTCTCAACAGCCTTTTCCTTCTCCTCTTCCAAAGCAGGCTTTTCTTCTTCCACGGTGAGAGCTCTCACCCTTCGATGTTTCAGGACAGGACCTCTCCCAGTGGGAGGTCTCCCAGGTGGAGGTCTCACCAGCGGCTGGCTGGGAAAAGTCTCCAGCTCCTGCCTGCAAACAGCAAAAGGACAGTGATCTGATGGAAGGACTCCACATTTCCTTTGTAGCACATGCTGACTATGGGAACCAAGACACACATCAGAGCCCCTCTGAAGGCCATCCTTTCCGAGAGCAGAATATGCAGAATAGACACGATAGCGCAGGACTCCCTGCAGAGCATCACTCACTTTGGAAAGACCATCACAGATCCTGAATGGGTCAGTGAAACAGCTCTTGTGTTCTCCGAGATGACTGTACCCTTCATCTGCGGCATCTGCAAAGAAGAGGGACACATGAGATTCTGCTAAGAAAATGGTCTTGCTGCTGACAAGGGCAGCCAATGCTCCCACTGGTGAAGCAGACCGTGCATTCAGTAGAATCGTAGCTGAGGGTCCTGGAGCGGTACTGACTGCAAAATAAAAAGCAAAACAAAACAAAATAGCAAACAAACAAACAAAAAACCCACAAAGAAAGGGCGGAAGAAAAGTCGCTGGCCTAGAGAATGGCCTGATAGGGTGCAAGGACTAGGGGAGGAAAAAAAAAGACAAAGTGAGGAGCTGGTCTGGGCTACATGCTGCTTACAGTGGGGTAAGCCCTGCCAGCTGCTCTGGCCCTAGCACCACTGAAGAGGATGTGCTGAGGCAACCTCAGGAATGCTGGCAGCTCATCCACAAGCTGCAGTTGCCTGGTGTCACAGCAGAAGGACAGGGAATTACAGCAAACCGCTCCTTCCAACAGCACCAAGGGCAATCAAAGGTACCATGACCCCCTGCCACACAGGAGGGATGGAAAACACTGACGACTTCTATCCTCAGAGAGAGAGGGCTGAGATCACCAGAGAGCTGGCAGAGATGTCTGATACACCCAGCAGTGCAGGGAAGGGCAGGAGGGGTCACTGTGCAGGAACCGGCCATTCCTCTAGTTCAGGAGTGACCCCATGACCTGACACACTGTGGCAGCCCTGGGGAAATCCATTCACTTGGGCTTGGTTAGGGCTGCAAAAAAGTAAGAGGTAGCACTGCAGAAATGCAGAACTTACCCCAAGAAGAGCTGTTATCACCTCATCGGACTCATTCATTCTTTCCAGAAGACTTCGGTAAAATTTCATTTTCACAACTTTGTCTTCAATGACTAGGATGCCAATGTCCCTCAGAACAAGGGCAACGTTAGTCCCACTCTGAAGACAACAGGAGAGCTGGTTCATGGTCTCTAGTACGCACTTCAGCGCTACTTTGGAAGGGAAGCTGGTGTAATATGCTATGCGATCGTACCGCAGCAGCACATATCCCTTAAGACCTAGGCAGCAACAGAAGAGCAACACAGTCACTAGCAGAGATCTTCAGCAGGCGAAAACAAAAGAGAGTGTCTGCAGCTGGAAAGTCTTCCAGCAAGACAGTGCTACAGGGCTGTCTTCTTTAACCCTCTGGAAACCCGTAAAGGAGGTCGATGCATTCCTCCTGTGGGAGAAATTCCTGGCACTCCACAGCATCATGGGCAAGGATGTACAGCAATGCTTCCTTCCTGCTGAAACTAAAGAAAGGCTCCTGGCTAACTGCATGACCATGAGGCAGGACGGCAGCACAAGGAGAGAAGGGAGCCAGTTCCCAGAAGAAGGTACCACTGATGGTCATTGTGCCCTCAGGACATGACAGATTAGAAGAGACTTAGTGGTGCCACATCACAGTGGCTGCAGTGAAGAAGGAAAACACATGCGCTGCACAACAGCCCTTCACCTTAGAGGCTGAATCTCATTCATCTTCCCTAGTAAAGAACATTAAGGAATTGTCGTTTTTACCTTACTCCTTCTGGACACACCCAGCCCCTAAGAACCGCTCAGTATACAGCCCTGTTTTGGGTGACCAAGGCCCATCCCCAAGAAATGCCAGACTGATGTTCATAGCACCAACAAGATGGATTCATTGGAAAGGAAAGGCCCACTGGAAACACAGCCCAGAGCTCCTGCTGCCCACGGCCATCACCCCCGTCACACTGCAGCTGCACTGCTGCCAGCACTGCCCAGCAATCACGGCACAGCTGGCCTCAGAGGGGTCTTCCTGCACACTAGTGTTCTCATCACTATTTTGCGCTGCCAGGAGACACTATGGCTGTCTTGAAGCCGCTTTGGAGCAGAAGCAGCTTGGAAGAGCCAGCAGCAGTGCTGACCTTCACCCTTGCAAGGCCTGCTGAGGCAGCAGTAAAGAACAGGAGTTTTAACCACATAGGATTAGAAGCAGCTGCTCCAAAACACTTGATTGGAGACAGCTGTAAAAGCAAGCCCAAGAGGGAGAGAGAGAGGGCCCTTCAGTTCTGCATTATGATGTCATAACGCTATACAAATAAATAAATAAATAAATAAATAAATAAGACCTGAAGCTCTTCTCAGCAACCCAATGAAGGAATTACAGATTTCAAACAGTCCCTGCAGGACAGCAGTTATCCACATCCCACTGATGTTGCAAGGCAAAGCAAAAGTGTCAACCTGTCCTCTTACCAGCATCATCGTCCTTCTCTTGGTTGAGACCATGACGCTCTGCAAGTTCCTCCGCGATGCAAAACACGGGTCTGTAGCCTGTCACCAGAGCAGTCTTGCCACCTTTTCCAGTAACAGGGACTTTTTCTCTGACAGCCCTGAAGACCCCAAGTGGACAAATTTTCACATCCTGCAAACAGAACAGAAGAGAAGAATTCTAAGCAGGTGAGGGGAACAAAGAGACCCAGGCCTTGTGAGAACATGTCCATTGTGTGATGGGCTCTGCTCACTCCTGGCATACAAAGGGACAAGATGGAGCCCTCTGGAAAGCCTTGGAGAGGTCCTTTGGAAGAACATTCCAAAAGGTCTCCTCTCCATCCTCCCCCCACTCTCAAAAGCATATGTAAAGCCTCCAACCACTCCCAAGAACAAAATTGGACTGGAGATTTGCCGTCTCTCTTTAGGGAGACATTATCCATGGCACTGTTGCTGTTTAGAGCATCGTTCTCCATGGCATTTTCTTTTGGTTTTGATGAGGGGCAGAATGATTGCATCCAATGGCACAGAGATGCCAGGACTGCTGGAACCATCAGGGCTGGAGGGGAGGGACAGCAGGGCAGACCCACCGTGTTCTGCACCAGCTTCTCCACGACATATTCAGCAGCACCGTCCCAGATGAGCACAGCCGCTGGAAAAGCAAGGGAAAGGGCTGCCTGTCAGGCTCCAGGTTGGGCAGCTCACAGCCATCCAGCACACGCCTCACCAAGGAGATGCCAGGAGCAGGCACCAACAAACAGCACCCCCTCCCCAAAATGACCCCCTGCTGCGAGGGGCCGCAGCGCTGAGGTGGGCACTGCCTTCAGGCTGGAACCTGTGCCCTGAGCCCGGCAGCGCTCGGCACCTGGCACAGGCGTGAGGACGCGGCGATGCTGCCTGGGACAGCCACGCTGTCTCCAGCTCACAGCCTGCACTGCCAGCCTGGAGGCACGGGCAGCGCGGAGGGAAGGAGCAGAGGCAGCGCCCGGGGTGCCGCACAGATCCCTGCGGGGCTGCGGAGCAGCACGAGGATTCTTCTGCAGCGCATGCGGGGCCGGCAGCCTCTGCAGAGCCCAGCAGGAGCTGCGGGAGCCCTCGGCCTTCCTCACCCAGCTCTCCTTGTCTGGCGCAAGCAGCTCTCACAGGGTGAGCCTCTCCCTAGGGAGGTGGTGGTGGATTTTCACCTAGCGAAGGGATGGAGATGCCCGTGGCAGTGTGGGGACTCAGGGCATTCCCTAGGGACTCCCCTGCATGGGCAGTTTCCCCAAACGGGATCCCTGCATACACACAGCCACCGGAGCTGCTCCAGCTCCTTCCCCTGCCAGGAGCACGGGTGGGTGATCCCCACTGCGAGGCCAGCAGGGACCCTTGGGAAAGGGACGTCTGCCCAGGGGCTCCGGGACAGCAGGGGCGGCATCAGGGCTGGACCCAGGAGTCCGGGCGGTCACACTGGCACCACAGTTAGAGGGGACCATCAGCCTGGGCTCTGCCTGCTGCCCCCAGCCCCTCCAATACCCCCGGCCCAGGGTTTTCACAGCCAAGTTCACAGTTCATCATCTCTGTGAAAGCTCCTGGAAAAGATGTCCTGAAGGCCTCACCTTCTGGGGGTACTTTTGGCACCGCCTCGCCACGTCGTGTCCCGTGGCCACCCTTCCAGAGCGCCATCCTTCTCCTCCTTGCTCTGGGTCACCCTGCAGAGGGAGGTGATGAGGACAGAGCTCCTCTCCTCCTCTTCCTCCGCACACGTCGCACAGCACTAGGCTGCCCACGCTGCCCCTCGCCGGCTCCCGCTCGGAACCAGCAGCTCTTTGGAGCAGAGCAGAGCCAAGAGCAGCCCCAGCGCCTGCGCTCTCCCAGCTCCGCCGCGACGTGTGGGGAGAGGCCGGGCCGCGCGGGACAGGGCAGCTGTGGCTGTGACACGGGACGTCCCCTGTGACCGCAGCCCGTGTCACAGAGGGGACCGGGCCCCTCGCCCCCAGGGCCTGGCCAGGCCTGGCCCTGCAGCGGGCAGGGGCTGCGAGGGGCGCTGGGGCTGCCCCTGCCCCACGCAGCCTCTGTCGCAGGGATATCCCCCCGACGGGGTCCGGCCGGGCTGCACACTGAGCCTGTGCTCATCCGGCCACGGCCCCGCGTGGGGAACCTGCCTGCCAGGGAGGGCAGCGGCACCGCAGCGCGCTCGCCCCATGGCCACACAGCGCGGGCGGCTGCTGCCCCGGGGCAGGGAGCGCTGCCCACTGAGACCACAAAACCTCCAGCAGCTCCTGCAGCCACCCAAATGTTCTCCTGGGTGCTCCAACCAGCGGGTCCTTCCCTTGCCAGCTCCTGCAGAGCTGCAGGCCCCAGATAGATCACTGAACACAGCAGCCTCACTGGCCTCATCACACCACAACCAGCAGAGCAAGGGGAGCACGGGGGCCCTGAAGCCACATGTGTGGTGACCCTCGCACAGGGAGGAACCAGCTGCAGGGACTTAGCAGATCAACACAAGCTCTCAAACTTTTTAAAAGATCCGAAGACCCATCTGTATGAAACAAGAGTCACTCAAAGGCAATCTGCAGACCTCTGCTTTGAACACACTCACATCTAGGGTGGGGATGCCTAAGGTGGCGAGGAAATGAAAGAGGGAAAAGCAGCTCATACCCACACTTAAATAACCTACTGCTGAAGCAGGGCTCAGGAATGAGGTTTTCAAAACTTCCCAGCTGCATACTTGCCCACTAAATAACTAGTAAGGATCTAAGTATTACATCAGCTAAGGCAAAGAGGAATTCTTGTGAAAACGTCAACTTCGGGAACAGAGAGTAAACACGATTTTGTTGTTGTTTTATTTGTTTGCTTTCCTCTCTCTTCCTCTTTTCATTTCCAAGAGAACAGCAGACACTGCAAGGATCCCGTTGCCGTTTAAGCACCGCGGCGACCTGGTTCAGGAACGGCACGGCGACCACCCCCAGGCCGCTCGGGCCATCAGCTCGCTAACACCAATGTGGTGGACGGCAAATGGCGTTTATTGATGGGTAGCAAGGTGTTATATAGCTAAGGTTTACAACGTCACATCCATCTGCTTACTCATAAACTAAACACTATTGGCTCTTAGGGGCCCTATCTTTCCGTACAGCGCGATATCTTCCGGCCGCCGGACCCTAACTATCTGCAACAACTTCCCCCCTCCCTATGCATAACAAAACTAGCTAAAATACAACTATCTTATTCTTACTTATTCTTATTACTATCTTATTCTCTTCTTATAGTTATACCAATCTTAAAATTATATATCATAAACTTGACATAAAACATAAGGCACAAGGAAGAAGGCGCGTAGAAGGTAGGGGATGACAGGTAATACCGGGGTGTAGGAATAGGGTGTACCTTGGGATAACTTGGGGGTAATACTGAGTGGATATATTCTTAAAGCAGTTGTTGGTGTTCTACTAACGTGATGTTAACCTTCTCTAGCCGATTCTTGACAAACGGCATGAGCTTATTCAATATACAGGGTCCAAAGATTAGCGTCATCATGATCATTGTGATCAGTCCTATCAGGGTGGATATCAGGGTGGTTAACCACGGCGAACCGGTGAACAAATTTTTGTACCAGCTGCGTTTGGAACAGGGTTCAATGGGTGCTAGTTGGCAAGGCATGGCACTGAAAACTGGTGGCCCTGTAGTTATTTTTGTACTAATTACTTGAGATTATTCGATCTGTTCAAGTACCCATTTAAAGGGCTGGTGTGACTCTACCTGTCCTATAGTGACAAGCTGCAAAATTAAGATAACGCAAAGGCATCGCAGCCCCCTCTTGCGGAGGCTGTTTTGTTGTTTTCTGGATTCGGTCAGCGTGGAACTCGCAGGCTTGGGCGGGACGCTTGTCACCGGGGTGTACGGGTTACAGGGGTGTCCGATGATCCGGTCCTGTGAACAGAAACTCACAATTTTCATTAGTTTTATTTTGAAGGTAACAGCCACCTGAATTGCGGTCAGATGCTCTTCCTTTGCAACACGTTTAATCATGTCTGCCCCGGCCGGTTTTTCTTTAATTCGGATGTTTACCTTCTTTTTCTTCTTCCTTAAGTTTGAATCAGTCGTGAGCCACTCGTCCTGACTAGTGTCTGATCCGGAACCGGAACTCGACTGACTGGTCACTTCCGGGCTCTGGTACCTTTTCGTTGGGCTCCGGCTCCGCCTACTTCCGTCCCGCCTACTTCCGTTCCGGGCGGGCTGTTCCCCCCTCTTGGCTCGCCCCGCCTTCCACCCGCGGAGGCGCCTTTTGTGAAATGGCCGCTCTGATCGGTCCTCAGCGCCTCGCTCGGGCCTCCCTCACCTGTCCGGTCACCCCCATTGGTTCTCGGCCCCTCGCTCGGGCCTCCCTCACCTGTCCGGTCACCCCCATTGGTTCTCGGCCCCTCGCTCGGGCCTCCCTCACCTGTCCGGTCACCCCCATTGGTTCTCGGCCCCTCGCTCGGGCCTCCCTCACCTGTCCGGTCACCCCCATTGGTTCTCGGCCCCTCGCTCGGGCCTCCCTCCCCTGTCCGGTCACCCCCATTGGTCCTCAGCGCCTCGCTCGGGCCTCCCTCACCTGTCCGGTCACCCCCATTGGTTCTCGGCCCCTCGCTCGGGCCTCCCTCACCTGTCCGGTCACCCCCATTGGTTCTCGGCCCCTCGCTCGGGCCTCCCTCCCCTGTCCGGTCACCCCCATTGGTTCTCGGCCCCTCACTCGGGCTTCCCTCACCTGTCCGGTCACCCCCATTGGTTCTCGGCCCCTCGCTCGGGCCTCCCTCACCTGTCCGGTCACCCCCATTGGTTCTCGGCCCCTCACTCGCGCTTCCCTCACCTGTCCGGTCACCCCCATTGGTTCTCGGCCCCTCACTCGGGCCTCCCTCACCTGTCCGGTCACCCCCATTGGTTCTCGGCCCCTCGCTCGGGCCTCCCTCACCTGTCCGGTCACCCCCATTGGTTCTCGGCCCCTCGCTCGGGCCTCCCTCACCTGTCCGGTCACCCCCATTGGTTCTCGGCCCCTCACTCGGGCCTCCCTCACCTGTCCGGTCACCCCCATTGGTTCTCGGCCCCTCGCTCGGGCCTCCCTCACCTGTCCGGTCACTCCCATTGGTTCTCGGCCCCTCGCTCGGGCCTCCCTCACCTGTCCGGTCACCCCCATTGGTTCTCGGCCCCTCGCTCGGGCCTCCCTCACCTGTCCGGTCACCCCCATTGGTCCTCAGCGCCTCGCTCGGGCCTCCCTCACCTGTCCGGTCACCCCCATTGGTTCTCGGCCCCTCACTCGCGCCGGGGGCACCCTCGCCCCCCCCTTCCCCTTGCGGCTCGGCGCCATTTTGAGGGGCATAGGGTGGTGGCCTGGCCCAGACGTCCCCAAGCTCTGGCTTCTTTTCAATGTTCCTAGCTTCCCCGGCTAGCTCGCTCCAAACAGATTTCGGCTGTTTCTGCTCCTCTGTAAGCGGGACGGGGTTCGGGGATGGAGGGGACGAATCACCCTCTTGCAAATCTTTAGGGTCAGCAGAATCACCATCATCTGGGGGGTGCAAAGTCTGTGCGGCTGCCCCGACTCCCATTTTCGGGGTGGCCAGCAAACAGTCCCTTACCGCTACCCAGGTCTCCTGCTCTTTTATAGCTTTCTGCAAGGCTTGTACAGCTTTTCCCCAACCCTTAAGGTTTTCCCCACGACCCGAAGGCATCGTCTCCTCAGCTAACGCCTTAGTACATTTGTCCCACACTTCAGGGACACGCTTCAGGGACTTCAGAATATCCACCGGCTGGTCTATAACCTTAATTTTTAAAAGCCTCGCAACAGCGAGAGTAAAATCATTTGGCTTACAATCAATCCCCCAATGCTTATGTAATTGCGATACGACCTTCACAAGGGCTTCCATCCTCCTTGTTCGTCCGGGAGCGTCCTCCCCACCGGGCTGGTCCAGCCGCTCCGGCCGCCGTTCACCCGTCCAGCCGATGATTCCCAGGTTTTGGCACCACTTGTTGCCGTTCAAACGGCGCGGTGACCTGGTTCAGGAATGGCACGGCGACCACCCCAAGGCCGCTCAGGCCCTATCTTTCCGTACAGCACGATATCTTCCGGCTGCCGGACCCTAAGTATCTGCAACACCCTCCCTTGCCCCTAGGGGCTGGAATCTTAGGACTACACACACACCTCTGCAATGGGGATGATTTCTGTGCTTGACCTCACTTGGAAACACGACACAAAACTTAAACAATGATACAGGAATATATATTTAAACAATAACAATAAAAATAACAATATAATAAACACTAACAACAACAACAATAAAAACAATATCAATAACACTAACAACAGTAATATCAACAATATCAACAATAACAAATATCACTATAAAAGTCTCCGAAGAAAAATACAAATAAGAAGTCATTGCTGGCATCCCTGGGCCCAGCGCTTCCCAGCAGCAGCCAGGGTGAAGGGGAGCTTGGTCTGCAAGGGAAAAGGAGGCGTGAGCAGGGCCGAGGAGCGGCTCGGGGGCTCCCGTGGAGCAGAGGCTCTTTGGCGGCTGCGCGGGCTCTTTGGCAGCAGCGCTGCCGTCATTGGTGCCCTGGCAGAGGCTTGGCGTGGCCAGCGCAGCCCAGAGGCCGGCAGAGGGGCTGAGGCAGCAGGTGCCCAGGCCTTGGGCGCTCCTGCGCCCTGTGCAGCTCTGCCCCGGCGCCGCGGCCCGCCAGAGCGCCCGCACACCTGGGCCAGGCTCCCGCGCGGCTGCTCCCCAAAGGCAGCGCGGAGCAGCGCCAAGGGGCCGGGCACAGCCCCAGCTCTGCCCGTGCAGCCGGCAGCAGGGACCATACCTGGGGGCTGCAGCCGGAGCTCTCCCAGTCCATGGGCTCCTCTGCACTGCAGCCACCCAAGCCGCTGCTCCCCATCATCTGGAAGAGAGCAAGAGACCTTGGTGGGGACAGTGCGTGGGGAGGAGGAAGGATAAGGGAATGCTCTGGCTGCAAGGACTGTACCTGGCTGCTGTTGTAACTGAGCCACTCCATTGGCTCAGGCTGGTCCCCTGCAGAGCTCCCATTTGTGCATGCAGTCTGCAAGAGAGCAAGAGGCGTTTGCAGGGCAGGTCCCAGAGCCGGCGGTCCCTGGTCCCAGGACCTCTCATCCTGATTTGGGAAACAGGAAAGAGGGAAGGGGCCAGGCCCAGCCCCAGCTCTCCTCATGCTGCCAGAAGCAGGGGCAATACCTGGATGTTGTAGCTGGAGCTCTCCCACACCATAGGGACCTCCTCGCAACTGCAGCTGTTCGGGCCTTTGGTTCCCAGAGTCTGGAAGAGAGCAGGAGAGCTTGTGGGGACGGTCATGGTGGCAGCGCTGGCTCTGTGCGCGGGGCCTCGTGTCCCCTGCGTGCGCGGGGCAGGCGGTGCACAGAGCCAGGGCGCCAGGCTCAGGCAGCAGCCCCCGAGGCCTTGGCCGCTCCTGGCCCTGGCGCAGCTCTGCCCCAGCACCCAGGCCTGCCAGAGCTCCCTGCCACCTCTGCCACCAGCCCTGCGGCTGCTCTCGCAGAGCCAAGCGCCAGCCATCCCCGCGCAGCCTCTGCCTGCACGCACAGTACCTGTACAGAGCTCTCCCACTCCATCTCTTCAACATCACATTTTTCCATTTTCTTTCACTGTCCTGTGTCTGCAACGGAATGGAATTGTTTACATTTGCAGCCATGAGCACCAAGTGTCACGCGGTGGCTTTGTGGCCTCCCCTGGGAGGCATCCCGCAGGCTGCCCTGGAGCCCCACAGCTCCCCTGCATCTCATGGGCACCACGGGTGGCCCCTGGTGCTGCGCGGCCCTGCTGCTCACCTGGCCTTGCTGCTGCGTGGCCAGCACTGGGGCCACTGTGAGGCGCAGCCCTGGGAAGCATCCGTGTTCCCGTGGCGATAACTGCCCCTCTGGGATGTTCCACTGCTGCGTGGGGGGAGGAGGGCAGCGGCAGGGCCAGGGGGGCCGCCGTGAGGAAGGGTCTGCGTGTGCTGGACTCCCCCTGGCACTGCTGAGCCTGGCGGCGGAGAGCAGTGCGTGGCCTTGGGCTTGCTGGGTGCCAAGGAGGGCTCCTCACGCAGCCCCATGGCGCTGCTGGCGGCTGCCTGCCCAGAGTCCGGGCTGCACTTGGGGCTCTGCTTCCACCCCTGCAAGCAGCCTTGAACACCTTGATCTTTCTTCCCTGCTCCCCTCCTGCCCTTACAGCCTGATGGACTCAAGAAAGTTTTGCTTTTTTGTGGTCGAAACATGTTCCTTGATGGTGCAATGAGCGCGAAGGGCAGTTGTGCCCTGGGGCCAGGTGTGCGTGTCCTCAGCAGAGCCCTTGTGAGTTGGTGGTGGCCTGGGAGCCCCTGGTGCTGCTGGGCTCCTTCTCTTGTCCTGCCGCGCACCTTGCAGGCGCCATGTGCTGTGGCTGGGAGCAGCCTTGGTGCGGCTCCTGCACTGCTGCCCCTGCCACGGCTTCCTAGGGCTGCAGAGGGCAGAGCAGGCACAAATGTGCCCTCAGCAGCAGCAGGGACCTGCAGCTCCTGCAGCTCTGCTCAGCCCTGCAATAGTCACTTGCTAAAGAAGGTGAGTTCCTGACACTCAGGTCTGAACGGTAAAGCCAGGAGCAGATGGAGCAGGAGATCCCCCTCACGCAGGGGAAAACCCTCCAAAAGCAAGTAGCACAAGCCCTGCAGCAAAGTGCTGGAGCCGAGAGGAGCATCTTCCTGCTGGCCAAGCTTGCTTGCTGGCATGCCGCAAGGGGCTCCCACTGGACAGAGCAATCTCCACTGGTCGCCAGATCTTAGCATCTCTCATGCCAACAGCAATGTTCTTGGCATCTCTGACATCACAAGCTCAGAAACAATAACCCTGCTTATCCAGCATTACCTTTTTCTAAGTAAAGACCAAAGTTGGTAAATATATTCTAAGTGACTGACTTTCCCAAGTATGGAAACCTGTGCTGGGCTTGCTGAAGCCAAGGCGCCCTCTCCTTTGACACTGTTGGTGCTGGGAGTGCGATTGCAGGCTGAGTGTTTGGCTCCAGTTTTATCCGCGGTGATGGGCCAGGGATTATAGACCAGAGGGGATTTACCCTCCTCTCCCTCTGCCTCCTCCTTCCCCAAACACAGTCTCAGAATATGGAATTGGGTTGTGTCAAACCCTGGTTGCTTTGGCTCCAGCAGCAATTCAGTGGCACCCAAAGAGTTAATTTATGGCATGAGAGTCTGGCCATGTGTGAGGAGGCCACTTGACTCTTAGTGGAGGATCTCTAAGCCGTGCGCCTGTTCCTGTGCTGTTCACAGCGGCATCGGGGAGGCCAGTGCGCAGGACAGGAGCTGCTCCCTGGCGCAGTGCAGCCCCGCGGCGTGGGGGACAGGGACACTGCGCCCTGGGCACCTGTGCAGAGCAGGGGGGGTCATTTCTCCCCTTTGGAAGCAGCTTGGGAAACAGCCAGATACAGGAATGGAAAGTAGGTTTTTGTGGACTTCCCCACTAATGAGTAAATTCCCAAGAGCTGAGTTCCCAGCTCTAGGTTAGGGGATCAAGTGCAGCGCGAGCAGGTACCAGGACACATAGCCCCTCTTCCCCCGCACACCTCAGCCCCAGCCCAGCGCGCTCCTGCCAGCAGCCCGTGTGCTTGCGGTGCGCTCTGCGAGCCGCCGTGCCAGCCTCTTGTGCAAGCGCTGTGGTCTCCAGGGCCTCCGCTCCAAGGAGCCCCATCTCTATTGAAGTCATGGATGAGAAGCCCTGTGTCCCTCTTCACATGGACATCCATGGGAAGCCGTTGTTGTCCTTGGACAGCACAGGGACACGCTGCCCTCACCAAGCAGAGTCCCCACAAGGGGCCGCAGCACCCGCTCCCCACGGCATCTGCAAGGGGCAGTGTGGAGCTGCTGGAGCAGCGCAGCAAGGTGTGCGGCCAAATGCACCCGTCTGCCAGCCAAGGCAGGCGCCCTCGCGCAGCCTCTCTCTGCAGGAGCACCGGGGCATGGCCTGGTACCAACTGCCGCCACAACGGCCAGGCCAAGCACAGGATGCAGCTGCCACTTGTTCCTTCCCACCCATTTCACTTGCAGGGTTTTGGTGACATTCTGGAAAAAAAATACTTTTTTGAGGAAATTGGGCTATAAGGGCAGGAGAAAAGTAGGAAAGAAAGATCAAGACCTTCAAGGCTGCTTGCAGGGGTGGAAGCAGAGCCCCAAGTGCAGTCCGGCCTCTGGGCAGGCAGCCGCCAGCAGCGCCATGGGGCTGCGTGAGGAGCCCTCCTTGCACCCAGCAAGCCCAAGGCCACGCACTGCTCTCTTTCGCCAGGCTCAGCAGTGCCAGGGGAGTCCAGCACACGCAGACCCTTCCTCACGGCGGCCCCCCCGGCCCCTGCCGCTGCCCTCCTCCCCCCACGCAGCAGTGGAACATCCCAGAGGGGCAGTTATCGCCACGGGAACACGGATGCTTCCCAGGGCTGCGCCTCACAGTGGCCCCAGTGCTGGCCACGCAGCAGCAAGGCCAGGTGAGCAGCAGGGCCGCGCAGCACCAGGGGCCACCCGTGGTGCCCATGAGATGCAGGGGAGCTGCGGGGCTGCAGGGCAGTCTGTGCGATGCCTCCCAGGGGAGGCCACAAAGCCACCGCGCGACACTTGGTGCTCATGGCTGCAAATGTAAACAATTCCATTCCGTTGCAGACTCAGGAGAGTGAAAAAAATGGCTAATGCTGAAGTTGAGGACATGGAGTGGGAGAGCTCGGTGCAGGTACTGTGCGTGCAGGCAGAGGCTGCGCGGGGACGGCTGGCGCTTGGCTCTGCGAGAGCAGCCGCAGGGCTGGTGGCAGAGGTGGCAGGGAGCTCTGGCAGGCCTGGGTGCTGGGGCAGAGCTGCGCCAGGGCCAGGAGCGGCCAAGGCCTCGGGGGCTGCTGCCTGAGCCTGGCGCCCTGGCTCTGTGCACCGCCTGCCCCGCGCACGCAGGGGACACGAGGCCCCGCGCACAGAGCCAGCGCTGCCACCATGACCGTCCCCACAAGCTTTCTGCTCTCTTCCAGACTGCAAGCACCCAAAGCCTGGGCAGCTGCATAGATGAGGAGCCTATGGAGTGGGAAAGCTCCAGCTCTGCCCTTCAGGTATTGAACCCTGCAGCTGGATGCAACGGGAGATTTGGGGCTGAGCCTGGACACTTCCCCCTTCCTGCTTGTCACTGCATAAGGAGGGATCCTGGGTCCAGACACTTCCAGCTCTGGGACTTGCCCTGCAAAAGCCTCCTTCTCTCTTACAGCCTCCGCATATGGATGGAGGGCCTGCAGGGAATGAACCTGAGCCCATGGAATGGCTCAGCTATGGCAGCAGCCAGGTACAGTCCCCGCAGCCCCTGGATGCGCTTGTCCTCCCTCTTCCCCACGCACCGTCCCCACCAAGCTCTCCCGCTCTCTTCCAGATGATGGGGAGCAGCGGCCTGGTCGGCTGCAGCCAAGAGGAGCCCATGGACTGGGAGAGCTCCGGCTGCAGCCCCCAGGTCTGGCCCCTGCTGCCGGCTGCACGGGCAGAGCTGGGGCTGTGCCCGGCCCCTTGGCGCTGCTCCGCGCTGCCTTTGGGGAGCAGCCGCGCGGGAGCCTGGCCCAGATGTGCGGGCGCTCTGGCGGGCCGCGGCGCCGGGGCAGAGCTGCACAGGGCGCAGGAGCGCCCAAGGCCTGGGCACCTGCTGCCTCAGCCCCTCTGCCGGCCTCTGGGCTGCGCTGGCCACGCCGAGCCTCTGCCAGGGCACCAATGACGGCAGCGCTGCTGCCAAAGAGCCCGCGCAGCCGCCAAAGAGCCTCTGCTCCACGGGAGCCCCCGAGCCGCTCCTCGGCCCTGCTCACGCCTCCTTTTCCCTTGCAGGCCAAGCTCCCCTTCACTCTGGCTGCTGCCAGGAAGTCCTGAGCACAAGGACTCCGGCCATAACATCTTATTTGGATTTTTCTTTGGAGACTTTTATAGGAATATTTGATATTGTTGATATTATTATTGTTAGTGTTATTGATATTGTTTTTATTGTTGTTGTTGTTAGTGTTTATTATAATTTTTTATTGTTATTGTTTAAATATATATTCCTGTATCATTGTTTAAGTTTTGTGTCGTGTTTCCAAGTGAGGTCAAGCACAGAAATCATCCCCATTGCAGAGGTGTGTGTGTAGCCCTAAGATTCCAGCCCCTAGGGGCAAGGGAGGTTGTTGCAGATAGTTAGGGTCCGGCAGCCGGAAGATATCGTGCTGTACGGAAAGATAGGGCCCCTAATACCCAATAGCGTTTAGTTTATGATGTAAGCAGATGGATGTGACGTTGTAAACCTTAGCTATATAACACCTTGTTACCCATCAATAAACGCCATTTGCCGTCCACCACATTGGTGTCAGCGAGCTGATGGCCCGAGCGGCCTGGGGGTGGTCGCCGTGCCGTCCCTGAACCAGGTCGCCACGCCGCTTGAACGGCAACAAGCGGTGCCGAAACCCGGGAATCATCGGCTGGACGGGTGAACGGCGGCCGGAGCGAGTGGACCAGCCCGGCGGGGAGGACGCTCCTGGACCAACAAGGAGGATGGAAGCCCTTGTGAAGGTCGTATCGCAATTACATAAATATTGGGAGATTGATTGTAAGCCAAAAGATTTTACTCTCACTGTTGCGAGGCTTTTGAAAATTAAGGTTATAGACCAGCCGGTGGTGGATATTCTGAAATCCTTGAAGTGTGTCCCTAAAGTGTGGGACAAATGTACTAAGGCGTTAGCCGAGGAGATGATGTCTTCCGGTTGTGGGAAAAACCTTAAGGGTTGGGGAAAAGCTGTACAAGCCCTGCAGAAAGCTAGAAAAGCGCAGGAGACCTGGATAGCGGTAAGAGACTGTTTGCTGGCCACCCCAAAAATGGGAGTCGGGGCAGCCGCACAGACTTTTCACCCCCCAGATGATGGTGATTCTGCTGACCCTAAAGATCTGCAAGAGAGCGACACATCCCCTCCATCCCCGAACCCCGTCCCGCTTACAGAGGAGCAGAAACAGCCGAAATCTGTTTGGAGCGAGCTAGCCGGGGAAGCTAGAAACATTGAAAAGAAGTCAGAGCTTGGGGACGTCTGGGCCAGGCCACCACCCTATGCCCCTCAAAATGGCGCCGAGCCACAAGGAGAAGGGCTGGGCGAGGGTGCCCCCGGCGCGAGTGAGGGGCCGAGAACCAATGGGGGTGACCGGACAGGTGAGGGAAGTGCGAGTGAGGGGCCCAGAACCAATGGGGGTGACCGGACAGGGGAGGGAAGCCCAAGCGAGGGGCCGAGAACCAATGGGGGTGACCGGACAGGTGAGGGAGGCCCGAGCGAGGGGCCGAGAACCAATGGGGGTGACCGGACAGGTGAGGGAGGCCCGAGTGAGGGGCCGAGAACCAATGGGGGTGACCGGACAGGTGAGGGAGGCCCGAGCGAGGCGCCGAGAACCAATGGGGGTGACCGGACAGGTGAGGGAGGCCCGAGCGAGGGGCCGAGAACCAATGGGGGTGACCGGACAGGTGAGGGAGGCCTGAGCGAGGGGCCGAGAACCAATGGGGGTGACCGGACAGGTGAGGGAGGCCCGAGTGAGGGGCCGAGAACCAATGGGGGTGACCGGACAGGTGAGGGAGGCCCGAGCGAGGCGCCGAGAACCAATGGGGGTGACCGGACAGGTGAGGGAGGCCCGAGCGAGGGGCCGAGAACCAATGGGGGTGACCGGACAGGTGAGGGAGGCCCGAGCGAGGGGCCGAGGACCAATGGGGGTGACCGGACAGGTGAGGGAGGCCCGAGCGAGGGGCCGAGAACCAATGGGGGTGACCGGACAGGTGAGGGAGGCCCGAGCGAGGGGCCGAGAACCAATGGGGGTGACCGGACAGGTGAGGGAGGCCCGAGCGAGGGGTCGAGAACCAATGGGGGTGACCGGACAGGTGAGGGAGGCCCGAGCGAGGCGCTGAGGACCGATCAGAGCGGCCATTTCACAAAAGGCGCCTCCGCGGGTGGAAGGCGGGGCGAGCCAAGAGGGGGGGAACAGCCCGCCCAGAACGGAAGTAGGCGGGACGGAAGTAGGCGGGGCCGGAGCCCAACGAAAAGGTACCGGAGCCCGGAAGTGACCAGTCAGTCGAGTTCCGGTTCCGGATCAGACACTAGTCAGGACGAGCGGCTCACAACTGATTCAAACTTAAGGAAGGAGAAAAAGAAGGTAAACAGAACTAAGAGCCACAATATTCCCATTCGAATTAAAGAAAAACCGTGAAGTGGTGAAACCCCTCCCACGGACTGGAGGAAAATAAAGATCACATGCGCCGACTGGGCCCCATCAGCCGCACTAGCGTTCCCGGTCCGGGTGACGGAGGGGGGACAGAGGGTCCACTCGCCGATAAATCCTAAGGATGTGCAAGCGATTGTTAAAGCAATTGCGGATAAAGGGATTAATTCTGCCATGGTCTCAACCCTCATAGATGGTATCTTCGGGGGGGACGATCTGCTCCCATTCGATATAAAACAAACTTGTAGGCTGATCTTTGATGGAGCAGGGATGATCGTTTTCAAACAAGAATGGGAAGACAACTGTACAAAGTGTTTAGCCCAGGTAACTGGGGCAGATCATCCATTACACGGCTCCAGCCTGCAGCGGTTAATGGGTACAGATCCAACAATGATCACCCCCCAGGCACAGGCCCATGGCCTTTGGGCCCATGAAGTTATGACAACTACTTGTGCGGCCAGAGAAGCCATTCGCACAGCCTGTAGAGTCGTTGCCAGACCATCGCAATGGTCCTCAATAAAGCAAAGTGAAAGCGAGAGCTTTACACAATTTGTAGATCGCCTCCAGGCAGCATTCGACTCTTTGTCCCTGCCCTCAGAGGCAAAAGGCCCGGTCGTAGCGGAATGTTTACGCCAACAATGCAATTCGGCAACCAAAGAAATCCTGCGATCATTGCCGATGGGGGCAAGTATCGCAGACATGATTAAGCATGTTGCAAAGGAAGAGCATCTGACCCCAATTCAGGTGGCTGTTCACACCGCAATAGCCAACGTAATGGCATGTTCTAAATGTGACCAGGCCGGCCACGTTGCAGCAAACTGCCCTTGGCTGGGGGACTCGCTGGCAGCGCTCCCCCCATGCCAAGATCGACCTAAAGGTCACTGTCGGGAAAGATGGCAGAGGCATTCTCTTGCACGCTGCTGCAAGAGAAAATAACAACTTGTTTTGGTGGGGTGAGGCTGAACAGGTTACCCCATTTAAAAAGAAGAAAAATCCATCATGCACTAATTCTGTGTTTTGCACCACTGCTATCAGTAGCTTCCCAGGCAGGTGGGCCACGAGCTTTACTTAGAGTCCTAGGCACAGCGCCGATGGATGGTAAATTGACCACCACAGGCTGTCCAGCTGTAATGTTGTTGGACATCCTCTTTTACCTGTAGGCTGAGCACTAAGCTCAGCTTTCACAAAGAATGCTGGGCTTACAGGCCTTCCAGCAGGCCCACAACGATTATTGAATTGAGGGAGTACTTTGGGAAGTTGGCTGTCCCATTGAGCCTTGTGTGGGTTCAGGCTCTTTTTTAACAAGCCAGTAGTTCTTTCTACCATCCCATTTGATTGGGAATAGTATGGGATGTGGAATACCCACTGGATTCCTTCTTGCTTTGCCCATTCTTCCACTTATTTACATGAGAAATGTGAGCCGTTATCACTTTGGATAATAAGAGGAGCAGGTAGGTGTGAGAACCAAAACAACAGTCCTTGCACCACAACCCGCCCCTTGCCTTTCCTGCACTTAGTTGCTGTAAGCAAGCCAGAGACCCCTTCCACTCCTGTGAGGAGGCCCATTGGTCCTGTAGTTTGCACAGGTTGTCCTTGATGTATTTTCTCAGCCTCTTTAACTGCTCAGACTAAGGATAAAAGTCCTTTTTCTCCCATTCAGAACGTTGTAGTTCCCTTTCTTTAAATGCAGTCAAGCTGCATCGTTCCACCAGGGCCAGCCTGTAAGTAAGTTACAGTAAGCAACAGGAAGTTACTGTAACTTAGTAACAATAAGTTACTTGCTGTAACTTACAGTAAGTGGCATGTTCAGTGCAATCCCAAGCAGCTATTAGAGGTTCGTGGGGGTGTTCTGGTCCCAGGGACTGAAATTTTTCTATTTCTTCAGTCGGAATTTTCACTACCTCTTTGTGTTCTAATTCCCACTTCCAGGGTTTGCCTTTCCTTAAGAGCGAATATAAAGGATGAGCAGTGATAGAATATCCAGGTAGGTGCTTCTCCAATATCCTAAAGTTCCTATCAATCATTGTAATTTTTTCCTTGATCGGGGCATTTGCAGCTCTTCATTTTTTCTTAAGGTATCTGCAGGAATCCCTGTACTGCCAGCTATCCACCAAGGAAGGACAAGCTGCTGTACTCTTAAGAGATGTGAAACCAGAACAGTTCCCCCATTCCACATTTACCTATACTGAACATGAACACACTTTCAACCCCTCATTAAGATTTATAAATGACATCTTAGAAATGACACTTAATCCATTAATCTCTTATATCTAGCCCTTAGCAAAGCCATATCACCATTGAAGTACAGGAGAATAGAGCTTACATCTCCATCAAAATCCAGGCCAGGCTTTTTTTTTTTTTTAATTTAAAAATTTTAAAAATTTAAAAATTTAATTTAAATTGTCCTGGCTTCCTCATCTTCAGTGGAAAGAACTAAGATCATTTTCTTTGCCTGGTATTTGGGACCTCTGCCAGCCATGTGCTGTTACTTTTGATAGCAGTTGATTGGTAATTAATTAGTGCGAGGTGGTAAACAAGATACTTTGGGCACAGAAGACCTGCATTATTTGTCATCATGGTCAATTAGTTTTACACTGTGCAGGGCAAGCAGTCTGATATCAAAAGCACTTTTCATTGTTTAAGACCTTGACCTTTCCAGGCAAAACCTGTAAATTATTTCACACTCTTTGCCTGTGGTTTGATTAGACTGCTCGTATTAGCAGTGAAATTTAAGTCATTAAAATGGAGCATCTTTGAAATTATAGGTCAGAGTCAAGCCTGAATTTCACATGTGAGTATAGAAAATGATTTCTTCTAATTGTCTTACATGAGCTGCAATAAGGAGCCCAGCTGCTCTCTTTATTCAGGTGCAGTTTCCTTGACGTGTGGGGTCTCCGTTAGAAAAATCTGCAATTTGTTTGCTTCACACGATGTTTTCCTCCAGACACCCTGATGTGTTTCCATGGGCTCACCCTGCAAGGCAGGCACACTTATCTCCCAGTGCATTATCAGGCCATTCCGTGTATTTGCTTCTTGTTAGCTAGAGGATAATTTACAGACTGTTATTATATGCAGAGAGATGTTTGAGTGAAGTGAAAACAGGATTCAGACTAACCAAGTATGAACTAGTTGTTTATATAAGGACATTTTCATGGATTTGGAGCTTTCTGAAGCTGTATCATTGCCCATGCTAGCTATGGTCTCCTTGTAGCATTCTCAAAACTCGTTATAGACAGGGCAGGCTAGATCTCAAGCATGAACCTGCTCAGCTGGGTGAGCTGCGAGCTGAAGTTTTGACCTTGCATTCACTCTTACCTCTCCTCCAATGCCAGCAGTTGCCAGTCGGCATTTTATGATATTACGCCTGGAAATGCTATTGTGTGACTGCTGCCCTGGTAATATTCTTGGTGACATAAAATTTCAGTTAACGTAGCTGAGGATATGATTTCAGATTCAATTTCTTGTCCAAATATAGTCATCTAGTATTAACTAATCTGTGCATCTTCAGGGCTTTTCCGAAGACATTGTATGAACAACATGCAGTGAGAGGAAAAAAAAATGTTTTCTATGCTTTGTTGAATATTAGGTTTCTCTTATAGCCTCCAAAGTTTATAACACTTTTAATGGCACTAGTTTTGAATCCCAGATCTGAACAGGAGTATAAAATTAGAAGCAAATATTAGTCTGTCCTGATACCAGAAGATTCTGCTCTGAGGAGTGACAATCTCAGGAGGAACTTTCAGATCAGATACTTTAGCTTTTAACTTTCTTGAGATAGACTTGATCCATGGTTCTGTGTGTTTAAAATTTGAGACAAGATTGCCTTTTCTCTCTGCTTTTACTAAATACGTGTCTAAGTGCCTGAGATCAATCTCAGTGTTCGGCCAAAATTGCCTGGATCTAAATCTTTGTGCTGATCTCTGCACTCAAATAATGTTGGAGGTTGCTAATGGCTGCTTGCCATTGGAAGTACATTACAACATCCTCATGTTGTAATTGTGTTTAAATTCAGGTTACTTGCATAAGATGTGGAAGACTGAAAAATCACGAAGTTTCTCTGGAATCAGAACAGTTCATATTCTTCCTCTAGAGAGTTTGTGTAGGGTGGAATATGGAAATGCTGGTCATATGACAATTGACATG
This sequence comes from Tinamus guttatus, assembly GCF_059628265.1. NCBI lineage: Eukaryota > Metazoa > Chordata > Aves > Tinamiformes > Tinamidae > Tinamus > Tinamus guttatus. The sequence continues at coordinate 83,325 of NW_028289334.1, forward strand.
TGACAATTTCTGAACAAACAGGGTATAAAAAAGGAGCTATTAAAGAAAACCAAAACATTATTTTAGGTGAGGGTAGAGAGCTGACACTAAAAATCTGCTTTGTCCCTGAAGTCATCTTTGGTGCGCAGAACTGCAGTGGAAATTCTGTTTTGGTTCTTTCTTTTGGCTGTTGGAGCGTCAGAAAAGAAGCACAGACTATGTCAGAAAATGATAGTGAAACAAGAAATGCCCTGTCAGAGCAACAACTCTATCTAAGTGGAATTACTGATTTGGGCAAAACTCGCTGTATCCACAGCCCTGGCGCTATAATTTCCTCTCTGCAGTGTATTGTTGCCATGGCAGATGAAGCCCAAACCTCATTTTTCAGTTCTCCAAAGTCAGTGGTAGTGGTCCCTGTGAGGTAAAATGGCGCAATAAAATCTGGGGTTTGGTTCCACAAACATGCATATCCTAATTGTCCACCCAAGGAACTCCATTGAGTTCCAGTGGGATGGATCACAGGTGTCAAACTATCCATCTGTACAGATTCATATGTGCAGATATCCATAAGTGCAGATTCAGGGCTTTATGCTGTTGGAGTAGGCAGGAAACCACTTCAGAGAAGAATAAAATGGTTGCTGAAAGCACAAATAATAAACATCTTTGTTTAAATTAGTAGGGAGACTTTTTTTAATAAACCATTGGGAAAACTTTCAGTTTTCTTAGGAATATCAAAACATTTCTAAAGTATTAGCAAATCTTGTAACATTCCTGGTATGTAGGTAAATACATTTATCCATTTCACAAAAGTCTAATTTATGGGATGCAATGGACAAGCAATTTTTAAGAGTACAGGGTCACAAATCAGTGTCGTAGGTGGGGGCCTGATTCACCAGATCATACTCCTATGGGAATGAATTTCCATGTTCAAAAGAACAAAGAGAGATTGGGGTGGGAGGGGAAACTCTTGCACATTTATATTCCTTTCCAATAACCATTTCTGATCACAGAGAGGCTTTGTGCTCAGCAGCACACAATTCAAGCCTGCTCTTTTGAATCTCCTAAATAATACAGTACAAAATCATAGCTCTACTATTTTGTGATGCTGAAGTGATGCATATACCATTCCCATGCATATACCATTTCCATATACCATATCTTTATTGACGCGGTACCTCTTCATCGTCACCTTTTGCACTGTTTTCATTTCTGCTCTTGTATTAGTTTCTGATACTTTATTAGGAGAAAGGTATTTTACAGTAGTGTTACACTCAGCTGAGGTGAATATTTAACCTCTTTACAAATACAGCTATTATCTGTGTGTGTCCCCATAGTTATCTCCATTCCTTCAAAACTATGTGAATGATATATCTATAGGTCTCCTTTTTCCTTTTCTTTTCTTTTTTTTTTTTTTTTTAGATACAGTGTAGCGGTGTATATATATATAGCAAATACTACTCTTTTGGCTTTCATCACTTGTATGGTTTTACTGCCACATAATGTTGGTGGTATTTGTGTAGTGTGTGGGCTTAAAGTGCAGAATTTGGGTTGAGTTCATTCATCACAGAGTACATTTGCACAGTGCTTCACTGAAATGCTGCACAAGCTCAACGTGAGGATCTGTGTCTCCGCAAAGCGTCAGTCGAAGAGGTGGCGCTGCCCTGGTCTAGCAGGGACAGACATATAGCTTCAGGGGTAGGGAAGAGCAGCAGCAACTTATACTTGCCATTTTGCTTGTCTGTCAGAGATGTGAATGTGCTCTGGAAGAGATGCACTAGCGCACTAGAAAGCAGGGAGCTGGCTCTTTGTTCAAGGCTTTGAAAGATTTTGGTCTTTTTATTTGTTTTAGGCTGACAGGAAACGTCCTTGGTTCTAGGTGTAGATTCATCTGTTTAATGTCCTCCAAGCCGAAGGTGGTGGTTATCAGGTAAAACAGGGAATAAGGCAAGGGGTACTTCAAGGAGACACGAGTGTGTCCTTGAAGACTTTCTGCCTTCCACAGAAAGCTTGTTAACCTTTGCTTTGGAGGGATGGGAAGCTGCTATTTTTTTTAGCAGTGCTTTACTAGTGTCTCTACAGTCATACAAAGGAATTAATGCATTTCTGTAAAGTACCTTATTCTGATATTGTACGTTCATGAATAACAGCTTAGGCTTCAGCTTCTGTTGCGTAGAAGTGCTGAATGTTTGGTGCAAACTCCATATGTTTGTGTGTGTTTCAGATTCTAAAAGTCTGCAAGTCTCAGAAGTCTTAGTCTTTGACATGATATTCCCTCTTTTTCATAAGGCACTCTGAGGAAAGTATATCTAGACTGTATGGACACTTAAATTTCATCTTCCTCATAAAGTATTGCTCCCATCACTACAGGAGCTTTCATGGCATTGAGTTCTGTCACTTGGAAAGTCCTTTTTCAGCATAATTATGTTTTGCTTGCTGCTGTAGCAGATGCCAACAGCCATGCTTCTTGTGTTGGCCTGCCTAACAGCATGCTTCCCAATTAATTTGGCACATTCAGTCTAATGCTTTTTTCTGTACCGCAGCCCCAGACTTGCAGTCTTGGAGATGGAGTTTTGGGAGGCTCCTGCTGGGAGAATAGGTCCAACTTGCCTCCTCACCCACAGAGTGGAAGCCCCTGCATCCATCATTGATCTGATTGGAGCTGCTGCTTCCTGTTCTGATTCTCATCTGTTTGCCTCTGTCTCATCTGGTTGCCTCCAAGTTCAGCTCAACTCTGGAAGGAACCAGGGTAAAAGTGGACTAGGAAATACCAGGCCCTCTGCTAGATGGGAAAGGGAAGATAGTGACAAAAGACTTGGGAAGGGATGAGATGCTTAGTGCCTTTTTTGCCTCTGTCTTCCCTGGCAAGACTGGCCTTCAGCAATCTCACCTTCAAATCTCCAGCCAGTCTTTCTTTACTAGTATAAAGCCCAGCAGAACAGTAGTGCCTCCCCTCTGCCCACAAAATCTCTTGGCTCCAGCTAAACTTTGTGCCCCCAAGTACAAACCTTAGCTCTGCCTTTCTGCCAAGTAAAGGAGATAGTGTCCAAAGTGTTGCAGAAGACGAGGTAGACCACATGCTCTACCCTCCCCTCCTCTACCCAGACATCATGGAGGGCTCTCAAGAGTGGTTAAGCATGGTTTCCCCTTGTAGATGCGTGTCACTACCCTGAGCTCCTTCTTCCCAGGCTGGAGCTGGCGTGCCCATGGAGCCACCGGGTGCCCTGGGGCTTCTGCGGGGCTGCAGGTGAGGCTGCTGGACCTGCTGTTGCCAATGGCGGTGCCTTGCCTGGCAGGAGCTGGTCCCGCAGCCAGAGCATCTGCGCAGGCAGTGCGGGGCAGAGTGCTCAGGGAGGCATCACTGCTGCCATGAGCAGGGCCAGGAGCAGGGGACCTTCCTGCCGCTCCATCCCAGTGTCCCCTGCCTGTGCAACTGTTGAGATCAAGGGGAGGGTGAGACTGGGGAAGAAGAATCACTCGACTCCTGCTACACAGCACACAAGTGTTTATTGCACATTTACTGCACTGCCCCCGGTGAGAGGGACACTGGGCTCAGCACGGGGCTGGTTAGCAGTGTTTCTGACCCGTGCTGAGCTATCCGGTGTCCCGCAGCTGCTCCTCCTGGCCTGGCAGCCCCATCAACTTCAACAGGACCAAGGCCAGGAGGAACCGGGGAGGCCCCCATGAGCTCTGGGCCTCCCCCAAGTCTCTGTGTCCTGAGCTCAACTCTGAGCTCGGCTGTTCGGCCACTTCTCAGGCCATCTTCTGGCTGCTCGTCTCGCCCGCGCTTCCTGAGGTGGCCGAGGATCGTTGTTGTGGGAGCCCGTGTGCAGGGAGGGGTCACTGTTGGCAGGGCCAGGAGCAGGGGGCTTCCTGTGGCTCTGTGCTGGTGCTCCCTGCCTGGCTGTCTGGTGAAGATGAGAAGTTTTGTGGGCAGAGGAGAGGCCCAGGGAGAGGCACTGGTGTCCTGTGCCTCTCCCTGATGACAAGGGCCTCGTGTTCTCCATCGCCGTGCACAGATGTTTTTTGCACCGCCCAAAAGGGGACAGGGCACCAGCAGGCCCAGGGAGAGGCACTGATGGGCTGTGCCTCTCCCAGATGACACGGTCCTTGCGTACCCTGTTGTGGTGCACAGATGTTTTGTGCACCGCCCAAGGGGACAGGGCACCCGGAGGCCCAGGGAGAGGCACTGATGGGCTGCGCCTCTCCCAGATGACACGGGCCTCAGGTACCCTGTTGCGGGGCACAGATGTTCACCCCAGGGGGACAGGGGCGCCGGGCCGGTGGGCGCTGCTCAGCACAGCCTCTGTACAGGGGCTGTGCTTCACAGCGTCCCACTGGTGTCATGGGCGGCCCGGCGGTCCCTGCGCCCTCTCCTCCTCCTCAGGGCGGCGACGCGGCGGCGGAGCCCCCTGCCCAGCGCCCGCCAGCCCCCGCAGGAGCAGCCGGGGCAGAGCAGGGAGCGAAGCGCCGCTCGCCAGCCGGAGCCGGCTGCAGGAGGGGAGGGAGCCTCCGTGTCCCCGGGGTCCACCGTTTCCCAGCGCTGCGGCGCTGGGGCAGTGGAGGGCTCCTCGCTCCCGGAGCTGCTGGAAGGCTCGGGCTGGGGTGGAGACCCAGATGGGCTGGTCTCCACCAACAGGATGGGTGCCCAGAGGCGCTGCAGGGTGGATTTGCGCGCCGCAGTTGAGGGCCGATCCAGGTGGGGCTCCCTGGGGATGAAGCCAAGGAGTTCCTTGCCCGGCCCCAGGAACACCACCTGGCTGGCCCCCAACTGCACACGGCGGCGAGGTGGGGAAGGGCCATGAGGCTCCCTGGTCACCCCGCCGTCCGTGCCTGGGCACCTGGGAGGAAGAAGGCAGCTCAGGAGGGGGCCCGGGGCTGCCCAGTGTCCCCAGCAGGAGGCCCTGGCGCTGGCGGGTCTGAGGGAACCCAGCCCAACTCTTGGCCTCCTGGCCCACCCTGCTCCTGCTTGTGGGACCAAGCCAGCGCCTCAGGGCAGCCCCAGCAGGGCCGGGCTCCACTTACCCTTCCAGCCCCCTCCCAGCAGGCTTCTCCGGGAGCTCAAAGGGGAACACGGAGACTGTGGGAGAGAAGGCAAGGGGCTGTCAGCGCCGTGGGGCAGCCCCTGCGCAACCCCAGCCAGCAGAGGGGTGGGCGCCGGCAGCCGGGGTGCTGGCCAGGAGCCACTACCGTGGCTACGCTCAGGACAGGGCTGCTCACCTCCAGGGATGAACATCAAGGCCATCCAAAAAGACGCCAGGACGCGGCAGGCCGAGGGGATGCCCAGGATGGCAAGGAGCACGAGGCTCAGGGCCACAAGCTGGCACGCGGCTCGCACGCGAGAGTCCATGTCACCGAGGTGACAGGGCCTCGCGTGCGGCCAGCGCCGAGCTCTTCTCCCAAGTCCTGTTTGCAGAGGAAAACACGGCCCAGCTCATGTTAGTGGCCCCAGCAGTGACCCGCAAGCCCAGCCCCAGGCTGGGCAGCGGCACCACAGCCCTGCCCAGCTGCCTTCCCACCCACTGCACCCGCTCCTGGCCCCAGCCCCTCTGCTCTGGGCTCACCCTCGCGCCTGGCGTCCGCAGCAGAATAAATCCAATAACAAAATCAGCCCAAGGCTGACGAGAGGATATCTGGGAAGAGAAGGGCACCCTGTACTCACTCCATGTGCCCTCCCTGGCACCAGGCAGCAGTTGGGGGCCCTTGGGAGGTCACTGAGCAAAGGGAGAGCCATGAGGGTAGGGAGGCTGGAGAGGGGACCCTGGAGTGGCTCTTACCCCACAGCCTCACTCCTTGACCGCAAGGTCAAGTCTTTGCCCATTCGCGAACTGGCAAAGTGAGCCAAGGCCACCCCAGCACCACCTTTATAACGGGCCTGGGATTGTGATGCAATAGCGGTGTCACAGCAACAGCCCTGGGCCACACGGCAGGGGTTCTGATGCGATGCTGACGTCATGGCAACATCCCTGACTCTGGTGACACACGAGGGCTTGGAATGTTGTGTGATGCAGACGTCCCGGCAACATCCCTGGGCCCAGTGATGCCCCTGTGCTGTGCTGACATTGTCATCACCCAAACACCAACACTGCCCAGCACTGCAAGGAGAAGCCCAAGGCACCTAAGATCCATCATGGCCAAGTCCATGTGCAGATTGCGGCCTTTGCCTGGCAATGATGGACTCTGGTGTCCTGGTCTTGCAGGGAAAGGCAGCACGGATGTGTCTCCAAATGCTGTGCTTCCCAAAAAGACCTTGTTCCCATCAGCACTCTCTCTTCTTGCAGACTCCATCTAAGGAATGACTTTCGGGCAGAAAAATGATGCACTCAATATCCACCTCCCAGACCTCCCTGGCCCAGTAGTTACTGTGAGCGCGCATGAGCACAGATTCACTGAATTAAGTGGAGAGCAGAGAAAGCGTGTGTGTGATGCGGAGGATTACCCTGGGGTAAAGGAGGTGTGAAAAGTCAAAACGCTAGCACAAAGTTAGTTGGGTCTTTCTGTACTTTCATTGCATATTATTTCCTCTTCTGCAACTCAGTATATGTGCCTTGAATATTGCCTTAGAGTACAATAAGAGCGGTTATGCAGACCGTTACTTTTGCAGCATAAAATAATCTTTTAAAAACTGCAATCCAGTAAACAAAGCCCTAGGAGATAAACATCCTTTACAACTGTCAAACTCTGAGCAAATGCTCATTTTTTTCATTGCTGCAAAGCATGCCTTATTCTGAGAAAGGAGAGAGAATAGCCAGTATCATGCCTAATATTTGAATGATCTGTTTGCAAGAACAGATATTGATGTTACCTTAAAGAAAAATGGTTGAGGGCTAAAAGGTAATAAACAAAAGTGCTGAAATACCAAGCACTACGTCTAACCCTACAGCTCAAGGGCTGTAAATTAATGGCATACTTTTTCAACATAGCAATGAACTACAAAAATTGTGCAGTCTCTTATTCCTTGCAAGGCCAACACATCTCTGAAACCTAAGTGACCTTTTGCCAAGTAAGACTGATCTTGGAAACACATCAGTGTTTCAAATCCTGCTTCTGGAAGGGTCCGTGTGAAACCTTTTGTAATGACGTTTCAGTTTTGGTGGTAACGCTGACTGTCATTTTTACTGGCCCAAAGCAAAACCAAACATAGTTAACTAAGTCTCTTGTAGTGAATTCTATCAGCTAGATAAGACATGCAGCACTTAATGTACAGAACATTTGCTGATTGTGGATGTAGTCCAAGAATGTGAGGCCAGCTCATCTTTTTTGGTTAAAAGCTCTGAGCAGGACAGTTCCATCTCTGCATAAAGAGACTATCATTACATAGTTCACCTCTGTTCCCATTTTTCAGGCTTATGCATGCAGTAAAAAGTTTACACAATGCATGCTAGAAATCGGTGGAAGAATTCCTACTGATTTCCATCAGATTGTGCCATAATGTGGGGCCTTGTGTTTTATTGCGTTGCCTTAGCACTTGGTCATTAGTACTGAAGTGTCCCCTAATAAAAACTAAGGAGCCTTGGCAATTTTTTTTTCTCGTATGACTCATAAACAGCTGCATATAAAAATGAGAATATCAGACAAAGGTAAGTTCTTATATCATTTATACCTCCTTAATTATCTTTGCCAGAAGATCATTAAAACCAAAGTTATCATTGCTTTTAATTAAGCAAACGTCCTTAGAATGGCAAGACGTGCTGCCTTGTGTTTATCCCTGCTGGAAATGTTTATTTCTGTTGAGAAATTTTAATATGAAATATCAGGAGGAAGGAAGGAGAGTAGAGGCTTCAAATATCCTGGCTCCTGGTCCTGTATATTATGTTTTCCAAACCGTGTCTTCAAGGTGAGCAATCAAGATAAGCCACAGATCTGCAGCCCATCTAATTTGTTTTTCCATCATTTCCTTAACTTGGCTTACATGCAATAATCATTATAGTGCAAGTAACACTGCTGGGAAAATCATTTCTTCCTCACTGAATAGAATATAACTTATACTACACTTGAATCATAATTGGCCTTGTGTTTATTTCACAGACTTGCAGTCAACCTATGACTTCTCTAGCTGAGGGAGTTCTGTGTCTTCTGGCAAAGATCCTGCTTGTTACAAAATATTATGAAATCTTCTTCTGATTAAATGTAATTAAAAACACTTAGGAATCTGAACTGATTTTTTATGTCAGATGTTCAATATTATGTTCCTGAAGATTTAAGAAGTTTCTGAATATTTATTGGGAAGGTAGAAGCCTATTCTAGACAGGCTTTGAACTGTGCTCCTTGCTAGAGTAACTGAACGACTTTCCGCAATACATTTGTCACATCTTCTATTATTATAAGGTTATTATTCCCTTCCACTGTTTATCTATAATTCAGCTGCAACAATGGAAACGACTCTTATGTGCTATATATGAGCATCAAGCCCGTATAAATGATGTCAGCTATTCAGCCAGAGGATGAACAGTAGTTGACAGAGGTTATCAGTACCCTGCATTGCACTCACACCTCTGGGATGTCATGCAGCGTGCCAGAAACATCTTCAGCTACACTCTCTTTGATTAAATATATTCAGGGCTGGTGGATTGCACTTAGCTTAATTTTAATGAGAAAGTGATATCTGAGGGGAAAAAAAGGGGGTTTTAAATTTGTTTTTGTTTTGTTTTGTTTTATTCATTTCAGTGATTTAGTTTCCTATGGAGTGCTTATGCTCCTGAGCTAATGCTCAGGGTATTTGCGATAACATCCCATTGAGAGGGGAGCTCATGGGTTTCTTTTTCTGTGATGAGCCATATAAACCCTCTGCATGCGGCAGACTCAGGAAAGACATGGGTTGGTGACCTTGAGTCCAAGAGAGGCTTGAAAAGCTGTTTATCACTGGCATATGGTTTTCCTCAGTTTCGGTATTGGGGGAGGACAGCACTATTAAGCACTTTTTGAAGTAAAGTCCTCCCTTTGTTACCCAGAGGCAGCTGGGGATACTCCTTTTTTTATTCCTCCCTTTTAGGGTGTCTCTGTGCTGTAACTTTGCACTTGCGCTCAACTCGCAGTGCCAAGCAGCTCCAAACCATGAGCCATGGCATGTAGGTGAAAGCAGTCCCAGGCTTTAAGGCATCATCCAGTAGAATCACACTGAAGAAGAGAAGGTTACACTCATTAAAACTTGGATCTGCTGCTTTTAACTTGGAGAGACCTCCCTCCATAAATCCTAGAGTCTCCTTATTGGTCCAGGTTGCATACTGTAACAGAGAAAGATAATTGCTAGAAAGCAGATGATGCTGAACTTCTTGTCATTCGCACAAGCAAGTCAAGCTCAAAAGTAAGCAAGCCAGAAGAGGAAAAGAGAAACTTTATTTTCAGGTAAGAGTTAGCTTAGTAGGATGATGGAGATCCTGGCTTCTTTAAGGCAAACCGGCAAGTGGAAGAACTTACATTCTAGGGGGTTATGCAGTTTATGTCTGGTGGTAGATTTTCCAGTGTTGAGTAGAAAGAGCTGACTGGCTGGAGGTTTGCCCTGCAGCTGGAGTATTTAGCATTGCTCTCTGAAAGAGAGATTTTTTTATTATTATTATTATTATTTTTGCTCTCTACTCATGGCTGGCATTAGTAGCCATGTGGCAGATGGCTTCTGAGGTTTCCCCTTCTCTTCTCAGACAGCCACTTTAATTCACAAGCCTTGCATGAAGGTCACATCTGGGAGTCCACAAGCTTCTGGTTACATCTGGATGAAATTGCTTGAAAGACTCCCATATTGCTGGGAAGAACAAGGGACACCTGTGCATAAACGCATGCACAGGCCTTGCTGAAGCCTTCTTACCTGAAGATTCTCATGTAAAAATAGCTTTTTTCTAATCTTTTGATTGATAAGAAATTTAGAGAATGTATGGAGCTGTTCATACACAAGGCCCTTCATTTCACGAGCTGTCACTTTTTTCGCATTTTTTACCTTTAGGTGTGCTTCCACCGTGGTTAAAAAAAGGAGCAAGAAAAAGCTGGGAGGAAAATGTGAAGAGCCATCTAAAACCCTTACGGAGTAACAATCATACAGGAGAATCAATTAAATAGAGTTAGCAGTGGTGGAAGAGGAGATGCACTTTAGAAGGTAGAAGATTTCCCCATGTTATAAACCTTGCAAGCCCAGAACCATCCTGAATGCAATACAATGCAATGTTGGGCTAGTCACCTCTTCGCAAGTAGTGACACAACAAAAGAAAAGCGTGCTTTGCTTCTGATGAAATCAAGACCACGGTAGCACACAGGCCCCATAATCTGACACATAAATCCACCAAGCACCTGCATTTAAGAGAGCTACTAACTGCTTCTCAGACCTGTGCACAGACCTTATGTAAAGGAAGAACATGCACATCCCATCAAGATAAAATGCAGTATAGAATCAGGCCAACACACCTTCTTAACAAGTTACAAAACACTGATTGAGATGTCACACGCTCTACTGTTCTCAAACTGCTCCAATATTAAAAGCAGACATTTGACCATGTGGGTGCGAGATGGACTCTTTACCCAACACTGCAATTAGCTGTGGCAAAGGAATTCCAGGAAGTCTTTAAGAGTGCTCTCAGCAGTATCTCAGGAAACAGGAAAAATCCAAAGACTCTTCCCTAATGTTTCACTTACTCATAGGACTAACTAGACCTCAAAGCCTTTTCAGCATTAAAAGCCTGCACATTTTCTAACACAGGTGGCAGCACATCCAGAAGGACTCTCCTTTCGCAACCTACCTAACTTTTTCTTCAAAAGGACATTCTTTGCCATGAACCCAAATGCACGGCTCAGCAGAATTGACTATTTTTGGATTAAGCTTGCAGCAAACCTGAGAGATGCTCACCTGTGGTTCTCAGTATTTGCTCACAGTGGCACCGGCACTTTCAGCAGGCTCCAAAGATTATCATGCGCTTTGGCCACACTGCTCCTAGAGCTGCTTGTCAACTTCATATTCTTCAATGTTGACAAAAGGGAAGAATCCCCAGCGCCCACCAGCTTTTGCAGATCAATAACATTAGCAGCTGAAAGGGCTTTCATCACCATTCCCCTACACATGCTCATAACTGCCTCATTTAAGTATTGGCAGGAGGAACCTCTCAAGACAACAGAAGAGGACAACTTTCAGAGGCAGAAGAAAATACAAAGCACTGGCCCCCTGCTCTTTCGCAAGCCATCGCACTCAGTTTTATGCCGGAGATGTGTCTCCTTCTCCTGGACATTCATTATCGTTGTCATGGGGCTATCATCATTTTTCATTGTCTTCTATGGCCTGTCCTATGGCTATGAGACCTCACGCCAGTGGCTCCTTACATCTGCCGTCACCTTTCTGAAGAATGCCTTACTTTTCCAACCCCTAAAAATCCTGTGTTTCGCAGCCCTCAGTGCAATTCTGCCAAAACATTGCCAAAGCATTGCGTGGCCAACCCAGTAAAATTATTCTGGAATCACACTCGACAAAGATAAGAAGACTGAAGTTCAAATGAGAGAGATGCACTGTAAGCTTGTGAAAATCTTTCCCTTCACTTATATCGCAGACCACCTTTACACCATATGCCAAGAAAAGAAAGATTAGTTCCAGTATCTCAGCTTAGGTTTGAAGTCACTATTGTTGCTTTTTGTTTTTTCAAAGATCACAAGGTTGAAGATGGGAGCAGCTATTCGGAAATTTTACTTATTTCATCCCATCCATTTCAGGCTCAGAGGAGACATCACCAACATTTGGGGCTCACAAACAGAATAATAAATGGGAAAAAATATGGTTTATCTTGTTAGATGAGCGAGGCAGGATATTGTATTTCACACTTATTTTACTCTGTGCTATGTACTTTTCAAATAAATTCTCCTCCATGTTTAACTTAGTCGTTCTTGCCTAAATTGGGTAGTAAGTTTTAAGGACTTCTTAACACTCAGACACTTGCTTTGGACTATGTTCTGCTTTTCTCCTGAATTTTGCTCTTGTATCCACCTCAGTGGTACTTTCCCATCGTGGCAGCTGATACCTCTTTTACACAGACAATGACTAGAGAATAAGACTATGAGGGGTAATCTTGCCTCTGCCAAAGAGGGTATGAGCGGATCTATGCTAATCTATACTGAGAGAGGACTAAAAAAGGTGAGTGCTCTGAAAATGCTCATAAAGCCTTTGCTCCTCAAAGCATTAGGCATAAAAGACAAGAGGATCATTTATTGTGCTTTGACCTGGCACACTGAAAATAGGAGTTCTTAATACTGCATTTACAGTTGTACGTGTGTGAAACTACCTCAAGGGAGGCAGTGAGGAAGATGGTGGTGGCCTCTTTTCAGTAGTGGCCACTGACAGAACTAGAGGAAACGGCCAGAAACTAAAGCATCAAACATTCCACAGGAACTTAAGGAAAATTTTCTTAAAGGTGAGGGTGCCAGAGCACTGGAACAGGCTGCCCAGAGAGGTTGTGGAGTCTCCTTCTCTGGAGATCTCCAAGGGCTGCCTGGACGCAGTCCTGTGCCACGTGCTCTGGGTGACCCTGAGTGTGCAGAGGTTGGACTGGGTGATCCCTAGAGGTCCCTTCCAACCTTAAGGATTCTGTGATTCTATGATCTCCTTGCAAACCAACAATCATTTGCTTTCTTTTATTACACGTGCATCTTTCCGAGGACGAGCAGCTTAGAGTAAGAAGCTGTAACCTGTGTACATTTAGTCATAATCTAGCAGAGATGACTTACACCTTAATGCTTGCTTCAAATGGGAGATGTGTTTTCTTAACATTCAACTTCCTTAAGTATGCCCTGCTGTAATGACAATCTATGACTATTGCTTTTTTTCTCCTCTCAACCCTGGTCTTTTCACTCCTACTGCTTTTTTATCTTGGTTCCTATTTTTTATGGAGGAGAAAGTAGAAGCCAAGTATTTCTCAGGGAACAAATAACAGGGAACTGCAGAGAAAGATTGGATGCCCCTTGTGGGATAGCTGATGGATAGCCATGTTCCGGAGAAAGAGAAATCATGACTTAAGAAAAGGTTTTCATTCCAGAAACTTACATGCCTCATGAGAGTCCGTCGGAACATCATGAGAGTCCGGTGGGAATTCCTGAGGAGCCGGATCCCCCCGTTGTGGTGGATTACAGCAAGCTTGTGGTATGTATGTATATATGTATGTGGTATGTTTTCAGTTTTCTTTGGAACAAGGTAGGGAACTTTCTCCCCTCACTGCTGTGAGGGAAGCGGAGCTTGATGGGCAGTTGTGGGCAGTATTTCCACTTGCCTGGTTGCTGTGTGTGGGTCCAACAGCCTCACTCCACGCACCGCTCCTGGACAGTGTTGGCAGTCAGTTGTGCTGTGATGGGACTGTTTAGCTCCTGAAGCCTTCAAGAGCTTTTGCAGAAGGTCTCATGCTATTTTCAACTTGTGTTGTCTCCATTTGGTTTTCAGCATCTGCTGGATTATGTCACTAAGCGAGCAAGGAGGTTCAACATCTCTTACCTAGAAAAAACAGATGCTCTTCTCAGCCAGTGCATTTACAAGCACCGGAACGATTATGTCAAAACTAAACTCATTGTGGTAACTCATTTTATATATATTTTCTAATGGTTAGATATACTATTCTATCATTGTTACACAGTCTGCGTGCACTCTGGCTATCATGCTTACTTAATATTAATTGCTTTAGTGCTTAGTGGTCATGTTATAAGACTTGCTCATTTCCGACTGGAAGACATTTATCCATATTGCAAAACCGTTGTTATATTTGGCATAATTGTTTGCAGTTTCAGCAGGAAATAAAACGATTGGACTTGAAGACAATGGTTCCACCCACACAGCTCCTTCAAAGAAATTAACCTTGGAGGTTGTGAATAGCTTTTCTTGATCTTTTTTTTTTTTTTTCTCTTTCTCTCCTTAGGGATAGAGGGACCATGAAAGGATGGTGCTGTTCTCCGTCTATTACTTCCTCTTTCTTCCCCTACAAGCAGGCAAACACAGGAATACTTAGTCATTTCTTTCAACAGCTTTAAAAAAAGTCTAAAACATAAGAAGAGTTTGAGGTTTTTCTTTAGTCCCCCAATAATCTCTTCTGAACTTAGAAGCCCAAGTATGATATGAAGGGAGGTGTCTGCCTGTGCAGGTTTTACAGGAATTATTCAGGTGCTCTGTCCTCTCCCTGTAAAAGAGGATTTATGAGTTGTCAGCATTCAGCAAATGTCTTCAGGAGGCATCCACCGCCCAAGCCAGGCAATCCCAGCATGATTTGGTTTAGATATGGATGTTGGAAATCAAGTCTTCAGATCCAAAGAGCCATGAGCCCACTCATCCCTGAGGTACTTGTGTACGAGAATAGATACAATTCTTGGTCCCTCTGCAGTTTACCTTGAAAAGAGGGAGCATCTTTGCTTAGGCACTGCTATCTCAATCTCTTCCTTCACATCTGATTAAGAGGTAGGACAGATGCTCTGTTCTGACTGTGCAAGAATGAGGATATTTTGGATTCAGGGAGGTCATGCCTGAAAAACATTCCCTTCTCATCTAGTATAATGCCACGTACTAACTCGAGAAGGGAAATTATTTATGTTATCCCAGGACTTGTGGGCTTCTGGAACTTAACATTGGAATGCTCAAATTAAATGTGCCTGGATTTCCTGGTTTCCTACCTTTCTCCTTTAGCTTTAAGTACAATTCTCTTTTCTTCTGAGTCTTACTGGGCAAGTAGCAAAGCTAAACTAATTCAGCATACACCAAGTAACTTTCTCAGCTTTTATCTGTGGTTTCTCAGGGAGGATCTCTTCCTAACTGTGGAAACAACTGGTGCTCCAGGCTGTGTCTCCTCTACTCTTTTGGACACATAGGGGTGCCTCTGAAACTACACAGAATATAGAAGCATGGTGATGGTTGTAGGACATGTTATTGCTAAATATCACCAACAGCTGGATGTGTTTACAGATTCTTTAACTTTGTGTGAAGAAATAAACTATCTGGTTCTTAAACTTTTATTTGTGCTTATTGATAATTTGTCTTTTTTATTATCAGGAAATGAAGAAAATAATTAGAAACTTCTTCTGTGCTTCATAATGTGATCTTCAGAACACTTCATTTCTACTTTATCTAAAATAAAATTAATTGCATTCTGTTCTGTTAGCTGTATATAGTTTAGTAAAGAGTACTACTAAATACAGATATATTTTAAATACATACAGGTATATTTATATACATATATATATTTTAGACACATCCATATATAAAACAAATACATTTTAAGATATATCTGTTTTATATATATGGATGGATATAAAACATATATATATAACATTGTTTGAATTGTATTGTTTGACTATATTTTAATAAAAAGTAAAACATCATTTAAGCTAGTCTGTTTTGATTGTAGAATAATTTGAGCATTTAAAATCTTTCTTCTTACTGGTATATTAAGTACTTCATGTGAAAGTTTACCCCATTCTTGGCTTATCAGTTATATGACAAACGCAAAAAAAGAAAAATGTATAGTGCCTTGACTTGATCTCCAACTTATCTGGCTGCTGCCACAGATTGACAAGATTGGTCTGTATGGATCTTAGAGAATAAGATGCCTCTTTATTTTTTTAATAAAAAAAAAAAAGCCTGTGCAATAGGGGTAAAGCTGAGAAATTATGAGAATGATGCCTGAAAGTAGCTTCTGAGAAGCCCAAGAGAGTATACACTGAAAAAGTCCCTTTTTGCTTCCCTGCTCGTTTGCTTTTGCTCTGCCCTCGTGTTTCTCCCCTAGCTGGGCTCTGCAGATTACATTTTTGGGATGTCAACTCACACACCACAGCAAGCAAGTGCGGGCTCTGCTTCCTACAATGATCTGAGGTCAAGATTGCCCATTTCTAAAGGTGAAGAGTTCTGCATTATAGCAAATCTAGGCCTAAGGCCACCGAACCCTGCTTTTTATGCTCAAGTCATCGTTGTACTGCACGAAGCTTCCTCTAAGCAGAGCTGCTGCATTAAGAAAAAGGTATTTCTTACATTCTAGGACTCTATGAACATTTCTATTACCGGTACTTATTTCTCTTTCATATGGGGGTATTTTTTAAATGAAATGCTTGATTTTATTAGCCCCCCTGGAGAACCTTCAGAAGCTCGTATGAAAAGAAGGCCAAGTTTTTTTTTCCCATCCACTTCATACATGACATCCGCTTCACACACGCTTCCATCCTCTGCATTTGGCATGGAGAGGCCCAATGAAAATGAAAATGTCACTTTACCGGGTAATATATTCCTATGTTTCCCATGTCTGGTCACTTAATACCTTTCAAAAGGAAGCAGCTCCCAGGTCCCTGCCACACAGGCGTGAGGGCGCAGGCCACCATGACCAGGAGGAGCGATGACATCGCAATGTCCCAGGGGCTTCTCTGCAGAATGGCTCCCTCCACGGAACTGCCCTGCAAAACAACCACAATGAGGGCTCGGGTTTTGGTGCCAGCTCCCAGCGCTCTGGAGCGGCAGGAGCCTTCTGGCCTGTGGATGCTGAGCGTCGGGGCCACGTCCTCGCCCACCGCCACCCCTCTCGCTGCTCCCCGGCCTCCTCGCGCCTCCTCCGTAGGTGCGAGCGCTCAGCCCAGCCCACCCCGGGCCCCGCGCGCAGCCCTCCCGGGACACCCCGCACACGGGCAGGCCGGCCCCGCGCCCCGGCCCCCCGGCCCCGCCGCCGCCTCCGCGCGGCGCTGCCCCCGCCGGCAGGACGCGGCCGCGGCCGCCCCACGGGCCGCGAGCGCCGCCCCCCCGCGCCCTTCCCGCGCGCTCCCGCCGCCGCCGCGCACCTGCCGGCCCCGCGCATGCGCCGCGCGCCACAAGGGGCCGCCGACCGCACTGCGCACGCGCCCCGCTCCTGCAGCGCCTCCGCCCCGACACGCGGGGGCAGCAGCGAGCGCGGCAGAGCGCACTGCGCATGCGCGCACCCCCCCCCCCCCCACGTGGCGGCGCCGCTCCTGGGGCGCGGGGGGCGGCGGGGGGAGGGGGCGGCCTCTGCCCAGCGGTGGCACCGACAGAGCGAGAGGAAACGGCCGCAACCTGAAACAGCGAAAGTTCCGCAGGAACTTAAGGAAAAACGTATTAGCAGTGAGGGTGACGGAGCACGGGAACAGGCTGCCCGGAGAGGCCGTGGAGTCTCCGTCTCTGGAGATCTCCAAGGGCCGCCTGGACGCAGCCCTGTGCCACGTGCTCTGGGTGCCCCTGCGTGCGCAGGGGTTGGACTAGGTGATCCCTGGAGGTCCCGTCCAACCTTAGGGATTCTGTGATTCTGTGAAGGAAAGAGTTAACAGCTGGAAGTGCCCCCTGGCACCAGCTGTGCCCGTGCGGAAACGCTGGGGGCTGCTCCCAAGGCCGAGACGGGAAGCGGGAGGTCTTGCGGGGAGGGCCGGTCTCGCTGCGCTGGAATCGGCAGCGGTGCCCGGCTGGCCAGAGAGCCGATAGCCCCTGCGGAGGGATCCCAGAGCCGTGTCGCTGGCGCTGCCGGGAGCAGACACCCTCCTGGGAGTCGTCCGCAGCGTGAACCTGGCCTGAGCCTGTCCTGGGGCCGGGTCCCGGCCCTCCTGGGGACGCTGCCTGCGGCCCCTCGTCCCCCGCCGCCCTGGGCCTTTTCCGTGCGCGCGGCGGGCGCGGGAGGCAGGGCCGTGGCCGTGGCCGTGGCGCGGGTGCCGCGGGCAGCGAGGGCAGCGCGAGCCCGGGCGCCGCTGCCCGCGGGACGGGACGGGACGGGCTGCGTGAGGGCGGCGGCTGCGGGGGGACCCCGTCCTGTCCTGTCCTGTCCCGGTCCAGCCCAGCCCAGCCTGTTCCATCCCATCTTGTCCCAGCCTATCCTATCCCATCCCATCCCATCCCCTCATTTGTTTTTCTCTTTTCCCCCCCTTTTTTCTTTTTTGCATTTTTATCTTTTTGTTTCCTCCTTTTTAAGCTTTCTTCTTTCATTATCCCCCTTTAATCTTTTTCGTTTGTTTTTATGCATTTTATCCTTTTTTTCTTATTTTTCCCCTTTTAGATTTTTTCCTTTGTTTTTACCCCTTTTAACTGTTTTCATTATTTTTCCATCCTTTAGCTTATTTTTTCCTTCATTCTTTTCCTCCTTCCAGCTTTTTTTCTTTCCTTTCTCTCTCTCTTTTAGTTTTCCCTTTGGCTCCTCCTTTTACCTTTTTTCATGTTTTTTTCCTCTTTTATGTTTTTTCCTTCATTTTTCCTTGCTTTAGCTTTTTCCTTCGTTTTCTCCCTCTTTCAGCTTTTCTCTTTCCTTCCCCCTCTAGTCCAGGTTGCTCTTGGTTCTTGCTGTTCTCCTCAGTGTAGTGCTGAGCCAGGATGTGGATGGGGGTGCGTCACAATGATACGTGACGTGACATCAACAGTGGTGGTCTGGAGGTGGGTTCCTGTGATGTCACGTCACGTATCATTGTGACGCACCCCCAGAACACTGCCATTGCCCCTATAAAAGCGGGAGCGCTGGCGCTGGCCCCGAGCTCGCTGAGGCTCTGGCTTTGTGGTGGTGGTGGTTTAGCGCGTGGTGGTTGGTGCCCTTTTTCCGGAAAATGAAACTGGTGGCTGCCCTCAGGGGTGTTCAAAGGAGGCGACTCAGAAGAAAAGAATTATTGGATAAGATCTTGAGAGTGGTACATGGTAACAGCAGGTGGCCAAGGAGGATGGTAGACGAACGCATGGAAGTCGACGCTCCCGAAGAATGCCCTGAGGAGATGGAGGTGGATCCACCTCTGCCTGATGAGGAGCCTATGGAGGTGGATCCTGCATGACGGCCCTGGCGCCTGGGATGCCCGGCCGAAAAACACCATGGCAGAGGCATCCCAGGAGAGCCTGGGCCCCCTACGGCCACCCAGCTGCGCCCGGCCACCAGTCCCTCGGCAGAAGATCCACCTGAGGGACTGCGTGGCCAAAGAACACCTATGGGCGCAGCATCCAGCAGCCGGTTCCCCCCTTCCCTCCAATCCTTTTTCCCCCTCTCCTACCCCCTTCTCAGATCATCACGATGAAGGGGCTGTATAAGGAGCCATCTGCAGACTGTGCACCAAGACCAGCCAACCACCATGGACCAATAAATAACATTAAATAAAAGAACTCCTGAGTATCGAGTGTTGCGTGAGCCCTTCTTTCCTGCCCCACACTCCTGGGGCCTGAAGACGTGGCCTGTCTTCAGCCCTGAGCCCTGAGGGAGAGGCGATGAGAGGCCCTGGCTCCCTTGGGGCTGCTGCGCCGCGGTGACGGGGCAGTGTGGCGGGGGATGCCGAGGTCTCTGAGGGCCCGGAGGGGGCGTTTTCGGCCGGTGGTCAAGAAGGTGGATGGCAGTAGCTATCTCCAGCTCCTTCGCTCTTCAGCTACCTAACGCCAGGCTGAACATGGTGCAAGGCCCACTGTGGAGGTGCACAGATAAGAGCACCATATCGATCGAAGGAGCTGTGCTCCCCTGGAGAAGCAAAGGGCTTCCATTCCAGCAGGAAGATGTGCTGGCCTCCGGCAGGGAGTGCCTTCCTGGCTAACGGCTTCCTTAGGGCTAGCTTGCTCAAACGGCCGAGATTTATGTTTGCCTCCCTCTTTGGCACTTGGCAGTATTCCTCTGGATTGCAGTGTTGGCTTTGGGCTTCCCCCGCCATCAAGATGCCTGACAGACTGGCGGAGCCCAGCACAGGGCCACCGAGGTGCTCAGGTGCCGCAGCAGCTCTGTGGCACACAAGGGGACATGGAGGGACCTGGGCTCGTTCAGCATTCCCAAGGGGCGGCTTCCTTTTAGATGATCCACAGAGCCTTCCTTTTTACCTCTGTGTATTTTGGGCTCCTTTGAAGAACGCCATGGGTTAGGTCCCTAGAAGGAAGGAGGCGGTCTAAGAGAGATTGGTTAAGATTCAAGCATTACTTCCTCCAAGCTCAAAATTGGTGCATACCTGTGAGTAAGAAGTCAGGCAAAGGGGCTGAGAAAACAACTCCTGGCAAAACTCGAACAGAAGAAAGAAGTATACCAAAAAAGCGAGAGGTGTCTTGGGAGGACTAGAGGAATGTTGTCAGAGGGCAGAGGGATGCAACGAGGAAGGCCAAGGCCTATTGGGAATTGAATCTTGCAATGGATGTGAAGGACAACAAGAAGGGCTTCTCCCAATGCACGACTAGCAAAAGGAAAACTAGGGATGATGCGGGTCCGCTGGATGCTGAATGCGCTGTGTGGGCCCTGATGACAAAGAATACAGAGAAATCAGAGTGACTGACTGCCTTCTTTGCCTCAGTCTCTACCTTCTAAGGCCAGCTGGTGCCAGGGGGCACTTCCAGCTGTTAACTCTTTCCTTCACAGAATCACAGAATCCTTAAGGTTGGACGGGACCTCCAGGGATCACCTAGTCCAAGCCCTGCACACGCAGGGTCACCCAGAGCACGTGGCACAGGGCTGCGTCCAGGCGGCCCTTGGAGATCTCCACAGACGGAGACTCCACGGCCTCTCCGGGCAGCCTGTTCCCGTGCTCCGTCACCCTCACTGCTAATACGTTTTTCCTTAAGTTCCTGCGGAACTTTCGCTGTTTCAGTTTGCGGCCGTTTCCTCTCGCTCTGTCGGTGCCACCGCTGGGCAGAGGCCGCCCCCTCCCCCCCCCCGCCCCCCCCCCCCCCGTCCCAGGAGCGGCGCCGCCACGTGGGGGAGGGTGCGCGCATGCGCAGTGCGCTCTGCCGCGCTCGCTGCTGCCCCCGCGTGTCGGGGCGGAGGCGCTGCAGGAGCGGGGCGCGTGTGCAGTGCGGTGGGCGGCCCCGCGTGGCGCGCGGCGCATGCGCGGGGCCGGCAGGTGCTCGGCGGCGGCGGGAGCGCGCGGGAAGGGCGCGGGGGGGCGGCGCTCGCGGCCCGTGGGGCGGCCGCGGCCGCGTCCTGCCGGCGGGGGCAGCGCCGCGCGGAGGCGGCGGCGGCGCCGGGGGGCCGGGGCGCGGGGCCGGCCTGCCCGTGTGCGGGGTGTCCCGGGAGGGCTGCGCGCGGGGCCTGGGCTGGGCTGGGCTGAGCGCTCGCACCTACGGAGGAGGCGCGAGGAGGCCGGGGAGCAGCGAGAGGGGTGGCGGTGGGGGAGGACATGGCCCCGACGCTCAGCATCCGCAGGCCAGAAGGCTCCTGCCGCTCCAGAGCGCTGGGAGCTGGCACCAAAACCCAAGCCCTCATTGTGGTTGTTTTGCAGGGCAGTTCCGTGGAGGGAGTCGTTCTGCAGAGAAGCCCCTGGGACATTGCGATGCCATCGCTCCTCCTGGTCGTGGTGGCCTGCGCCCTCACGCCTGTGTGGCGAGGACCTGGGAGCTGCTTCCTTTTGAAAGGTATTAAGTGACCAGACATGGGAAACATAGGAATATATTACCTGGTAAAGTAACATTTTCATTTTCATTGGGCCTCTCCATGCCAAATGCAGAGGATGGAAGCGTGTGTGAAGCGGATGTCATGTATGAAGTGGATGGGAAAAAAAAACTTGGCCTTCTTTTCATACGAGCTTCTGAAGGTTCTCCAGGGGGGCTAATAAAATCAAGCATTTCATTTAAAAAATACCCCTATATGAAAGAAAAATAAGTACTGGTAATAGAAATATTCATAGAGTCCTAGAATGTAAGAAATACCTTTTTCTTAATGCAGCAGCTCTGCTTAGAGGAAGCTTCGTGCAGTACAACGATGACTTGAGCATAAAAAGCAGGGTTCAGTGGCCTTAGGCCTAGATTTGCTATAATGCAGAACTCTTCACCTTTAGAAATGGGCAATCTTGACCTCAGATCATTGTAGGAAGCAGAGCCCGCACTTGCTTGCTGTGGTGTGTGAGTTGAGATCCCAAAAATGTAATCTGCAGAGCCCAGCTAGGGGAGAAACACGAGGGCAGAGCAAAAGCAAACGAGCAGGGAAGCAAAAATGGACGTTTTCAGTGTGTACTCTCTTGGGCTTCTCAGAAGCTACTTTCAGGCATCATTCTCATAATTTCTCAGCTTTACCCCTATTGCACAGGCTTTTTTTTTTTTATTAAAAAAATAAAGAGGCATCTTATTCTCTAAGATCCATACAGACCAATCTTGTCAGTCTGTGGCAGCAGCCAGATAAGTTGGAGATCAAGTCAAGGCACTATACATTTTTCTTCTTTTGCGTTTGTCATATAACTGATAAGCCAAGAATGGGGTAAACATTCACATGACGTACTTAATATACCAGTAAGAAGAAAGATTTTTAATGCTCAAATTATTCTACAATCAAAACAGACTAGCTTAAATGATGTTTTACTTTTTATTAAAATATAGTCAAACAATACAATTCAAACAATATTATATATATATGTTTTATATCCATCCATATATATAAAACAGATATATCTTAAAATGTATTTGTTTTATATATGGATGTGTCTAAAATATATATATGTATATAAATATACCTGTATGTATATAAAATATATCTGTATTTAGAAGTACTCTTTACTAAACTATATACAGCTAACAGAACAGAATGCAATTAATTTTATTTTAGATAAAGTAGAAATGAAGTGTTCTGAAGATCACATTATGAAGCACAGAAGAAGTTTCTAATTATTTTCTTCATTTCCTGATAATAAAAAAGACAAATTATCAATAAGCACAAATAAAAGTTTAAGAACCAGATAGTTTATTTCTTCACACAAAGTTAAAGAATCTGTAAACACATCCAGCTGTTGGTGATATTTAGCAATAACATGTCCTACAACCATCACCATGCTTCTATATTCTGTGTAGTTTCAGAGGCATCCCTATGTGTCCAAAAGAGTAGAGGAGACACAGCCTGGAGCACCAGTTGTTTCCACAGTTAGGAAGAGATCCTCCCTGAGAAACCACAGATAAAAGCTGAGAACGTTACTTGGTGTATGCTGAATTAGTTTAGCTTTGCTACTTGCCCAGTAAGACTCAGAAGAAGAGAGAACTGTACTTAAAGCTAAAGGAGAAAGGTAGGAAACAAGGAAATCCAGGCACATTTAATTTGAGCATTCCAATGTTAAGTTCCAGAAGCCCACAAGTCCTGGGATAACATAAATAATTTCCCTTCTCAAGTTAGTACGTGGCATTATACTAGATGAGAAGGGAATGTTTTTCAGGCATGACCTCCCTGAATCCAAAATATCCTCATTCTTGCACAGTCAGAACAGAGCATCTGTCCTACCTCTTAATCAGATGTGAAAGAAGAGATTGAGATAGCAGTGCCTAAGCAAAGAGGCTCCCTCTTTTCAAGGTAAACTGCAGAGGGACCAAGAATTGTATCTATTCTCGTACACAAGTACCTCAGGGATGAGTGGGCTCATGGCTCTTTGGATCTGAAGACTTGATTTCCAACATCCATATCTAAACCAAATCATGCTGGGATTGCCTGGCTTGGCCGGTGGATGCCTCCTGAAGACATTTGCTGAATGCTGACAACTCATAAATCCTCTTTTACAGGGAGAGGACAGAGTACCTGAATAATTCCTGTAAAACCTGCACAGGCAGACACCTCCCTTCATATCATACTTGGGCTTCTAAGTTCAGAAGAGATTATTGGGGGACTAAAGAAAAACCTCAAACTCTTCTTATGTTTTAGACTTCTTTTAAAGCTGTTGAAAGGAATGACCAAGTATTCCTGTGTTTGCCTGCTTGTAGGGGAAGAAAGAGGAAGTAATAGACGGAGAACAGCACCATCCTTTCATGGTCCCCCCATCCCTAAGGAGAGAAAGAGAGTATCAACCCCTGAAGAACATCACTGTTAACATGAGTCAGATGGACTTGCCCCTCTCTTCTCCCCTCTGAGCTAAATGACGTCCAACTCCTTTCCCACATGCTCCATTCCTGATGTCTCCACCCCATGTCTCCCCAGTCTATCTACAAAGATGTTATGGAAAAGCACATCAAGGGCATTCCTAAATGGTACTCTCCCCTCTTCCTTTGGAGAAGGAAATGAGTTCACAAAAACAACCAGCTGATAATCTGGACAGCCTGGGGAGCCCACTAAAGGAGTAAGTGTATGTGACCTAAACCCACAGCAGAGGCCTGGGCAAGCTGAGTAGCCGTGACCCTCCTGAGGTGAAAGGGTCCCAGTGCCCAGGCTGCACACGTTCTCCTCTGATTGCTCGTGATAAGGGCTCATGACACACACCACCGGGTCAAATGAATTTCTGTGACAGAGTTGGAGGACAAAAGTAGGAATGAATCAAAAAAGGGGGAATGCAGTCCGGGAGTCCTACCAGTACCCATTCCCAAATACAGGTGGATCTCAGACCCTCTCGGGCAAGCCCCTTTCTGCAATGATCGGCAGCAGCTGGGATGAGATGCCTCTGGTGGGGTGCAGGGCAGCTGTATTGCCCCTGGGTAGACAAAGAGATCTCAGGCTCTTGTTGCACCAGTGCAGAGCAGCTGTCTGCTCAGAGGCCTGCAGGGGAAGAGGGACAGAGCTCAGGGCTCATGGGGTGAAGGTGGTGACGTGTGTCTGGGGCCAGGGCACTGCTCTCTCCTCGACCTTCTCCTAGGAAAGCTGTGCAGGAGCGGGCATACCCTGGAGAAAAACTTTTCCCATGTTCCTGGGACCAGTGACAGGGTCCCTTCTGTGTGAGAACATGACATGCTGGCAGCAGGGCCATGGCTGCCATTCGTACTCTGAGGTCGTTTCTGCCTGAGTACCTGATAGCCCCAAATTCTGACTCTGAGAACACTTATTGCTCTGGATAGGCCAGAGAGGGCTCTTAGCTCCCACAAGCTGTTGTGATGTTACCTCAGTGTCCAGTAGTGACAAGCCAGAAGAGGCCCATGGTTTGGATGTTGGTTGTGTTGGCCTTTCTGCCTCAGGACCTGATAGGCCAGCGGCAGGCAAATGGCCTGGATGTTTGTTAGTGAGGTCACTGCTATGCCTTCTCCTGTTAGGCCAGAAACAGGGATATGGCCTGGGTATTGGTAGTGAGGTCACTGCTGGGCCAGTCTTTGATAGCCCAAAAGCAGGGATGTGGCTCTGAGGGTGACTGCGAGGTCACATTTTTCTCTGTAGACTTGACACCATCAGGAGGCTCTGGGATGCTGAGGTTTCTTGTGACGTCACCTCTGTCCCTGCTGCTGATAGGCCAGAGCCAGCTGAAGGTTCCAGGGCGCATTGTGAGGTCACTGCTGCCGCCATGTGGGATTGGCCAGCAGCAGAACCAGCCCCAGCCAAGGGCCTATGAGGTCCCATCAGTGTGAGCAGCTGATCAGAGGACAGGGCTGTGACATGGACTGTGCGGACGCATCTGTCTGCAAGGAGGAGAGTGGCACTGAAGATGTCCATGGGCCTTGACAGCCTTTGATGCAGCCACCCAGAGGTCCTCATTAGCCCATTGCCTGTTCATATCATGTGGTGGGATGAAGAGGAGTTCAGGGGAGGAGAGCTAGAAGGGTTTGAGAGGGCAGGGCCTGGAACAGAGACATGGCGGGGTGGGGGTGCCTCCCATTTATGCAGCACCCTGGATGTAGATGGGATGGGCTTTCCCTACAGCCAGTGCTGGAATGTCTGTGTTTGGGTACAGGACAGAAATGTAGGATGTCCTGGGGCACTTATCCAGCAATCACTCCAAGGGGACATGGTTTTCCTGTAGGTCCCCTGCTGTATCTGCTAGAGACATGTGGTTGTGCTGGACACTCCTGGAATCTTACAAGGCCCTGCCAGCCCTTTTCTGTGCCATCAAATCAAGGGTCTGCACTGAATTACAAGAGCTGCTGGTTAATCCTGCAATCTTCCCATGCCTCAGCTTCCCCATGCTCTCATTGTAATTGGCATCTGGGGTCATTTCAGACAGCCAAGGCAATTCCCCACCTGGACCCCAGCTCATGGTGTAGGATGATGCATGTCTCTTAGTAGCTCCATCACTGGCACCTTGCTTGGACCCCCTCAAACTCTTCCACTGTCACATACCTTGGCCCTCCTCAGTCTCTTCCACTGTCACCAGGTGTTTCTGTGGGAGCTACTGACTCTCACCCTGCATCTCCAGTGATTATAGTGGAGCTTTGAGAAGGAGCTCGTGTGCAGATCACTGTGCTCTGCTCGCTTCAGTTTTGGCAAGGGGAATGCCACCACTTGTGTTTTTGTGGAGTTTGCAGGAGGGATCTGAATATGACTTCAGATCCAGGCCTAGACAGGTACTGCTCAGATTGATATTTCTGAATCAGCACCTGAACCCTGAGTCAATGAACTCCCCACTTGTTCACTCTTCAGTCTCCTGTATAGTTAGGGATGTGAAATGAGCCTTCCAGAGTGAGACATTTCCAGTTTTGATAGATCTTCATTCTCTGATGAAATAAATTGCAATATTAGAATCTCTCTCTCTCCACTTGTTTGCGAAGGAGAGTAGCTGATTATTTTAGTTTATTGAAGTGCACTTTTCCCTGGAGGAGGGAGCACGAGGGACAGAGAAATTGGTGAGTTCAGCTGTTCCTCTGCTCCTGAGCGGGGCCAGGCTCCTGGGACGGAGGCAGCTCGTGGCAGCCTGGCAGCACTGCCCAGAGACAGCCGAGTGCAGGAGCAGCTCCTGTGCCAAGAGCAGCAGGGCTGCGGGCACTGCCTGCTGCTGCGGACAGCAGAGGAGAGAAGGCAGCGAGAGGGGAACGGCAGTGTGGAGCGGGAGCACAGAGCAGAGCTCACTGAAGGAAGAAATCTTCACAACCCCTTGCGTGGTAAGTCTCTGGCTGCAGGGCAATGCTGCTGAGGTTTCTGGAGGGATCTTCTGAACCCATCCCACCCCATGACTGATAGGACTTGTCTGTCCTGGAGTATCCAGGGCATGGCAGGAGAAGGAGCTGATCCAGCTCAGGGATTCCCTGATGCACCTTCACAGGGCAGGGCAGGCTGCTCCTTTCTTCCAGGTATCGCTGCAGGGGTGTCAAGTGCTGGGTGTGCACATAGGTCTCCCCAGGTTTCTGAATCAGAGCAGCATCCCTGCACCCGAGGGAGCACCCTGGGCAGTGACTCTGCTGCCTGCAAGGGTCAGTGCTGCACAGAGAAGCTCTGACAGGGCTGGGCCCAGTCAGCCAGGATCATCTTCCTGTTGACACTGTGCTGCCTCGGTCAAGTCTGCTCACCTTGTTCATGTGCAGGACATGTCCCAGGAGTCTTTTCAAGAGGAAGATCAAGAGAAGGGCTACTTCCAAGGGCAGGAACTTTCCTCTTCCTGTCTGCACTTTCCATTATCTCCCTAACTGCTGCAGGGAGAAAAGAGGAGTGTGTTCTGTTTTGCCGAAGTAGTGGACACAAACCTTCCCTCTCAGAGATCAATAGGTCTGTGAGAAACTTTGTAGAGCCTCTTCCACCCACCTTAATCTGCAGACAGCATCAGCATCACCTTTTTGCAATTTATTCTACTTGCTCCATATAAAGTGCCTGCACAGTGATGCCCCTGGACAGTGCCCTGTCCCAGAGGCTTGTGTAGGGCAGAACTGAGCAGACAAAAGTGATGTGCTCTGTGAGCACAGACTGACAAAAATTGTTGGGACAGAGTAAGGTGCCATCAGGGACTGCTGTGGGCAGCAGAGATGGTCACGGAAGGAGAGGGAAGTGCCCACCATGATGGGAGGATGGATTTGGGGAAGTCACGCTCAGTCCTTCCAATGCGGACACCTTCCTCTGAGCAAGCCCTGCCACGTCTCCTCTGCCACCCAGCAGCCTCTCTGCCCTGACAGCCTTGGGGTCCAGGGTATCAGCCCACTCCACTGCAGCCAGATCCCTGGCAAAGGACAGGGGCATCCCTCCTGCTATGGGCACATTTCCTGCTGCCCAAGATAGGGGCTTCAGATGCATGGCCTGCACTGTCACCATCTGTGAGGTAGCATGCCCACATAGGTGAGGTAAGGGTGTTCCTGAGTGCCCCTCTGCCCGTCTTCCCTTTCTCCCCTTGGCAGAAGGATCGCAGGATTGCTCCTTGTTTCCCCTCCTGTTCTTCTCTTGGGCTCCCTGGGGTTGCAGAGTTTTCAGATGCAGTTCAGACACCTACCCTGCAAGCTGTGGAAGAGAGGAATACGCATGGGAGTGAGGCGTCTCCAGTGCCCTCTAACCTGTGCAACTCCAGGAAATGCAGCCCATGGGTTTAGGAACTGAGCTAACTCTCCCTTAAGCACAGTCCATCTTCAATGCAAGTTCATTTGACCCTTTTGCCTGTAATGTCTTAACAGACTTGGAGGTGCCCTCAGGAGGGACATTGCTGCATCCTGCCATCTCTGTGATGTTCAGGAGATCTCTGAAGAATCTGTTACTGAGACTGAGAGTATGAAAAAACGGTTTGGAAACTGCATATGGGCAGCTGAAAAGAGCCCTGCATGTTCTTGGCTAGAAGCAAAGCTTGGAGACCTCCCTCATGTGCCCTGAGAAAGGGAGAGAAGTTGGAGATCTGAGGTTTTGAAAGTGGACTTGTCTGCTCCTAGGAGGGGCTGGGTTCTTTCTAGGGCAACTGATTGGGGTGATCATCTTGCACCTCAATGGGGTTTGGGCACACAACAGCTGCAATCAAGGCTAATAGGCAGAGGAGCTCTCCTCACTCTGCATAACGTGACTATAAATCCATTTTCTCATGATTCCCAGTAGATATGCTGAAAATTTCTGCCTCTGAGGAACACTCTACAGAGGTGAGAGGGGCATTCCAAAGAAAATACATGTCAAAATAAATGTTAAAAATCCCCAAATTGTGCTCTCAATACACGTTCATTAGAAGTGGTGCTGTAGATACTGAAAAGCCCTTTTACAAACCAGGGAGATTTCACCTGAAAAACTGTGAATCTCAGAGCTCATCACCCCTCTTGTCTCCTTCCCACTACTGTAGGGTTGGACAGACTTCCCTGGACCCCATGCGGAGATGCCCCTGATCCTCACAGCACATTCACCCACCCCACACTGCGGCTCAAGGAAGGGAGCTGCACCAACATCTCCATGAAGAGAGGCAATATGGGCAGTGTATTAGAACTGGAACAAGTTGGGAGATATTTAACTTTAAAAATCTGGGATAACTGCTCAATATCTTTTCTTTTTTGAACAATCCACAAAGCCTGGAGAGAGTGAAATGTCCAACAGCAGCTCCCTCAACGAGTTCCTCCTCCTGCCATTCTCAGACAGGCGGGAGCTGCAGCTCTTGCACTTCTCGCTCTTCCTGGCCATCTACCTGGCTGCCCTCCTGGCCAACGGCCTCATCATCACAGCCGTAGCCTGCGACCACCGCCTCCACACCCCCATGTACTTCTTCCTCCTCAACCTCTCCCTCCTCGACCTGGGCTCCATCTCCACGACTGTTCCCAAAGCCATGCACAATTCCCTGTGGAACATGAGGGCCATTTCCTATTCGGAATGTGCTGCCCAGGTATTTTTCTACTTCTTCTTGTTTTCAGCAGAGTATTATCTCCTCACAGTCATGGCCTATGACCGCTACATTGCCATCTGTAGACCCCTGCACTATGGTACCCTCATGGACAGCAGAGCTTGCGTCAAAATGGCAGCAGCTGCCTGGGCCAGTGGTTTCCTCAATGCTCTCCTGCACACTGGGAACACATTTTCCATATCACTGTGCCAAGGCAATGTGGTGGAGCAGTTCTTCTGTGAGATCCCCAACATCCTCAAGCTCTCCTGCTCACACTCCTACCTCAGGGAAGTTGGGCTTCTTGTGGTTAGTCTTTGTTTAACTTTTGGGTGTTTCTTTTTTATTGTGGTTTCCTATGTGCAGATCTTCAGAGCTGTGCTGAGGATCCCCTCTGAGCAGGGCCGGCACAAAGCCTTTTCCATGTGCATCCCGCACCTGGCCGTTGTGTCCCTGTTTGTCATTACTGTATTGTTTGCCTACCTGAAGCCCCCCTCCATCTCCTCCCCACTTCTAGATATGGTTGTGTCCATTCTGTACTCGGTGGTGCCTCCAGCCCTGAATCCCCTCATCTACAGCATGAGGAACAAGGAGCTCAAGGAGGCACTGACAAAACTCATCCAGTGGGTAAAAGGTCAATGATAACAACTGTTTCATTCACTCACCAGGATATCTGGTATCAAGGCTGTATTTTATCCATTTCTTTCTTTTTTACTTCTCTTTTACATCCATCTTAAAATAATAAATAATAAAATAAAGATACCTAGTTTTTTTCATGTCTGCACAGCAATCTCTCATTTATGTGACCAGCAGTGACCTCATCATGCCCAGCGCAGCCATTGGCTGTGAGGCCCCGCGGGGCTCCTGGCTGTGCTGGGGGCTGTGCGGGGCCGGGGCAGGGAGGGGAGCCCAGCTCGGGGCTGCGGGTGCTGGGGGTGCTGGTGTGGGGGCCTGGGGGGCTGTGTGAGGTGCTGTGTTGGGCTCAGCCAGCACTGCCCACCCCGGCGTGGGGGAGAAGAGGGGCAGCCAGTGCCAGGGAAACCTGCCCTGGATCCTCTCCTTCTGCCCCCAGCACCCACACAAGGGTTGGAGCTGCCCCACGGGAGCCTTGGAGCTCGGGGAAGCCCCAGCCCCAGGAGTCCTGGCTGCAACGTTGTCCCTGAGCAAGGTGGGACCCTCAGGCAGGACTCTTGTGGCAGCCTCCAGCCCTGAGCAGCCACTGCCACAGCCCGGGATCCACAGGGGTCTTTGCAGAGACCGTTTCTGTGTGACACCTAGGGAAGGAGCTCCCGAAGCTGGGAGCCTTGGTGGAGAGCAGCAGGATCCCTGGGAACAAGAATTGAGATCCACGCTGTGGGTGTTGATCCAGCAGTCCCCATCTCACTCATCAGTCCCTATCCTATTTGACTCAATCACCAGTTTGTGAGATGACCAGCTCCTTGCTCTGCAGCTGATGAAGTTGGCGAACAACAATCCCTGCAACCTCCCTTCATGCTCTTCTTCATCTCTGCAGTAGAGTCCTGGTTACCATCTCACAGAAGAGAATCCCCATCTCCCTGGAACCCTGTCAGGGATGTGGCTTCCCAAGTCACTGCCAAAGGAAGGACTTCTTTGGGTTGCTTATTCAGTCTGTGGCAGCTCATCAGTGATGCTGTGAGCCCAGCTCTGCATGCTGGGGGTCTTGGCCCATTCTCTCCCCTGTCTCCTGTGCATCTACCTAAGTCTCCCATTCCCACATGTCCTGTTTAAAGTGATAATTTCTAGCATTCCCTTTAGGGCACTATCTGGACACATTGTGACTCCTCCTGATACTCTGTTCACTCAGAGACCCAGCGGCTGGTTTGCCCTTTAGGGAGGTTAAAGCTTGCTCTGTCTTTCTGCAGTCTGCCCCATTAGCCAAGTCCTTACTATATGTACGGATTGTATGGACTTAGCATACATTCAAAGAGTGTCATTATTTTCGAAGAAACTATACTCTGCTTTATTTTTTGTTTCTTTGTAACTAAAAGAAGATCCCCCTGTGCCTGTTGGCAGCCAATTGTCTAAGTAAAGCAGGTGAGAATTGGGGCTGGTGAGCTGTAACACTGAGTGCAGACTTAGGTGGACTAAGGCTAGCTTTCAACACAAGTGATTTAAATTCCCGGGAGGCTAATGAGGGAAATGGTAAGTCTGGGGAGGTGGGGAGAAAGATTGTGCATACAGTACCTGATATCTGGGACACTGCTTTTCCTACATGTGCTGACTTCATTAGGAGTCACTCTGGATGGCTATGAATTGGACAGTGTGCTGTCACCTATTCTTTAGAATAAAAATAGAAAACTTCAAAAAGATGAAATACTTGTATATAATTGTTGTCTTCAGCTTTCAGCTATACTCCCCAAACCTTTCCAATTAGCCATGGACACTTGAAGGAAATTGCATGGAGAGTCCTGGTTTATCAGGGCTTTTTGCTTTTTAATGAGCTTCACGCACGACTTGGTGCTGAGTCCATGAATTGCAGCTATTGAAAGGAGATTGAAGAAATCAGTGAAGAAGTCAAAGTCAGAAGGAAAGCCTAAAGTTTTGTAGAGCATTAATGGATCCCACAGAGGCCATTAACTACAACAACTCACCAGGGGCTGATTAAAGCTAAAAAATATAATCATTGGTAATAGCTAGGTAGAAAAAATACTCAGGTGGCTCTGATGCTGAATACACCCTTGTTGTGTTTTATCAAGGAAAATGGCAGAGCACAGGCAGAGAAAGGTAGAAAAAATACTCAGGTGGCTCTGATGCTGAATACACCCTTGTTGTGTTTTATCAAGGAAAATGGCAGAGCACAGGCAGAGAAACCCTGGAAAGGGAGATCCTTCCCTCCATGTGTTGCCCACATCCTCCCTGGCATCAGTGTTTGGGTGAGGGTCTGCAATGCTGAGTGCAGGACAAACACATGACACCTCCCAGGGTCCCCAGAAGGATAAAGGGGGCAAAAAAGTCCTGATGATTCCCTGATGACACCCAATCTGCTTCCCCAGAAAGTTCTCACAAGAGGTTTTCCTTCCCTTCCTTGAGAGCTTTTCCTTCCTCAGTGGCTGTTTCTTGAAACACAAAGCCATGGGTGGTGACAGACTCGCTCTGGGTGCCCTGTAGCACCACTGCTCCACCCTTCAAGTGATATTTCTTCATCCTCTTGCCCAATCTGAGCTTCCCAAGCTGTATTTTGGTCCTGTTTCCTCTTTTCATGCTGCTTCCCACTACCAAGGAAATCTCTTGGCAGCCCCACAATGTGGGGAGGAATATAACCTTGTGTGTCACGACAGAATGGAACGTGAGGAACTGAAGTGCCAGGGCCCGAACGACAGGCCTGAGATGAATACGGCACTGCCTTTGCAGTACACAACACTCGCCTGTGGAATTGCTCATGCCAGCTTGCGCGGAGGCTTATTGAACTGTAGCTTTTTTAAGCTCTCGTGCGGCTGTTTTTGACCTTGAAGGGAACCCTCCCACCCGAGGCCTGGGCTCTGACCAGATCCGCATCCCACATGATAGGGAAAGTATGCCACATCAGATGTTACCGCTCACAAACAAAATGCAAGTTATCATCATTTGCTGATTTGTCTCTATAAAAGATGGACACCCTTGCCACAATTTTGGAGACCTCACGGGTGGAAGCACCATGTAAGACCTCCCCGTTGCCGGGAAGGTTCTCCAAATTCTCACCACAACAGGGACTCCCCAGCAACTGCGGATCTGGGTGATGATCACATATGATGGCATATTTAGGCAATTGGTGATGTATCTTTTAGTCACTATTCTCTTTCTCGTATAGTAATGGTTAGGTGCATTACCTTGCTTATTTTGTCTGTTGCTAAAACCAGTGTGTAGTAAGCTTATTTTGTTAAAAGTATCATTCTGTACTGACTTAACATTAATAGTGAAATAAGACCATTCTTTCCAGTGGCGTCTGTTTTTTCCCATTGCCCCATCTGCCCCAGAGCTGTGCCGGTGCTCTTCTTTCTCATCGTGCTCCTCTGCATGCCCCAAGCCCCTGACCCTTATGGCCCTGAGTAGCAGGTGTGTGTTACAAGCAGGATGCAAATTATTGCCTGATGACTTTTAAAAGAAGGGAAAGATGCCTCTTCTCTTGCTGCTCTCCAAGAAAAAGCAGCCCAGCCTGAACCAGGCAATGCCTGTAACAAGACCAAGCAAGGTAGAGCAAGGTCCTTCCTTGCGCTCAGCTTCTTCTATTCCCAGTTGTCACTTTGACCATGCAGGTGGCAGGTGAAGTTGTCTGAGGTGTGAAACACAGGAATAACACCAGAGGAGAAATTGCCACTTGTGCACTTTGAGATGTGATCGTGACACATGCAATGGTGCAGTGTGGCAAACAGAGAAGGGGTAAAGGGAAGCAAGCTAACCATCAGGAGGCATGGAAGCAGTGTGAGAAGCAGTGCCATAAATGCAGTATTCCAATGTGAGCCTGTTTTTGCATCTATTAGAGGGTTATCAGAGAGTCTCTGATGTGTGAAGGTCGTTTGCCAAGGGCCAGAGGTACAAGCAGTGTAACTGGAGGGACTCGATTTCTTCCAGTTCATGGAGCTCTGTCAGATGTGGGCACTGAACAGTGCACGAGAGTCCCCTCAGAGCCCATGGTTTTGTGGGTGTCCAGTTTGCTGAAGTGAGCCCTACTCAGATCCTCCTCCAGCAAGGGAAAGTCTTCCTTTCTCCATTTCTCCATGGTCACCAGAGCCTAGGATTCCTGAGGGTCACTCTTAGCAGTAAGGCCTGCAGCAAAGGTGGCCTTTTCTGTGTCCTCTCTCACCAGGGCTCTTGGCCCATTTAGCAGCAGGCCCGTATTTTCCCTAGTCTGCCTTTTGTTCCTGTTGTAGTGCTGTATTGTATTTTAAATAATTATTTTTTATTATTTTATCAGGAAGGTAAGAGTAAACATTGAGAAAGAAATAAATGAAGCACACATGTTTCATTCCAAGTACATGGGAATGACAAGTGACTGCACACAGGACAGGTTTTGGCATTGACATTGTACCCATTGAGGAAGTTTCCTCAGTGGCTCCTTGAGCTCCTTGTTCCTCATGCTGTAGACAAGGGGGTTCAGTGCTGGAGGCACCACTGAGTACCGAATGGCCAGTACAGAGAGATCCAGAGCTGGGAAGGATATGGAGGGAGGAGAGGAGGGAATAAAGTGGCTAAGGGTGACATTTCAGTGCCCCTGTGACCGGGGGTAGGAGTCAGACCCAACCAAATGGGTATCACAACCTCTAATCCATCCGAGGGACTGCAGATGACTGCACAGCCCAGGGCACCTGGACTGCAGAGCATTTCCAAGGGTGCTCGTTGTGTCCAGTTGTGCCTATACATCCTGTCCCTGGTATATTTGATAGATGGTGACCCAGAGGGCTCTCCGTTCTCCCTTCTTCCTGACAGTTGAGTCCTCACTGCCTCTCCTGAGACTGCAGAGTCCTCTTTAGCCTGCGAATACCCAGTGCTTTACCTCTAAGAAACTCCATCTTTGAGGACCTCTCCCTTTATGAGGCTCTACTCACAGTCCATCCCAGGCATATGCTGTTCCAGGAGGATCTCTGTGCTCTGCTGACACCGCCAGCTTCCCCTCCATGAGAACAGCCATCTGACACTGTGCCTGAATACGTAGGAGAGCTGTGCATGTGTAAATCCATGACCATTCAGCGTCTCCACTATCCTTGGACTCTGATAGGTGAATTCTCAAACCAGCCCTTGGTCTCTGAAAGATCATTACATGATTCTGAGCTCTTTGTTGCTGAACCCATGGAGAATCCTGTGCAGCAGGCCCTTGAGGGGCTGTCATAGAAGGGGAGGCCGTCGACTCCTGCAGATGTTGTACAGCAAAGCTACTCCTTCTCTCTGAAGTTTCTGGAATACAGGTGCAGATGGTGAAGTGGCATGAGAACAAGGTCTGTCTCTAGACACCTTGATATCTAAAAAGAGGTAAGGTCTTTCCTTGCTTCCATTTGACTGTTCTCCTCCCTGGCTGGAGTCAGATCTGGTGTGACAGATTCAGATACAAATATCTCTGTTGAGGAGGGCAAGATAGATGGGTACAAATCCTTCACAAAGCTCTTCTCCTTCAGACACAACCGGTGTGAGCGCTGTATTCAGCTCTCATGCTGGTGAATGGAGAATATTCCCAGTGCGTTTTCCGGGACAAGTCCCTTCCAAGCAATGCAAGACGCCATTCCCAGGCATCTCCAGAAATACTAATCAAAGAGTAGTTTGACACATCCAATTACACCTGTAGCACAGCAGAAACAACTCCTTTGGAGGCATGGGAAGCGGGTCCCTGCTGCAGAGAATACAGCCATTTCAATGTGGATCACCTGAAATGGGGCTGAATTAAGGGAGAGAGGAAATATGGGAGAGTTTTGAGAAACTGAAATGGTTTAGCTCAGACAAGTCCGCTCTAAATTTTTGCTTTCTTTCCTTCCTTGAACAGGACTACCAAAGGAGCTAATGTCCAACAGCAGCTCATTCAATGAGTTCCTCCTCCTGCCATTCTCAGACAGGCGGGAGCTGCAGCTCTTGCACTTCTCGCTCTTCCTGGCCATCTACCTGGCTGCCCTCCTGGCCAACGGCCTCATCATCACAGCCGTAGCCTGCGACCACCGCCTCCACACCCCCATGTACTTCTTCCTCCTCAACCTCT
Organism: Tinamus guttatus; assembly: GCF_059628265.1. Taxonomy (NCBI): domain Eukaryota; kingdom Metazoa; phylum Chordata; class Aves; order Tinamiformes; family Tinamidae; genus Tinamus; species Tinamus guttatus. The sequence continues at coordinate 119,254 of NW_028289334.1, forward strand.
CCATCCTCGATGTTGGCTCCATCTCCACCACTCTCCCCATATCCATGAGCATTTCCCTTTGGAACAACAGGACCATTTCCTACTCAGGATGTGCTACCCAGATCTTCCTGTTAGCAATCTTGTTTTCCGCAGAGTTTTCTCTCCTCACAGTCATGGCCTATGACCGCTACGTTGCCGTCTGCAGACCCCTGCGCTATGGGACCCTCATGAGCAGCAGAGCTTTTGTCAAAATGGCAGCAGCTGCCTGGACCTGTGGGTTTCTCCTTGCTCTCCTGCACACTGGGAACACGTTTTCCATTCCGCTCTGCCAAGGCAATGTGGTGGAGCAGTTCTTCTGTGAGATCCCCCAGATCCTCAAGCTCTCCTGCTCACACTCCTACCTCAGGGAAGCTGGGCTTCTTGTGATTAGTGTCTGTTTATTCTTTGGGTGTTTCATTTTCATTGTGGTGTCCTACGTGCAGATCTTCAGAGCTGTGCTGAGGATCCCCTCAGAGCAGGGCCGGCACAAAGCCTTTGCCATGTGCCTCCCGCACCTGGCCGTGGTCTCCTTGTTTGTCAGCACTGGCATGGTTGCCTACTTGAAGCCCCCCTCCATCTCCTCCCCTGTTCTGGATCTGGTGGTGGCCGTTCTGTACTCGCTGGTGCCTCCAATACTGAACCCCCTCATCTACAGCCTAAGAAATGAGGAGCTCAAGAATGCCCTAAGGAAACTCATCCAGCGGGTCTAGTGCCAGCAACAAGATCTGTCCTAGGGGCTTTGGCATTAAGGATAAGTGTTGTTCATTTTTTTTCTTGCTTGCTTTTTTTTCTCTTATATTCCAATAAAGGAAAAATATATAGTCTGGTTCATGCCATTTCTCCACAGGAAAGTCTCATTGGAATCTGCCACAGGGACCATGTTGGAGCAGGACGCCAGGCTTCCCCCTTCACCAGCAAAGAGGGGGGAGACTCTGAGCCCCACTAAGCAACTTCCGATGTCTCCCATGCAATGAGGAGAGTTTCCCTGTGCAGTGTCTCTTCCAGCACTGGAGCTCAGGGGCACAGAGTCAGGCTCACACGAGCACAGACAGGGTGAGACCATGGCTCCTGTGTCCTTTATGAGAACTCAGCTTCCCTAGCCACAATCAGGGGGTAATTTTACCTGCTCTCCTATGGAGGTCATAGTCATGTGTCATCCTGCACTGGTCCCTTCCCTCTACACTGCTCCAACAGTCCAAGTGGGACATGAGTGGAGGGGAGGAGACGCTGGATGCAGCGTGTGGGGACAGAGCTCTGCTGCTCAGGGCCAACCCCACACTGCCACAGCAGGCATTTCCTTGTTGCACCCTTCAATGGGCCCGCAGTCTTTCTGGCGACATGTCTACCAACAGCAGCAGAGCTTTTTTTTTTTTTTTTTTTTTTTTTTTTTTCCCTCTTTTCAAGGCTCTTCTCCTCATTTTCACACTGTCCTGCTGTGCTCTCTTGTGCCTATTTGCCCTAAGTGCTCTTGTAACTTTGTGCTTCCTGGTACATTTCTGTGATCTCAGGAAGGACTAGGGCCTGGGCACCTTTATGCCAAATCTGGCCTACACAAGAACATTTTCCATAATAAAATAGCATCTCCTCTGTGATTTGCCTCAAGTGTGGCCTTTCTTCACAGATGGATCTCAAAGGGGTCTCGTGTTCTGCTTGTGAACTCCATAGGCTCTAGGGGACGAGCTCCAAGGATGTTTGATCTGTGTGATCTCCTAGGGACCGAGGGCAGCACTCAGAGTTCATCTCTCAGTGGCAAGTGCCAATGGAGATGGGAAATTGTTTCTGAATCACCTGCAGCAGGTGGTCTTACAGGTGACAGTGCTGATGTGATTTGTCCTCTATCCTTCTGGAGGAGAATCTCCAGGAGATCCCCAGGAGAGCTTAGGGGATCTCCACAGCCCAGGTGAGGGCTGTGAGTGGAGCCTCACAAAATGAGGGATGGTCCACCATGGAGTAACCAGAAGGCAGATCTTTAAATCCAGGTGCACGTGAGGAAAGGAGGACTCTCAGCCCTTGGAGAGGCAGTGAGGACCCAAGAGGGCAAGGGAAGCGGCACTGGAGGGTGAATCCTGCTGTGAAACACCAGAGATGGGAGCTAGTGCCCACCCAAACACATCTCCTCCCACTGCAAACACTCTGGGGTCGTGTGTCACCAGTATCGGTGGTGGCAGTCCCAGCCCAACTGGGTCTGCTTCTCTCTCTGACCACCATGGACCACAGTCCCACAGCTGCTCACTCTGCAAAGCAGCACCACCAGAACAGGGCTGGTGCAGGAACAGCCCAGCCAGCACTGAGGACACTGATCTGGGAAAAGGCTCTGTGGGGAGCAGAGATGTCCCAGGAAAGAGGCAGGGTAACATCCTGAGATAGAAAACGCAAAGGAGAGCCAGGTTTCTGTGTACCTTCGAGGAAATTCTCTGTTTTGGTGTGGCCAACTTTGAATAAATTGACTACACTCCTGTTAATGTTTTAAGGAAGTCTCTAGAGTATCTTCAATGCAATCATTGAAAAAAAGAAAGTCCTACTTTCCAAAATTTCTCACAGCTTTTGCCATTGCCATTTACTCTTTTCTGCTGTCTCATGTCTATCTTAAGCATCACAGTGTAAGAAACCCTGCTGGGGAGTTTTAAAAATAGAGATCCTCCCTTGGTACCTCTGGGAGGAAGGCTGTCCTGTCACCGCAGAAATAAGATTTGAGGCTCCCCAAAACATACTGACCTGTGGCCACACTTTGTGCTGTTTCAGCCCCCATGAATTTGATCCTGTCTTGGACCACCCTGAAGCCCTAAATTCCCTCACTGGACTGCCTGGAGAAGAGATGTGACAGTGCAGGAGTGCAGAAGTGTCCTCTCCAGGGCTCCCTTTGAGACATTTTTCAGTTTTTGGCATCATCTGGCGATATTCCTGAAGGATTATCAGCAGGTTTTGGGAAATATCTGGGGGGAAATGAGGTGACTGCTTTCCAGGACATGAAGAGACACCTCTCTGCTCCTCCTGGCTCTGGGATGTGGCTCCAAAGGGCAACACTGGGGAGCACATGAGCAGTGCCCAGCAGAGCCTGGGCCACACAGGGCAGGGAGGGCACCACTCTGGCACCAGGGAGACCTCCTTGTGATGACGCACGTCTCACTGTGACCTCAGATCGTGTCACTGGGAGCTCAGCAGGTCACTGCCGTGGAGATAGAAGAGCTAGGCAGGGAGGAGAGACGTGTCCTTGCACATGCTGGAAAGCAGTGGCCTCCCTTCATATCTGTGCTATCACACAACTCTCCTCTGGCCTAGCCCTAATCCTAATCCACAACCCTAAAACCCTAACCCTAACCTCTAACCCCTAACCTGTTTCTAACCTAAGCACAAACCTAAAACCCCAACTAACCATAACACTCTAACCCCAGAACCCTAAGACTAAACTCTCCAAACCCTAAACCCCCAAACGCTAACCCCAAACCCTCTCACTCTCTAACACTAAACACTCTAATCCTAACCCTACCTCTAACCTGTAACCTTCTAACAGTCAACCCGAATGTCTCTAACCCTAACCCAAACTCCTAACCCTCTAACCATCACCCTAAACCCTCTAATCCTTAATCCTCTAGCCCTAAATCTTCAAACCCTAAATCCTCAAACCCTCTAATCCCTAACCCTCTAACCCTAACAAGCTAGCCTCCCAACCCCCCAACCCTGACCCATAACCTTCTAACCCTAAACCCTCTAACCCTAAACCCTCTAACCCTAAACTCTAATACTAACCCCCAACCCTCTAATACTAAAACATCTAGCCCTAAACCATCTACCCTAAACCTAAACCCTCTAGCTCTAAACCCTATAACACTCTAACAGTAAATTCTAAACCCTTTAAACCTAACACCTAACTCTCTATTTCTCTTATGCTATAACCTCTATCCCCTCTAAATCTAACCCTAAACCCTCTAACCCTAAACTCTTTAACCTTCTAACAGTAAACCCTAAACCCGCTAACTCTAACCCCTAGCTCTCTAACCCTAAACCCTCTAACCCTGACCCTAAACCCTAAACCCGCAAACTCTAACCTGCTAACCCTAAACACCCTAGTCCTAAAGCCTCTAAGCCTAAACTCTCGAACCTTTCAAACTTCTAACTCTACCCCCAAACACTCTTCCCCAAATGCTCCTACTCTCTACAGCTAATCCTCCTTCCCTCTAATCCTAACCCTAAGTTTTCTAACCCTCTCACCCTAAAAATTCTAATACTAAACCCTCTAACCCTCTAACTCTAACTCTCTAACCGCTCACAAACAAAATGCAAGTTATCATCATTTGCTGATTTGGCTCTATAAAAGATGGATACTCTTGCCGTGATGTTGGAGACCTCACGGGTGGATGCACCACGTAAGACCTCCCAGTTGCTGGGAAGGTTCTCCAAATCCTCACCACAACAGGGACTCTCCAGCGACTGCGGATCTGGATGACAGTAACATATTTAGGCAATTGGTGATGTATCTTTTAATCACTATTCCCTTTCTCGTATAGTAATGGTTAGGTGCATTACTTTGCTTATTTTGTTTGTTGGTAAAACCGAGTGTGTAATAAGCTTATTTTATTAAATGTATAATTCTGTACTGCCTTAATATTAATAGTGAAATAAACCATTCTTTCCAGTGGTGTCTGGTTCTTTCCATCGCCCCATCTGTCCCAGTCAATTGGCAAAACACCATATTCTTTGCAGATGCCCATTGCAGCTCACAGGATACAAGGTTGTCCTCTGATTTTCAGCCTTGCAGGCCACAGTATTTCTGAAGGCAGCTGTACTTCTGGTCTGGTGCTGCTTCCTGCAGGTGGTCACCCTCAAATCAAGACCAGTTGGAGGGGGCCACAAGTGTTTCCAGCCAGCTCTGAAGAGGTAACCAAAGTCACAAGTTGCACCTGGAGTTCTCTCAGGCAGCAGTTGCCTGTTCAAGGATAGTGAGGAGGCAAGTGTTGCTGTACTCTTCATTTGGTAAACGGGTGTCCTGGTTTTCATGCGATATTTGTTAATCAGGTCACAGATTCCTCCTCCCTACATCCTGTGGTGTAAAGAACAAAGCAGGACAACTCTCTAGTGCAAAGGTGGTCTTTTCTGTGTCCTCTCCCACCAGGGCTCTTGGCCCATTTAGCAGCAGGCCTGTATTTTCCCTAGTCAGCCTTTTGTTCCTGCCGTATTGTTCTATTGTATTTTAAATGATTATTTATTATTATTTTATCAGGAAGGTAAGAGTAAAAATTCATAAAGAAATAAATACATGTTTCATGGCAAGTACATGGGAATGACAAGTGACTGCACACTGGACAGGTTTAGGCACTGACATGGTACCCATTGAGGAAGTTTCCTCGGTGCCTCCTTGAACTCCTTGTTCCTCATGCTGCAGACAAGGGGGTTCAGTGCCGAATGGCCAGTACAGAGAGATCCAGAGCTGGGAAGGATGTGGAGGCGGGGTGGGAGGAGAGACAAAGTGTTTAAGGGTGACATTTCACTGCCCCTGTGACCAGGGGTAGGAGTCAGACCCAACCAAATGGGTATCACGACCTCTAATCCCTCCAGGGGACTGCAGATGACTGCACAGTCCAGGGCACCTGGACTGCAGAGCATTTCCAAGGGTGCTCGTTGTGTCCAGTTGTGCCTATACATCCTGCCCCTGGTATTTGATAGATGGTGACCCAGAGGGCTCTCCGTTCTCCCTTCTTCCTGACAGTTGAGTCCTCACTGCCTCTCCTGAGACTGCAGAGTCCTCTTTTGCCTGCGAATACCCAGTGCTTTACCTCTAAGAAACTCCATCTTTGAGGACCTCTCCCTTTATGAGGCTCTACTCACAGTCCATCCCAGGCATATGCTGTCCCAGGAGGATCTCTGTGCTCTCCTGACACCTCCAGCTTCCCCTCCATGAGAACAGCCGTCTGACACTGTGCCTTAATATGTAGGAGAGCTGTGCATGTGTAAATCCATGACCATTCAGCATCTCCACTATCCTTGGACTCTGATAGGTGAATTCTCAGACCGGCCCTTGGTCTCTGAAAGATCATTACATGATTCTGAGCTCTGTGTTGCTGAACCCATGGAGAATCCTGTGCAGCAGGCCCTTGAGGGGTGCAAGTCCTTGGGCCTATTCTTGACACCAGCTTTGGAGGAAAAGCCCAGCTTTCACACACTGTACTGATAGAAATTACTTTATTACAGAGATACTGTTAGGGAGCCAGTCCTTGTCCAGCATTCAACACAAATTAGGGTATCAGGTGAGACAGAGGAGGCACCGTAAAAAGGGGAATGAATACAAGTAGTTGTACAGTAACACAATAACAATTATTATCACTACTAAAAGTCATAATAAAAATAACATGAAGAAAAAATGCTCAATCTAGTTACGGGATACAGAAAGAGTCATTTATGGAGAGATGTGGAAAAATTACCACTGCTTGAAAAGGTCCATGAAATCACTTTCCTAATGGCATCCTTGAGCTCCTTGTTCCTCATGCTGTAGATGAGGGGGTTCACTACTGGAGGCACCACCGAGTACAGAACAGCCAGCACCAGATCCAGAGATGGGGAGGAGATGGAGGGGGGCTTCAGGCAGGCAAATGCACATGTGCTGAGAAACAGGGAGACCACGGCCAGGTGCGGGAGGCACATGGAAAAGGCTTTGTGCCGGCCCTGCTCTGATGGGATCCTCAACACAGCAGTGAAGATCTGCACATAGGACACCACAATGAAATTGAAACACCCAAAGGCTAAACAGACACTAACCACAACAATACCAACTTCCCTGAGGTAGGAGTCTGAGCAGGAGAGCTTGAGGATCTGGGGGATCTCACAGAAGAACTGCTCCACCACATTGCCTTGGCAGCGGGGCAGGGAAAATGTGTTCCCAGTGTGCAGGAGAGCATTGAGGAAACCACTGGCCCAGGCAGCTGCTGTCATTCTGACACAAGCTCTGCTGCCCATGATGGTCCCATAGTGCAGGGGTCTGCAGATGGCAAAGTAGCGGTCATAGGCCATGACTGTGAGAAGGGAACACTCTGCTGATATGAAAAACGAAAAAAATAAGGTCTGTGCAGCACATCCCAATTGGGAAATGGTCCTGGTGCCCCATAGGGAACTGGCCATGGATTTGGGGAGAATGGTGGAGATGGATCCAAGGTCGAGGAGGGAGAGGTTGAGGAGGAAGAAGTACATGGGGGTGTGGAGGCGGTGGTCGCAGGCTACGGCTGTGATGATGAGGCCATTGGCCAGGAGGGCAGCCAGGTAGATGGCCAGGAAGAGCGAGAAGTGCAAGAGCTGCAGCTCCCGCGTGTCTGAGAATGGCAGGAGCAGGAACTCGTTGAATGAGCTGCTGTTGGACATTTCTTCTATTGGGCTCAGGAAAACTGTGTAGGCAAGAAAAGACAATAATAGCTTAGAAGAATTTTCTCTGAAATAAACTTTCCATTTTTCATAGAAATCCTTCTCTACTCTGTCCCGACTCTCAGTAATTTCTTCTTCGCACTCATTTAACTCTGTTCTCCCTCTAAGTTCAAGATGGATATGTGATAGAGAGAACAGGACACTGCTACTGACATGGCAAGGACTCTGTGCACTGAATCCTGCCCTGCAGGGCACCTCACAACCCCAGCAGGACAACAGAGACAGTCACGTGTCCTGACAGTCACAGGGTCTCCTAAAGGGAGAGTCAACCCCTTTGCAGCCCCTCCAATGACGCTGCCCAGCACCCTGGGCACATTGCCCCTCTTCAGACACCTCCATGGCAGGACCTCAGGGTGAGTATCTCAATTTGTAGCTGAAGCCCCAGCTGACTGCCAGGACAAGAGCAGAAAGGAGAGGCAGGGAAATGAGGAGAAACACTGTGACTGCTGCCAAAGGAGGACAGAGAGACAGAGCAGCACCATCCCCAGGTTGCACCTCCCAGACAGTGTGGACTCCCAGGTCAGTGGTTCTCAGACCCTGTGCCTTGCAATGGGAAATGGGCACATGGCAGGAGAGAGGCAGCTCTGCTGTTCTGGAAATCTGACTGCAGAGGAAGTCAGAAATGCCCTGGAGCCCTTCCCCTTGAGAGCAGAGTGAGACTAAGCACAATGAGAATGAGGAGAGCTGCAAAGGGGATATTGCTGCTGCCCACAGGTGAAAAGGCAGTTGAAGGAATATTCTGGGGTCCTCACAGACCTATTGATCCCCCACAGCAGCACTGCAGAACTCACCTTCAGGCATCTAAACCTAAAATGTCCCATTCATTTGCTGCCTTGTCAAGGATACAAAACAAAATCCTAGCCTCTGGATATTGCCTTCCCTTTCATAGAAGCTTCCCAAGAGTGTCCTCTTGAAAAGCCCCTTCCAGATATGTGGTGTGGGTGAGGGTGAGCTGTGAGCAGCCCTGACCCCACACAGCAGCCTCTCAGCAGGAGAATGAACCTGCGCGGGGGGGATCTCTCCTCCCACCCAGAGCTTCTCCCTGCAGCGCCCTGGCAGGCTGAGTGCTGATCCTCACAGAATCACTGCCCCGGGCACACAGCACCCTGGGGCGCATGGACACTGCTCTGAAGAACAGTGCTCTGAAGAACCCATGTGCCCACATTGCCTTCACTGTCCTGCACCAGCTCCAGAAGAAGCAGCCATGATGCCCTGCCTTGTGATGCTGGGACAGGGAATTTCTGTTCTGAAGCATCTTCTCGTATGCAAAGTAGAAGCAGGGAGAACAATCCTCAAAAAGAAAAGTCATCAGCTGGAGGGATGCTGCAGCCCCCTCCAGAAACCTCAGCAGCATTACCCTGCAGCCGGCAACTTACCGTGTCACAGATTGCTCCCACCATGAGCTCTGCTCTGTCCTCCCACTCCACGCTGCCTTTCACCTCTCTGTCCTCTCTCCTCTGCTGTCCGCAGCAGCAGGCAGTGCCCGCAGCCCTGCTGCTCTTGGCACAGGAGCTGCTCCTGCACTCGGCTGTCTCTGGCAGTGCTGACAGGTTGCCACGAGCTGCAGCCCAGCTGAATCCATGAATTACTCTGTCCCTTGGGATTCCTCCCTCTGGGATATGTTCCATCAAGTAGAGTAACCTGTTTTCCTTCTCTAAAGAGTACAGGGATACAGATTCCAACATTGCAGTTTATTTCATCGGATAATGATTATCTACCAAAGTTAGAAATGTCCCACGGGAAGTCCTGATTCACATCTCTTAACTAGGCAGGACACCCAGACAGGGATAAGAAGGGAGCTTGTTGATACATGGTGCATATATGATTCAGATGACTTATTCAGATGGCTTATTGGGGTTCCACATGTCCATTCAGAAATGCCAGGTTTGGAGAAGGATTCACCTAACTCATGAACTCCACAAATACATGGCAGGTGGGATTCCCCCTTACCAGGCTAAGCATGCACATGGTCTGCTTGCAAGCTCCTGGCCTAAAGGTCCTAATGGAATCACTGGAGATAGAGCTTCAGTGGGAGGCCAGGGCAGGAATTTCCTTGGTCATCTCTAATGACCGTGGATGCCTTCTATCCTGCTAGAGCAGCACTCACAAGAAAGCTGAGGGACAGGCAGATCCCTACAGCTCAAAAAGCTGATCTATTCCAGTGGAGACCATTTATAGAATCACAGAATGGTTCAGGTTGGAAGGAGCTTTGCAGATGATCTAGTTCAATCCCCGTGATCAAGCAGTGTCACCTATAGCACTTTGCACAGGATCCTGTCTAGGCAGGTCTGGAATACCTGCAGGGAAGATGACTCCACAACCTTTCTGGGCAATCCATGCCAGTGCTCTGTCACCTTCACAGTCAAGATGCTTTTTCTTAAATTCAGGCAGAACTTCCTGTGCTTCAATTTGTGTCTGTTGCCTCTTGTGCCATCACTAGTCACCACTGAAAAGAGTCTGGGCCATCCTCTTCTGCTCTTGGCATCCTCCCTTCAGGTATTTGCACACGCTGATAAGATCCCCCCTCAACCTTCTCTTCTCCAGGCTGAACAGGCCCAGCTCCCTCAGCCTCTCCTCATAGGGCAGATGTTCCAGGCCCCTGATCATCCTCGTAGCCCTGTGCTGGACTCTCTCCAGCAGCTCCACATCCCTCTTGTACTGTGGAGCCCAGAACTGGACACAATACTCCAGATGTGGCCTCACCAGGGCTGAGTAGAGGGGCAGGATCGTCTCTTACTGGAGACGCTCTTCTTAATGCACCCCAGGATTCCATTGGCCTTCTTGGCCATGAGGGCACACTGCTGCCTCATGGTCAACTTGTCATCCACCATGACACCCAGGTCTTTCTCCGCAGAGCTGCTCTCCAGAAGGTCAGTCTCCAGCCTGTACTGGTATCTGGGGTTATTCCACCCCAGGTGCAGGACCTTGCACTTGGCCTTGTTGAATTGCATGAGGTTTTTCACCGCCCAGTTGTCCAGTCTGTCCAGGTCCCTCTGGATGGCAGCGCAGCCCTCTGGGGTATCAGCTACTCCTCCCAGTTTCGTGTCATCAGCAAACTTGCTGAGGATGCCAAGCAGAATGGACAGCCTGGATACAGGGAGCTCTTCCATAGGATGGACCAAGGCAAGTAGCTCTGAAGGGTGGAGGACCTCAGGAAAGGCAGCCATTAATTAAGCATCTGTCAAGCAGAAGAATGCTCCATACAAACAGTTGGTAAAATTAGGAAACATCTCTGGAGCTCAGCTTGACTAAAGAGGGAACTTTCAACAGGAAAATGTGGGCTCATGGCTGAATGGGACTGGGATTCTAGCAAGTGCAACCCTGCTTGGCTTCAGTCAACCTTCACCAACAAGGTGAAGCCCAAGAAATGTCTAAACATCTGTCCTGTACCCACACAAAGACATTCCAACACTGGCTGTAGGGAAAATTGTCCCACCTACATGCAGAACTGTCCCACCTACATGCAGAATGCTGCAAAAAGAGGAGGCACATCACTCCGAGCTCTGTGCTTTGGTCTCCCAACTCTCAAACCCTTCTAGCTCCCCTCCCCTGAATTCCTGCTCACCCTGCTAGATTATATGAACAGAGATTTCTTCAGTAGCACCTTCACTTTTCTAGAGATTGCTTCAAGAAATCTGCCATCCTGCTCTGTCCCTCAGGCTAGGCAGCTGTGACAGTCACAAGTGCTCCATGTGCCCACCTACAGCACCTGCATACATACACCCATGGTGCCTATGGCACTCGCATGGTCTTTGGGTGCCTGGCTCCCCTCGAGTATCTCCTTTCTTGTGCTTATTGGCCAGGTAGGCCCAGCAAAGGAGCTACTGGTGCTGTCAACAGGCAGAGTGGGCAAAGGCACTTTCGGAGCTTCCTCATAACCTGCTGATCTCTCCATGGGCTTTGGAGTCTTCAACCAGTTCCCTTGGGGCGGCCTTTGCTCGGGCACAGTGATGCACAGAACGTGCCTCCAGCAGCAGCATCCCTGCACATCTGGGCATGCATTCATGCAACAAGGGGAAACATGTCCTAAGGATTCATGGTTTAATTCTGCATTTCAGATATCATAATTCATATTGCTTTATTGTACAATCTTACCAGCTTATTACAAGCTGAAAATGGAGAGGACAATGAGCAAAGATTTTTTTTTTTTTTACTTTACTTTTTCTTTTTTAGCTGGATTTGGAGGATGACCTGGAGCTGAGCCCACAGCAAGGCAGCAAAACTGTCGTGTGTCACATTTCATTTGGAAGGAGACTCTTCTCATCTGCCAACAAGAAGGTCATTAACCAGCTGGCCAAGCTGGTGAGGAGAGCCTTAAATTGGGAGTGAGTCAGGGGAGAAGAAGACTCCAGCAAGAGGGAGAAGGTGATAGCCTGAAATGATAGGGAAAGGTGCAGGTGAGAGAGCAGTGGGATGCAGGGAGCGAGGCTTAGGGATGGAAAGAGAGCCTGTCAGGATTGTTGGTATGAGGATCAGTGGGCAGAGCAACAGCTATGGCCTTGTGAAGATCCATTGTGATGGCATCTTTCTCCATGGTCTCCACCAAGGCATCATGATGAGATCTCTATAGTCCCCACAAAGGCATCGTGATAGGGTCTCGGTGGTCTCCACCAGGGCATCGGAATAACGTCCCCATGGAAACCACTAGGGCTTTGTGATGGCAGTGGCTTCATGTCCATAAGGCCGCTGTGAGGGGGTGGTCCCCATGGTGACCATGCCCTTGCTGGGGACAAAGACCCCAGGCTCCCCACTCTGGGGACAGCAGCTCCATCAGGAGGGAACAGCTCCCCTTGTTGTCACTGTCAGGTCCCCACGAGAGGATCCTGAACATGGACAAGGAGCGGCAGGCGAACGCCTGTTCCCAGCGCACAGACGGGCTCTCAGGATTGCAGGAGAGCGGGAGCGAGGTGAGCAGTGGGGCTGAAGGGAGAGGCAGGTAGCAGGGATGGCACCAACACGGGGAGCACAAGGATGGTGTGGAAGGGGAGCCGGGATGAGGGAGGAGTTGAGAGCTCTTCTGGGGAAGGTTCCTTTATTCCTGGCCCTGGGCGTTGATGTAACTGGGTAGATTTAGTTTGTGCAAAGTTGGCCCTGCCAAAACAGAGCATTTCCTTGAAGTTGCTCCCCAACCTCCTGCACCAGTCGAGAGAGGACGACACCTCCGAGTGCGACGTGCTCTGTGCAGAGAGTGAGGGGTGGCAGGGACAGCTGTGGGCAGGGGGCTTTTCTGAGCGCTGGGCTCTGAGTGGGACAAGGAAACCTAACAGGTATAGGCCTGATGGTAACAGAAAGGTTTAGAAAATTTGTTTAAAAACAAATCTAGAAAGAAATTAAGAGAAGGAATTAAAACAAAAATATCATTTGTTATACTTTCCACCTTTATTCGTTGTTGTGTTTTAGTACACTAGTCCTCGGCATGATCATTTGTTCGTGAAAAGTGAAGTGATTTTCAGAAGTGGGTGGGATGCAGTCCCAGAGTCCTGCACAGCTGGTGCCATTCCAGGTGCCGTGGTCCCCTGTCCCCAGCCTCCCTCTGCAGCTCTGAGGGGCTCTGCTCTCCCGCAGGTCCCTGCAAGAGCTCTCAGGCCCACGCAGGTCACTCAGAGACACTGGGACATCTCCAAGTCCCTCTGGCTGCTGGTGCTCGGACACTTGAGCTCTGCCTGCAGAGATGAAGGACTGTTTTCAATGTCTTCCAGTGATGAAAGAGTGGAAATCTTCAAGAACTTGCTGAATCTGCTGTGAAGAACTGTTTTATCTGCCCTTGCCTTTTAGTGTCCACTGCTCTCTCCATTGGGCTGTAGAGGAAATCTCTGTGATCGCCCCCGTATTTTCTATGTCTTGATTACATGAATCATTTCCACAGCCCCTCTGGGCAGCCCCTCTCCCAGCACAGCACTCACCCCCACTCCAGGCATGTTCTGCCCCTGGAGGTCTCCTGTGCTCCATGGTGGCTCCATAGCCCCTTCCAGCAGCATGGGCATCTGTCCCAGCTCTGTAATGAGTGAGACTGTCCTCAGCAGATCCCTCCTGAGCACTCACCCTCTCCAGGGCACTGTGCACCCACAAGTGGCAGCTGAATCCAGTCCTCTTTCCCTAACACATCACTCCAGGAGCTGTTGGCCTTTGGCCCATGCAAAACCCAGACATGTCCAGAGGGTATTTTTGAGGACTATTCCCTGATCCCATTCTTATGTTCAGCTTTGGAAGAAGAGCCCAGTCATCAGGCACACAGGAGACAATCCTGTTTTACTACTGGGGAGGCCAGTTCTGACCCAGTGTGAGGCAGATTGACAGAAGGGGACTGGGTTAGACAAAATGGGTTTGTGTCTTTTGAGAAGAGAGATGAATTTAGATATTTGTGTAGAAATATGCTTCTCAAACACAGAACAGCCCAAACACTGCTGTTACCTAAAACAGCTATGAAATCACTTTCGAAGAGTGATGTGCAACAGGTATACCCTGTAATTAGAATAAGGGAGACGTAGTAAGATCATTTGAATGGCTACATTCCTTCAATGACAGCATGGAATTCTGGAGGAGAGACCACCAGGGAAGATGAGGAGGGGGAAATGCTAGAATGGAGAGCTTGGATACATGGAGCTCTTCCATAGGATGGACCAAGGCAAGTAGCTCTGAAGGGTGGAGGACCTCAGGAAAGGCAGCGATTAATTAAGTATCTGTCAAGGAGAAGAATGCTCTGTACAAACAGTTGGTAAAATTAGGAAACATGGCTGGAGCTCAGCTAGCCTAAAGAGGGAACTGGCATGTGGCCTTCAAGTCAGAAAGGCAGCATGTGGAAAGGGGAAGAAGGGAGAGGCTGCAAAGCAGGAAGTCACAAATATTGTCCGGTAAATTAAGGACGGTTTGGGGAAAGCCAAATCTCCCTGCTCCTGCTCCAGTGACAGGAAAAGAATAAAGCAGGAAAATGTGGGCTCATGGCTGAATGGGACTGGGACTCTAGCAAGTGCAGCCCTGCTTGGCTTCAGTCAACCTTCACCAACAAGGTGAAGCCCAAGAAATGTCTAAAAGGGGCAACTGAAGAGGTCAATTCTCTGTCATTGCCCTGGCAAGTGTGTGCCCTGGGCAGAGCTATAGGGTTGCCTGGGGTTGGCGCTTGGTTTGGGGGTTTGGTGGGATGTCCTGTGGGATGGAAGAGCACGAAGTTTGAGCACAGGCTGAGATGAGGGTGAGCCTCAGCTCCATGATAACTGCTGTGAGCTGCTCTTTGGGTAGAAGTGGGATGGAGGACAGTCTGTGGCAGAAGACAGTCTTCCTCCTGGAGGCACCAAAGCAGGCTCGCTGTTTTTCAGTTCCTCAGCAGGGTTTCATGCACTGTGCTACTTGAGATGGAGGTGATAGGCCAGAAAAGAGCAGAGGTGGCCTTAACACAGATCCCTCTGAGAACTTTATCTAGGGTTCTGCTTCTTGCCTTACTTCATGGCCATGGTGAAAGTAGTGCACGAACATGGTGCTGCCAAATTAGAAGAATGAAAATGTATTTCAAATTGTTGAAGACTGTCTGAAGTTTTAGAAAAGGCCATCTTTGTTATTCTTTCAGAATGTTCCTACTTATGACTATAATCTGGTTTAGGGGATGGATTCAATTTGATCACGTAGAGAGGCTGGTGCTACTGGAGATGCCCTGGGCTAGTTCCCTTGTGGTGCTGAAATTTTTGGAGGTGGCTCCTGCAGGCCCTTAGCTTGTCATTAGGAAAAATATCTGAAATAATAATAATAAAAAAAGCTAAGACCTCTTATTTTCCCTATATTGACTAGAAAGGGAAATGCAGACAACTGCATTTGACAGAGACATCTGCACGGATGGGGGGTCTGTCATAGGGTGGAATCCGCCCGCTCACAGACACACTTTGACCAATTCCTCACATATCTCCACATGTCTGATTAGCTTGGACTTTTTGAAAGTCAGCTTTGATTCAGATGATCTGCACATCTGCACTTTTCATGGTTTGAGTATTCCTTCTCCCCCTGCTCTTTATCATTCAGACACCTCTCAACTCTTCACTTGCTGCTTTGAGCTTCAGGGAGCCTTTCGGGAGACTCTTGTTGTCTCTTAACCAGCTCCTTCACTGTGTGTCTATCCAGACTTTACTAACTGTTTGTGAAAAGAGATTCAAGGAAGGTTATTCCTTGTAGGCTGTGAAGCTCCTTGGAGGCAACTCAGGATTCAACCTATAGTTGAGGTTTGGATTTTGTTTCCTATTGACATAGGATCCAGGTTATTTTGTTTTATCATACTTAATACTTTTACATGTTTGCAGCTAGTTCAGGTGGGAATTGGTGCACATGAGCTGTAACATTCAGCTACTGGAGTGAGAAAAACAGTTTGATTTTAGCCAGAGTGATCCAAGGACCCAGTGGCTGATGAGAGAAGTGGCAGGGCTGGGGAGCTGAGCAAGAAGGTTCTTCATACAGGTCTCCCCTCAAAAACATTACTTTTCACACATGTCTAGACTTCATTGGGAGACACTCTAGGAAGTGGAGAAAGTGCGTATGGCTGATTCAGAACATGGAACAATAAAGAAAGCTCAAAAAATATATCTATCTTTTTTTCCAGGTGCTCATTGCAATCAGTCTAATGTTAAGACACTCCTTTCCAATTAGCTAGAGAAGATTTGAAAATTGAAGAAAATTATGGCAAGAATCATGGCTCCTGAGGGGTTTTGCATTTGACTGACCCTTTGGGAGTAGTTGGTGCTGAACTCATGAACTTCTGATGCTGAGAGGAGACTGAAGAAACTTCTCCAGAAGTTCAAGTCAGAGGCACATCCCAAGTTTCTTGGAGGGTTAATGGGTCCCACTGTGGTTCATTACCAAGCAAAGCCTCCCCAGGGGCTGATTAGAGCAGAGAGTTGGAAGTCGTGATTGCAGATAGGAAAAGGCAACGTGCTGGTTCCTCTGATGCCAGGTCAACCCTTCATGTGTGTTAACAAGCAGAATGACCAAATAGAGGTGCCCAGTCCCTGAGTAGGGAGATCCTTTCCACCATGCTGTGCCCAAGTCTTTTGGTTGGAGCAGTGTGTGTGTGGGAGTGTTCAAGGCCTAGGGCAGGACACTGATACAGGACCTCTTGTGTCCCCCGGGGGAAAGCAGGCAAGGAGGTCCTGTTGCCAGAAGGAAGAAGTTTCTTCTCCTAAGTCTCAATGGCAGACACCCCACCCATGGCCAAGAGGACACAGACCTAGTTCTTGAGGAGGTTTTTGGTTGTGGCCCTGCCCTCGGCTGTCTCCCCTTTGGGCTGTCCCACATTTTCCCATGCTTGTGCCTTTTTCCCTGCAGCTTGTAGACACCCAGGCTGCTTCCCCACCTTGTTCTCACCCCAGCATCTCTCCAGCTTTTCCCATGTCTCTCTGTCCTTGGTGACTCGTCTTTGAAACAATAAGGCATGAGTTGATCTCAGGTCCCCTCCAGGTCACCTCTTGCACCACAGCACTGCTCTTAAGTGACATTTTTCTTCAAATCAAGTCTGTACCTTAATAAGCAGTTTGTGGCTCTTTCTCATTCGCAATTTCTTTCCCACTACCAGAACAACTTCCACCATTTCTGAAACCACCCTGCAGGCAGTCACAGGCTCCTGCTCTCTTCCCATTAGCTGTAACACTTCAGCAGGCTAAAGAAGCTCATGGTCCTCAACTTCTCCATGCAGCTCATGTGCTGGCCAGGCCTGTAAAAGGAACCTCACCCCAGCAGAAAGGCCTGACTCTGGGGCAGCCAGTTCAGGTACTGACTCATAGGCAAAAAAAAAAAAAAAAAAAAGTCAGGAGAAGCCTCAACTTCTTTGCACTGAACAAACCCAAACCCTCTCCTCACAGGGGGGTAAGTGGTACTCCAGCCCCCAGCCACCTTGGAGACCTGACACTGAACTCACTTCATGTGATGAGCAGAGTTCTTCTACAGAGGGTCCTAAATGCATGCAGTTTCTAGAGGTACTCTAACGAGTACAGAGTAGGGGGACTCCTGTTCATGCAGTCCAGGACATGGTGGCCTCCAGAGCACGTTGCTGGCTCACATGCAACTCTCTGCCCACAAAGGTCCTTCTCCAAAGAGCTGCTGCCCAGCTGGACATTCCCCAGCCGGCATCCCTGGAAGAGTTGGTCTGTGCCAAGGGCAGGACCTGGTTTTTGTCCTTATTGGAACACCATCACTACAAAATAGACCATACTATCCTCTGTCACCAACCTGATCTCCCAAGGTGTCTTGTAGTTTTAATGAGCATCAGGATGGACCATCCTTGGGCTTGGTGGCTGTGCTCCTTAAACACCTGCTGGCTTTCCTAAGCTCCACCATTCTTCAAATTGTCAGTTTCTCCCAAGGGGAGGGAGCCTATGCAAGCTCTCACCCAGACCTTGATCCATCCCATGCAAGAGCTCCTTCTATCTGAGCTGTCCCTTCACATCAAGGACATTCACCCCATCCTGCTCTTCCCCACTAACCTTTCTTCCTGCGGAGTTTGTCCTCTGCCATCATACCCCTCTAGTTGTGTGAGTGGTCTCAAAGCATCTCAGTTATTCCAACCGTGTTTCAGTGCAGTGACAGCTTGTGCCTTTCCATCTGCCCTCCTCTGTGCCCCAGCCTGCATGCACTTGTGTGTGATATTGGGGTGGAGAGCCTCAGTTGTGGCACAAAGAAGAGATCTGCAATGGAGAAACCTGTTACCACGAGCCAAGGACACCGAGTGTGCAATGGCCACACTTGACAGCAGTGACTTGATCGTGTAGAGAGCACTTGTCAGGGCTATGCTGAAAGGAGGTTCCCACAAAGAGAGCAAAGTCTGGAATGCCCAAGGCCAGGGAGAAACAGGAGAGGAATTTGCCTCCTAGGGGTGATTAATGGCAACTTGGGCCTGTGACAGAGGTGAACCCCTCTCCAGGAAGGACAAGGTGCCACTGAAGAAGCCCCTGGACCTGGGCAGGCTGTGATTTACCACACGGAGGTCATCGTTAGCCCATTTCCTTCATGTAAAGGTGTGAAGAGTTTCCAGAGAAGGAGAGCTACAAGATTTTAAAAAGATTTAAGGGTGAGGCTACTAGAGCAGAGACCCCTTTCCACCACTGGATGACAAGGACAATGTTAGTGATGTTCACAGGGTCTCTGGGTGGCAGTCCAAGCCAGGACCTCCTTCACTGGTGCATTGTCCTTCAGGGAGGTCAATTCAGCTCTGTCCCAGGCCCCAAGGTGCTGCAGAGGGAGCTCAGGCAGCAAAACCCTCTCCTGCCAAGGCTGGGCAACCCAGCTCTGTTTCCCCTGGGCCCTGGGCTCTGCAGGCTTTGCTCTCTTAGTGGGACCCTCCTGTCACCATCACATTGCCATCTGCTCTCCATGACAGCATGCCCGTGCTCTGAAGGGCAGCCACCAGAAACGCTGTGTCTTTGGCCCTTGGTAGAACAAGTTTCACCATCACCAACCTGTTCTCGGTGCCACAGCTGAGGCTTTGCAATGGAAACATGCACAAGTGCATAAAGCCTGGGGCAGAGAGAGGAGCAGATGGAGGTGCCCATCTGACTGAGAAATATTGCTGAGGTGTGCTGGAATCTCACACAGGATTCTACATCTCATACAGGAGCAGGGTAGGAGATCTTCAGGAGTGAGCGAAGGAAGATGAGCAAAGGGGCTGCCCTTAGTGTGAAGGGGCAGCTCAGCTGTGTGGAGCTCTTTGAACATGAGGGCTAGGGCCTGAGTTCAAGCTTGTAGGTGACAAGGGTGAGAGCACGGTGGGAGTGACCATCACCCAGGCAGGGTGAGGAGGTGGGTACAGTCCCCTTTAAGCAATGTGAACAAGTGTGTGGCTCAAAGGGCACCCCATGCCTCCCAGCACTGGCTGCAAAGTTGTGGGAATAGCTGTTCTTGGGGACTGGCTGGCTCCTGCAATGAGCTCCCAGGAGCTGGGAGAGGGCCGAGGAGGCAGCAGTGCCCTGGTCCCCAGCACATGTCAGCACCTTCACCTCGCAAACCACAGGAGGACTCACGTCCTTCCTCCCTGCACCCCTCCCAGCGGACAACTCCTCCCCAACAGGCTGAGGGAGCCTGAGGCCTCCTTGTCCACCCAGAGGACATGTTCCGGATGGGCTCCCATCAACACTGCCAGTTGCTCGTTCCCAAATGCCTGTCCCAGGAACCATTCTCTGGAGGGGACTGTTCACTTGTGACAGTCACAGGCAGTGCAGTGCCAAGAGGATGGTGCCAGCCTGTTCTTCCAACATTGCCTTGGACAAGCTGCTTGTGAGGAGCAGGAATGGCCTGGCCCCATGGGTGTCCCTGCAGCCAGCTGTAGGGAGCAACCTGGGGACGTGGTTGAGTTCAGCACCAAGGAAGTGTGGGTGCAGCAGCAGGGCTGGTCATCACTGGTGCTGGTGGGGCAGGGGTGGGAGAGCTCCTGGCAGGTTCCCTTCTCCCAAGCGGAACACGGGGGCTTCCATGTGTGCCCATCCCCGCACCCGCACACGGCTCCCTGGCTCCACTGTGCAGACAGCACCCAGGACAGGGTGCTCAGCCCTGGGGAACTGTCCCTCTGACATGGTCCCCATGACAGCCCGCACTGCCCTGTCCCCCCACAAACCCTGCTGGGCCCAGTCTTGTACCACGTTGGGGTTGGTGCAGAGCCGTCCTTGGCCTCTGAGCTGGGAGGGAGGCTGGGCAGGGCCGGCTGGTCCTCTGGCTACAGGCACCGAGGCCGGCAGGAAGGAGCTGCCCAGGCAGCCAAACACTGACACTGAAGGTGACCTCAGTGACTCTGCAGGCTCCCATCCTTGGGCCTCCTGGGTCCCCACTGCCTCTTGTGGGACTGCAGAGCTCTCCCTAGCATGCACATTCATTGTTTTTGCCCTTTCCCTTTGGGTGGCTCCCCTTGAGTTTCTGAATTGCCATTCACTGCTAGGAACATGGTGCCTTTGGAGATGCCCTATGCTCTCCTGGAGGCTCCAAATCCATCTTCAGCCCTGTCACATGGAAGATACGGCTGGGCCATTCACCACCTGCAGGAGCTCTGAGAACCCACAGGTGAGAACTGAATCCAACCCTCCTTCCCTAACACATCATCTATGAGATCATTACTGGAGGCCCTGGAGGAGCCCTGAGAAGGAAACAGATACTTTAATGGTGAAAGTCTTTGAGCACATTTTAGAATCTGACTTTGGAAGGAGAGGCCAACCTTCAAGTACTGCAGTGAGGAAATCCACTTTTATTTGAGTGAAGCCAGGACTGACACAGAAACGCAAGGACAGACATATTTACAGCAGGTATGGCAATTACACAGAGCTGAATCATGCTTCTGGCAAAGGATTTTTGCAGTTTTTGCATTCAAAAACTTATGTAAAAAAATCATTATAAACACAGAGAGAATGCTCAAAGCACAGAACTATCTGAGACGCATTAGGAACCACTTGTTAGAAAGGACAGGGAGCTTTTTTCTAGGACCAACTGAGCCAGTTTCATTAGGGTGTTCTTCAGATCCTTGTTCCTCATGCTGTAGATGAGGGGGTTCAGGGCTGGAGGCAGCACTGCATACAGAACAGCCACCACCAGATCCAGAGCTGGCGAGGAGATGGAAGAGGGCTTCAGGTAGGCAAACGTGCCACTGCTGACAAACAGGGAGACCACGGCCAGGTGCGGGATGCACATGGAAAAGGCTTTGTGCTGGCCCTGATCAGAGGGGATCCTCAGCACAGCTCTGAAGATCTGCAGGTAGGACACCACAATGAAAACAAAACATGCAAAGAATAAACAAATACTAAACACAAAAAGCCCAACTTGCCTGAGGTAGGAATTTGAGCAGGAGAGCTTGAGGATCTGAGGGATCTCACAGAAGAACTGCTCCACCACATTGCCTTGGCAGAGGGGTAGGGAAAATGTGTTCCCAGTGTGCAGGAGAGCATAGAGGAAACCACTGGCCCAGGCAGCTGCTGCCATTCTGACACAAGCTCTGCTGTCCATGAGGGTCCCATAGTGCAGGGGTCTGCAGATGGCAACGTAGCGGTCGTAGGCCATGACTGTGAGGAGAGAAAACTCTGCTGAAAACAAGAATGCTACCAGGAAGACTTGGGTAGCACATCCTGAGTAGGAAATGATCCTGTTGTTCCTCAGGGAATTGGCCATTGATTTGGGGAGAATGGTGGAGATGCAGCCAAGGTCGAGGAGGGAGAGGTTGAGGAGGAAGAAGTACATGGGGGTGTGGAGGCGGTGGTCGCAGGCTGCGGCTGTGATGATGAGGCCGTTAGCCAGGAGGGCAGCCAGGTAGATGCCCAGGAAGAGCTTCTCCACCTTGTTCTCACCCCAGCATTTCTCCATCTTTTCCCATGTCTCTCTGTCCTTAGTGACTCTTCTTTGAAACAATAAGGCATGGCTTGATCTCAGGTCCCCTCCAGGTGACATGATGCACCACAGCACTGCTCTTAAGTGACATTTCTCTTTTCTTCAAGTCAAGTCTGTACCTCAAGCTTCCGTTTGTGACTCTTTCCCCTTCTCTGTTTCTTTCCCACTATCTAAATAAGTTCCATCATCCCTGAAACCACTGTGCAGGCAGTCACAGGCTCCTGCTCTCTTCCCATTAGCTGTAGCACTTCAGCAGGCTAAAGAAGCTCTTGGCCCTCAGCTTCTCCATGCAGATCTTGTGCTGCCCAGGCTTGAAAAAGCAACCTCACCCCAGCAGAAGGGCCTGACTGGGGAAGCCAGGTCAGGTACTGACCCATAGGCAAAAGAGAAAAAAAAAAGGAAAAAAAAAAAAACAGTAGATGCCTTAACTTCTTTGCACTGAACAAACACAAACCCTCGAGCCCCCAACTGCCTTGGGGGCCTGACACTGAACTCACTTCATGTGATGAGCAGAGTTCTTCTACAGAGAGCCCCAGCTGGATGCAGTAGCCAGAGGTACTCTACAGAGTACAGAGTAGGGGGACTCCTGTTCCTGCAGTCCAGGACATGGTGGCCTCCAGAGCATGTTACTGGCTAACATGCAGCTTGCTGCCCACAAAGGTCCTTCTCCAAAGAGCTGCTGCCCAGACGGGCATTCCCCAGTCCATATCACTGCAAGGGTTGGTCCATCCTAAGGGCAGGACCTGATTTTTGTCCTTATTGGAACACCATCACTACAAAATAGACCATACTATCCTGCATAGCCAAGCTGATCTCCCAAGACGTGTTCTACTTTTAATGAGCATCGGGATAGACCATCCTTGGGCTGGGTGGCTGTGCTCCTTAAAGACCTGCTGGCTTTCCTAAGTTCCACCACCCTTCAGATTGCAGGATTTCCCCAGCGGGTGGGAGCCTACGCAAGCTCTCACCCAAACCTTGATCCATCCCATGCAAGAGCTCCTCCCATCTGAGTTGTCCCTTCACATCAAGGACATCCACCCCAACACCTTTCTTTCTGCAGAGCTTGTCATCTGCCATCACAGCCCTCTAGTCATGTGAGTGGTCTCAAAGCATCTCCATTATTCCAATCATGGTTCAGTGCAGTGACAGCTTGTGCCTCTCCATCTGCCCTCCTCGTGCTCCAGCCTGCATGCACTTGTGTGTGATATTGGGGTGGAGAGCCTCAGCTGTGGCACAGAGAAGAGGTCTGCAACGGAGAAACCTGTTACCATGAGCTAAGGACATCGTGTGTGCAATGGCCCCACTTGACAGCAGTGACTCACTTGTGTAGAGAGCACTTGTCAGGGCTATGCTGAAAGGAGGTTCCCACAAAGAGAGAAAAGTCTGGAATGCCCAAGGCCAGGGAGAAACAGGAGATGGATTTGCCTCCTAGGGGTAATTAAAGGCAACTTGGGCCTGTGACAGAAGTGAACCCCGCTCCAGGAAGGACAAGGTGCCACTGAAGAAGCCCCTGGACCTGGGCAGGCTGTGATTTACCACACGGAGGTCATCGTTAGCCCATTTCCTTCATGTAAGGGTGTGAAGAGTTTCCGGAGAAGGAGAGCTACAAGATTTTAAGGGTGAGGCTACTAGAGCAGAGACCTCTTTCCACCATTGGATGACAGGAGCCAGGAAAATGTTAGTGATGTTCACCAGGTGACTGGATGGCAGTCCAAGTCAGGACCTTCTTCCCTGGTGCGTTGTCCTTCAGGGAGGTCAATTCAGCTCTGTCCCAGGCCCCAAGGTGCTGCAGAGGGAGCTCAGGCAGCAAAACCCTCTCCTGCCAAGGCTGGGCAACCCAGCTCTGTTTCCCCCTGGCCCTGGGCTCTGCAGGCTTTGCTCTCTTAGTGGGAATCTCCTCTCACCATCATATTGCCACCTGCTCTCCATGACAGCATGCCTGTGCTCTGAAGTGCAGCCACCATAAACGCTGTGTCCTTGGCCCTTGGTAGAACAAGTTTCATCATCACCAACCTGTTCTCGGCACCACAGCTGAGGCTTTGCAATGAAAACATGCACAAGTGCATAAAGCCTGCGGCAGAGAGAGGAGCAGATGGAGGTGCCCATCCGACTGACAAATATTGCTGAAGTGTGCTGGAATCTCACACATGATTCTACATCTCATACAGTAGCAGGGTAGGAGATCTTCAGGAGTGAGCGGAGGAAGATGAGCAAAGGGGCTGCCCTTAGTGTGAAGGGGCAGCTCAGATGTGTGGAGGTCTTTGAACATGAGGGCTAGGGTCTGAGTTCAAGTTTGTAGGTGACAAAAATTCCACAGGAACTTGAGGAAAAATTTAACAGTGAGGGTGACAGAGCACTGGAACAGGCTGCCCAGAGAGGTTGTGGAGTCTCCTTCTCTGGAGATCTTCAAAACGCGCTTGGATGCAGTCCTGTGCCACGTGCTTTAGGTGACCCTGCGTGTGCAGGGAGGTTGGACTAGATGATCTCTAGAGGTCCCTTCCAACCCTAAGCATTCTATGATTCTATGATTCTATGACAAGGGTGAGACCACAGTGGGAGTGACCAAGCACCCAGGCAGGGTGAGGAGGTGGGTACAGTCTCCTTTAAGCAATGTGAACAAGTGTGTGGCTCAAAGGCCACCCCATGTACACACAGCCTGCAAGCAGTGGCTGCAAAGCTGTGGGAATAGCTGTTCTCAGGGACTGGCTGGCTCCTGCAATGACCTCCCAGGGGCTGGGAGAGGGCTGAGGAGGCAGCAGTGCCCTGGTCTCGGCCACATGTCAGCACCTTCACCTCGCGAACCACAGGAGGACTCACGTCCTTCCTCCCCGCACTCCTCCCAATAGACAACTCCTCCCCAACAGGCTGAGGGAGCCTGAGGCCTCCTTGTCGAACCAGAGGGCGTGTCCCAGATGGGCTCCCATCAAAATTGCCATTTGCTTGTTCCCAAGTGCCTGTCCCAGGAATCGTTCTCTGGAGGGGACTGCTCACTTGTCCCAGCCACAGGTATTCCAGTGCCAAAAGGATGACCTTTTCTTCCAGCATTGCCTTGGACAAGCGGCTTGTGAGGAGCAGGAATGGCCAGACCCCATGGGTGCCCCTGCAGCCAGCTGTAGGGAGCAGCTTGGGGACATGGTTGAATTCAGCACCGAGAAAGTGTGGGTGCAGCAGCAGGGTTGGTCATCAGCGGTGCTGGTGGGGCAGGGGTGGGAGAGCTCCTGGCAGGTTCCCTTCTCCCAGGGGGAACACGGGGGCTTCCATGTGTGCCCATCACTGCACCCGCACACGGCTCCCTGGCTCCACTGTGCAGACAGCACCCAGGGCAGGGTGCTCAGCCTTGGGGAAATGTCCCTCTGACATGGTCCCCATGACAGCCCGCACTGCCCTGTCCCCCCACAAACCCTGCTGGCCCCAGCCTTGTACCACGTTGGGGTTGGTGCAGAGCCGTCCTTGGCCTCTGAGCTGGGAGGGAGGCTGGGCAGGGCCGGCTGGTCCTCTGGCTACAGGCACCGAGGCCGGCAGGAAGGAGCTGCCCAGGCAGCCAAACACTAATATTGAAGGTGACCTCAGTGACTCTCCAGGCTCCCTTCCCTGGGCCTCCTGGGTCCCCACTGCCTCTTGCAGCACTGCAGAGCTCTCCCTAGTGTAGACATTCGTTGTTTTTGCCCTTTCCATTTGGGTGGCTCCCCTTGAGTTCCTGAAGCTCCATTCACTGCTAGGAACATGGTGCCCTTGAAGACGCCCTGTGCTCTCCTGGAGGCTCCATATCCATCTTCAGCCCTATAACATGGAAGATAGTGCTTGACCATTCACCATCTGCAGGAGCTCTGAGCACCCACAGTGAGAACTGAATCCAATCTTCCTTCCCTAACACATCATATATGAGACCATTACTGGAGGCCCTGGAGAGCCCTGAGAAAGAAACAGATACTTTGATGGCGAAAGTCCCTGAGCACATTTTAAAATCTCACTTTGGAAGAAGAGTCAAACCTTCAAGTACTGCAGTGAGGAAATCCACTTTTATTTGAGCGAAGCCAGGACTGACACAGAAACGCAAGGACAGACATATTTACAGCAGCTATGGGAATTACACAGAGCTGAATCATGCTTCTGGCAAAGGAGGATGCATTCAAAAACTTATGTAAAAAACTCATTATAAACACAGAGAGAATGCTCAAAGCACAGAACTTTCTGAGATGCATTAGGAACCACTTGTTAGAAAGGACAGGGAGCTTATTTCCAGCACCAACTGAGCCAGTTTCATTAGGGCGTTCTTGAGATCCTTGTTCCTCATGCTGTAGATGAGGGGGTTGACCGTTGGAGGAACCACTGAGTACAGAACAGCTACCACCATATCCACAGATGGGAAGGAGATGGTTGGGGGCTTCCCGTAGGCAAACGTGCAACTGCTGAGAAACAGGGAGACCACGACCATGTGCGGGAGGCACATGGAAAAGGTTTTGTGCTGGCCCTGCTCAGAGGGGATCCTCAGCACAGCTCTGAAGATCTGCACGTAGGACACCACAATGAAAACGAAACATGCAAAGAATAAACAAATATTAAACACAATAATCCCAGCTTCCCTGAGGTAGGAATCTGAGCAGGAGAGCTTGAGGATCTGAGAGATCTCACAGAAGAACTGCTCTACCACATTGCCTTGGCAGAGGGGTAGGGAAAATGTGTTCCCAGTGTGTAGGAGAGCATTGAGAAAGCCACTGGCCCAGGCAGCTGCTGCCATTCTGACACAAGCTCTGCTGTTCAGGAGGTTCCCATAGTGCAGGGGTCTGCAGATGGCAACGTAGCGGTCATAGGCCATGACAGTGAGGAGACAAAACTCTGCTGAAAACAAGAATGCTACCAGGAAGACCTGGGTAGCACATCCTGAGTAGGAAATGATCCTGTTGTTCCTCAGGGAATTGGCCATGGATTTGGGAACAGTTGTGGAGATGGAGCCAAGGTCGAGGAGGGAGAGGTTGAGGAGGAAGAAGTACATGGGGGTGTGCAGGCGGTGGTCGCAGGCTACGGCTGTGATGATGAGGCTGTTGGCCAGGAGGGCAGCCAGGTAGATGGCCAGGAAGAGCGAGAAGTGCAAGAGCTGCAGCTCCCGCGTGTCTGAGAATGGCAGGAGGAGGAACTCATTGAATGAGCTGCTGTTGGACATTAGCTCCTTTGGGAGTCCTGTTCAAGGAAGGAAAGAAAGCAAAAATTTAGAGCGGACTTGTCTGAGCCAAACCATTTCAGTTTCTCAAAAATCCCCCATATTTCCTCTCTCCCTTAACTCAGCCCCATTTCAGGTGATCCACATTGAAATGGCTGTATTCCTGCAGCAGGGACCCGCTTCCCATGGCTCCAAAGAGTTGTTTCTGCTGTGCTGCAGGTGTAATTGGATGTGTCAAAATACTCTTTGATTAGTGTTTCTGGAGATGCCTGGGAATGGCGTCTTGCATTGCTTGGAAGGGACTTGTCCCGGAAAACCCGCTGGGAATATTCTCTATTCACCAGCATCAGAGCTGAATACAGCACTCACACCGGTTGTGTCTGAAGGAGAAAAGCTTTGTGAAGGATTTGTCCCCATCAGTCTTGCCCTCCTCCACAGAGATATTTGTATCTGAATCTGTCACACCAGATCTGACTCCAGCCAGGGAGGAGAACAGTCAAATGGAAGCAAGGAAAGACCTTACCTCTTTTTAGACGTCGATATGTCTAGAGACAGTACTTGTCCTCATGCCACTTCATCATCAGCGCCTGTCTTCCAGAAACTTCAGAGAGAAGGAGTAGCTTTCCTGCACAAAATCTGCAGGAGTCGATGGCCTCCCCTTCCATGGCAGGGCTCTTCAATATGCAGAAATCAAGTCTTCTCTGCAAAAGGGTCACTGCAGGAGTCTGTTGATATAGAAATGTGCGTTTATATAATATATATGATGGTGCACACACAAACACACAAAGGTGCCTCCTCAGTGTGAGAGCATTCTTAGATAGAACAGAAATCTTTGGCATTTCAATCACTCTCAGCATGAACCCTTGTGCATTCCAAGAGCAGAAAAAGGACTTTGTCACAGGACCTGCTTCATCACTGAGCCTTGCCCCTCACTGTCGTGTACTTGCACCTCACTCACATGAAGGACAGCGACACTCACAAGTGAGCCCAGTTCTCCCTGCAAAAACCTCCCAGGAGCAGGGGACTGTCCAGGGGCACCCCCATGTTTGCAGGTGCTAAGGAGCAGCTCAGATAGACCCTGATGCAGCAGCCCAGGAGAAGCTGGTGCTGTCTATGCACTAGGGGATGGCTGAGGGGACATTCAGATGTCCCTGGCAGACTCTTTGGCTGCTCCTTGAATCTCTTGATGAGTTACAGTCTCTTGCCCAAATCTGCCGGTTTTGTTTCCATTTTCCTCTTACCAAGTGGAAGGAAATTCTAAGCACCATCTCAATGCCTGCCTTGCCTTTCCTTTTGAAAAGTGCCCCCTGAAATGTGCTCACAGCTAGACCTGTGAGCAGACCTGACCCCCGCAGCACCCTCCCAGCAGGAGAAGGAGCCTGTCCTGGTAGAGGATAATCCTCCCACCCAGAACTTCTCCCCTCAGTGCTGTGGGGAGCTCCCTGGGCAGGCTGAGTGCTGACCTTCACAGGCGACACAGTCACTGCTGCAGGCACACAGCACCTTTGGGTGCAGGGACCCTGCTCTGAAGTGCAGACCTCTCACCCTATCTGCACACCCCAGCTTCACATCACTGCTGTTTCTGTTGGGGAAGGCAGCAGGATGCCCTGCCCTTAGGTGGTATGTTAGAGAATCCCTGCTCTCAAGCAGCTCCTCTTCCTCTGCACTGGAAAAGCCAGGATAAAGAAGAGAAAAATGCTGCCAGCCTTGGGGTGTGATGGGTTCTTATGTCCCCTTCAAGAAGCTCCGTAGCATTGTCCTGTAAGCACAAACTCACCATGTCAAGAGCTGTGAAGGTCTCCTGTGTCCTCCCGCTCCACACTGCCGTTCCCCTCTCGCTGCCTTCTCTCCTCTGCTGTCCGCAGCAGCAGGCAGTGCCCGCAGCCCTGCTGCTCTTGGCACAGGAGCTGCTCCTGCACTCGGCTGTCTCTGGGCAGTGCTGCCAGGCTGCCACGAGCTGCCTCCGTCCCAGGAGCCTGGCCCTGCTCAGGAGCAGAGACCCAGCTGAACTCACCAATTTCTCTGTCCCTCGTGCTCCCTCCTCCTGGGAAATGTGCATGAAGTAACTTGTTGTCCTTTCCTTAATGAATGGAGAAAAAAAGGATTCAAAAATTGCTGTCTGTTTCATCAGAGGATGACTATCTATGAAAGTTGGACTTGTCGCACTCTGGAAGGCCCTAGTTAGGAAGCCCCTAATAGGCAGGACACCCAGAAAAGGGCAAGAAGGGGGCACTACGCGAGCACCATAATACAGTGCAGTATAATGTAGAGACCCTGGTGGATCATTACAGTGCAAAAAGTTCATACAATTCAGTGCAGACATTTAATTCAGTGACATAGAAATATGCTGCAGGGCCAAGATAGATGTCTGGCTTGTCCAGCATAACCAGATGTCTCCTCTAGGAGGCACAGCCTGGGATCTATGGCAAACCATGTCCAATCCCTCCTGCAGCTGAGCGTGCTTCATCAGTGAGAGAGGCACCTCACACCAAGGGGTCTGCACTGGTCTCTGCTCTTCTAAAAGCTTCTCGCTTTGTTCCCATACAACCTCTTTGCACCCTGGAAAACACGATGGGGCTAATGCTGACCCAGGATTGGTAGATCACAGTTGGCTCAAGCCCAAGGACATCTTCAGGGGCACCTTCTCCTGCCTGGACATGGGCTCACCTCTGTCCCAGGCCCCAAGGTGCTACAAATCAGCTCCGGCAATAAAACCCTCTCCTGTCGTTCCCTCACAGCCCAGCTCAGTTTCTCCCTGGTCTTGGGCACTGCTGCCTTGGCTCTCTTAGCGGGAACCTCCTCTCACCATTGCATTGACCCCTGCTCTCCATGCCAGCATGGCTCTGCTCTCAAGTGGGGCCATTGCACACAGCGTCTTTGGCTCTTGGTAACAGGTTTCACCAGGACCAATCTGTCTTCTGTGCCACATCCTGATATTCTGCAGCCCAAATATATGCAAATGCCTGTAGCCTGGCATGGAGACAGAAGCACAAGCTGTCACAGGACCTCAACATCATTGCAATAACTGAGATGCATTATCACCACTCACACAACTGGAGGCCTGCGCTGCTGGGGTAAAAGCTCTTCAGGGGAGGCTGTGAGGGAAGAGGAGGAGGGGGCAGGTCCTTTGTGTGCAGCGGCAGCTCGGTGGACAAAGTGCTTCCATGGCATGGACAAGGTTTGGGTATGTGCTTGTGGGTGAGCATCAGATGAAGGGTGACATCATGCTGGGAGCTACAGACCATGCAGTCAGGCTGATGGCGTGGATGGCATCTTTAAGCAACATGACAAAGTCTGTGGATCATAGGCCCTGGTTCTTACTGGCAGAACAGGTTGGAAGACTCTTGAATCCCCCTGACATTCACTGGAAAGGCAAAGACCAGGATGTAAACAGGCTGTGAGGTTTCTGGAGTGTGGACACCAGATGCAACTGTGAAGTCTCAGTGGAGGTGGAAGATATGCAACAGTTTGGGTAGCAACAGGATATAAAATACCACTACTGTTAATAAAAAATGAAGTGAAAAAATATTAAAAATGTAATATAAATATTAGGAAAAATAGTGAAGAAACAATGTTCAGCATTGGTACGGGATGCTGAGGGAGTCATTTTTTAGAGAGCAATGACAGTTTCCCCAGGCTGAAAAATATCAGTGAAATTATTTTCCTCATCCTCCTTGAGTGCCTTGTTCCTCGTGTTGTAGATGAGGGGGTTCAGTGCTGCTGGCACCACCGTGTACAAAACAGCCACTACCAGATCCAGAGCATGGGAGGAGACATAGGGGACCTCAGGTAGGCAAACATGCCAGTGCTAAGAGGAAAACAGGCAATGGGCAGGTGCGGGAGACACATGGAAAAGGCTTTGTGCTGGCCCTGCTCTCAGCTCAACAGCAAAGATCTGCTCGTAGATAACACTGTGACAATGAAACAATCAAACATCAAACTGGCACTAATAATAAGATGCCTAAGTTGGCTGAGGTAGGAGTGTGAGCAGGAGGATTTCACACAAGAACTGTCCACAGAGTTCTCTCTACAGAAAGAAAACAGGAAAGCGTTAGCAGTGGGGACAGGAACAGATACAGTAGGGCACCTGTAGGAAACCGTGTCCCACTGCAGTGCTTGCTGGGCAAGTGCCCCAGGTTGTGCTGGGTTTCCTACCTCTACGCTAATAAATGAATTCCAACACTGACTGTAGGGAAAATCCATCCTGCCTGCACGCAACGTGCGGCAAAAATAGGAGACACATCACACTGAGCTCTGTGCTCTGGTCTCTGAACTCTCACACCCTTCTAGCTCTCCTCCCCTGAATTTCTGCTCACTCCGCCAGATGATATGAACAGGGACTGGGCTAATGAGGGCCTCAGTGTGGATGGACTGCTGGCTGCCCAGGCCTAGGGACTTCTGCAGTAGCACCTTTGCTTTCCCAGAGATTGCTTCAAGAAATCTGCCATCCTGCCCTGTCCTGCAGGCTAGGCAGCTGTGATAGTCTCCAGTGGCCCCCGTGCCCACCTACAACCCCTGCACACAAACACCCATGGTCCCTACGGCACCAGCATGGCCCTTGGGTGCCTCGTATCCCTTCGTTATCTCCTTAACCCTGCTTCGTGGACTCAGGGGGCCAGCAAAGGGGCTGCTGGTGCTGTCCATGGGCCAGAGTGGGCAAAGGCACTTCTGGAGCTTCCTCACAACCTGCTGGTCTCTCCATGGGCTTTGGAGACTTCAGTCAGTTCCCTTGGGGTGGCCTTTTCTCTGGCACAGTGATGCACAGAACATGCCTCCAGCAGCAGCATCCCTGCACATCTGGGCATGCACTGATGCAAGAAGGAGAAACATGTCCTAAGGATTCATGGTTTAATTCTGCATTTCAGATACCCTAATTCATATTGCTTACATG
This sequence comes from Tinamus guttatus, assembly GCF_059628265.1. Lineage (NCBI taxonomy): Eukaryota > Metazoa > Chordata > Aves > Tinamiformes > Tinamidae > Tinamus > Tinamus guttatus. The sequence goes on from NW_028289334.1 coordinate 151,056, forward strand.
TACCCTCATGCCGGTTTATTACAAGATGAAATTGGAGAGGATAAATAGCATGGGTCTTTCCTGCTCTCTCCCCCTTTTTTTTTCTCTTCTTTTTCAGTTTATTTTTTCAGTAGGAGTTGGAGGAGGACCTGGAGCTGAGCCCACAACAGGGCACCAAGACTGCAGGTTGTCACATATCCTTTGGATGGAGACTCTTCCCATCTGCTGGCCTGATGGTCATCAACCAGGTGGCCAAGACGGTGATGAGAGCCTTAAACTGGGAGTGACTCAGGGGAGAAGACTCCAGCAAGAGTGAGGAATTGATGGCCTGGGATGGCAGGGAAAGGTGCAAGTGATGTGGACAAAGGAACCCCTGGAGAGAGCAGGGGGATGCAGGGAGCTCTGCTTAGGGACGGACAGAGAGCCTGTCAGGATTGTAGGGGGTGAGGATTAGTGGGCAGAGCAACAGAGGTGGCCTTGTGTAGATCTCTACTCTGGATCTCTAGAAAGACAACATGATGGGATCCTCATGTTTTTCACCAAGACATTGTGATGGCGTCTTTCTCCAAGGTCTCCACCAAGGAATCATGATGGGACCTCCATAGTCCCCACAAAGGCATCATGATGGGGTCTGCCATGGTGTCCAGCAGGGCATGATGATAGGGTCCCCAAGGAAACCACCAGGGCTTTGTGATGGCAGTGATAGCCTGCCCATAAGCCACTGTGAGCGGGTGGTCCCCATGGTGACCATGTTCTTGTTGGGGGCCAAGGCCCCAGGTTCCCCACTCTGAGGAGAGCAGCTCCAAGCAGCTCTGAAGGGTGGAGGACCTCAGGAAAGGCAGCCATTAAGTAAGCATCTGTCAAGAAGAAGAATGCTCCATACAAACAGTTGGTAAAATTAGAAAACATCGCTGGAGCCCAGCTTGACTAAACAGGGAACTGGCATGTGGCCTTCAAGTCAGTAAGGCAGCATGTGGAAAGGGGAAGAAGGGAGAGGCTGCAAAGGAGGAAGTCAGAAATATTGTCCAGTAAAGTAAGGATGATTTGGGGAAAGCCAAATCCCCCTGCTCCTGCTTCAGTGGGAGTAAAAGAATGAAGAAGGAAAATGTGGGTTAATGGCCGAATGGGACTGGGATTCTAGCAAGTGCAGCCCTGCTTGGCTTCAGTCAACCTTCACCATCAAAGTGAAGCCTGAGAAATGTCTGAAAGGGGCAACCGGAGAGCTCACTTCTCTCTCCCTGCCCTGGCAAGTGTGTGCCCTGGGCAGACCTGTGGGATTGCCTGGGGTTGGGGCTTGGTTTGGGGTTTTGGTGTTTGGCAAGACAGGATCGAAGTCCTGTGGGATGAAAGAGCACAAAGTTTGAGCACAGGCTGAGATGAGGGTGAGCCTCAGCTCCATGATAGCTGCTGTGGGCTGCTCTTTGGGTAGAAGTGGGATGGAGGACAGTCTGTGGCAGAAGACAGTCTTCCTCCTGGAGGCACCAAAGCAGGCTCACTGTTCTTCACTTCCTCAGCAGGGTTTCATGCACTGTGCTGATTAAGAGAGAGATGATAGGCCAGAAAAGAGCAAAGGTGCCCTTAACACAGATCCCCTGAGAACTTTATCTAGGGCTCTGCTTCCTGCCTTACTTCATGGCCATGGTGAAAGTAGTGCACGAACATGGTGCTGCCAAATTAGAAGAATGAAAATGTATTTCATAATGTTAAGGACTGCCTGAAGTTTTGGAAAGGGCCATCTTTGTTTTTCTTTCAGAAAGTTCCTACTTATGACTATAATCTGGTTTAGGGGATGGATTCAATTTGATCACGTAGAGAGGCTGGTGCTGCTGGAGATGCCCTGGGCTAGTTCCCTTGTGGTGCTGAAATTTTTGGAGGTGGCTCCTGCAGGCTCTTAGCTTGTCATTAGGAAAAATATCTGAAATAATAATTAAAAAAAAGCTAAGACCTCTTATTTCCCCTGTATTGACCGGAAAGGGAAATGCAGACAACTGCATTTGACAGAGACATCTGCACGGATGGGGTCTGTCATGGGGTGGAATCCGCCCGCTCACAGGCACACTTTGACCAATTCCCCACATATCTCCACATGTCTGATTAGTTTGGACATTTTGAAAGTCAGCTTTGATTCAGATGATCTGCACATCTGCACTTTCCATGGTTTTAGTCTTCCTCCTCCCCTTGCTCTTTATCATTCAGGCACCTCTCAACTCTTCCCTTGCTGCTTTGAGCTTCAGGGAGTCTTTCAGGAGACTCTTGTTGCCTCTTAACCAGCTCCTTCACCGTGTGTCTATCCAGCCTTTACTATCGGTTTGTGAAAAGCGGTTCAAGGAAGGTTATTCCTTGTAGGGTGTGAACCTCCTTGGAGGCAACTCGGGATTCAACCTACAGTTGAGGTTTGGATTTTGTTTGCTATTGACATAGGATCCAGGTTATTTTGTTTTATCATACTTAATACTTTTACATGTTTGCAGCTAGTTCAGGTGGGAATTGGTGCACATGAGCTGTAACATTCAGCTGTTGGAGTGGAAAAACAGTTTGATTTTAAGCAGAGTGATCCGAGTCCCCAGTGGCTGATGAGGGAAGTGGCAGGGCTGGGGAGCTGGGCAGGGAGGTTCTGCATATTGGTCTTTTCCCAAAAACACTGCTTTTCACACATATCCAGACTTCATTGGGAGGCACTCTAGGGAGTGGAGAAAGTGCATGCCTGATTCAGAAAATGGAAAAAAAATAAGAAAGCTGAAAATAAACAGCTATCTTTCTTTTTCAGGTGCTCAGTGAGATCTGTCTGATTTTAATACACTCCATTCCAATTGGCTACAGCAGACTTGAAGATTGAAGAAAATTATGGCAAGAATCATGGCTCCTGAGGGGGTTTGCATTTTACTGATCCCTTGGGAGGAGTTGGTGCTGAGCCCATGAACCTCTGATGCTGAGAGGAGTCTGAAGAAACTTCTCAAGAAGTTCAAGTCAGAAGCACATCCCCAAGTTTCTTGGAGGGTTAATGGGTCCCACTGTGGTTCATTACCAAGAAAAGCCTCCCCAGGGGCTGATTAGAGCAGAGAGTTGGAAGTTGTGATTGCAGATAGGAAAAGGCAACATGCAAGTTCCTCTGATGCCAGGTCAATCCTTCATGTGTGTTAACAAGCAGAATGACCAAATAGAAGTGCCCAGTCCCTGAGTAGGGACATGTTTCCATCAGGGTTCGCTCAAGGCTTTTGGTTGGAGCAGTGTGTGGGTGGGAGTGTTCAAGGCCTAGGGCAGGACACTGATCCAGGACCTCTTGTGTCCCTGGGGGAAAGCAGGCAAGGAGGCCCTATTGCCAGAAAGAAAAAGTTTCTTCTTCTAGGCCTCAATGGCAGAGACACCAGCCATGGCCAAGAGGACATAGACCTAGTTCTTGAGGAGGTTTTTGGCACTGCCCTCGGCTGTCTCCCCCTTCGGCTGTCCTACACTTTCCCATGCTTGTCCCTGTTTCCCTGCAGCTTGTAGACAGCCAGGCTGCTTCCCCACCTTGTTCTCACCCCAGCATCTCTCCAGCTTTTCCCTTATTTCTCCGTCCTTGGTGACTCTTCTTTGAAACACAAAGGCATGGCTTGCTCTCAGGTCCCCTCCAGTTGACATGATGCACCACAGCACTGCTCTTAAGTGACATTTCTCTTTTCTTCAAGTCAAGTCTGTACCTCAATAAGCAGTTTGTGGCTCTTTCCCCTTCTCAGTTTCTTTCCTACTACCAGAACAACTTCCATCATCCCTGAAACCACCCTGCAGGCAGTCACAGGCTCCTGCTCTCTTCCCATTAGCTGTAACAGTTCAGCAGGCTAAAGAAGGTCATGGCCCTCAGCTTCTCCATGCAGCTCATGTGCTGACCAGGCCTGAAAAAGTAACCTCACCCCAGTAGAAGGGCCTGACTCTGGGGCAGCCAGTTCAGGTACTGACCCATATGCAGAAAAAAAAAATAAAGGAAAAAAGAAAAAAAACATCAGTAGAAGTCTTAAGTTCTTTGCACTGAACAAACCCAAACCCTCTCCTCACAGGAGGGTAAGTGGTGCTCCAGCCCCCAACCACCTTGGAGGCCTGACACTGAATTCACTTCATGTGATGAGCAGAGTTCTTCTACAGAGGGTGCTAAATGCATGCAGTATATAGAGGTACTCTAATGAGTACAGAGTAGAGGGACTCCTGTTCATGCAGTCCAGGACATGGTGGCCTCCAGAGCTCGTTGCTGGCTCACATGGAACTCTCTGCCCACAAAGGTCCTTCTTCAAAGAACTGCTGCCCAGCCGGACATTCCCCAGCCCGCATCCCTGGAAGAGTTGGCCTGTGCCAAGGGCAGGACCTGGTTTTTCTCCTTATTGGAACACCATCACTACAAAATAGACCATACTATCCTCTGTCACAAAGCTGATCTCCCAAGGTGTGTTCTAGTTTTAATGAGCATCGGGATAGACCATCCTTGTGCTGGGTGGCTGTGCTCCTTAAAGACCTGCTGGCTTTCCTAAGCTCCACCACTCTTCAGATTGTCAGTTTCTCCCACAGGGAGGGAGTCTATGCAAGCTCTCCCCTAGACCTTGATCCATCCCATGCAAGAGCTTCTTCTATCTGAGCTGTCCCTTCACATCAAGGACATCCACCCCATCCTACTGTTCTCCGCTACCCTTCCTGCCTGCGGAGCTTGTCCTCTGCCATCACAGCCCTCTAGTCATGTGACTGGTCTCAAAGCATCTCAGTTATTCCAACCATGGTTCAGTGCAGTGACAGCTTGTGCTTCTCCATCTGCCCTCCTCTGTGGCCCAGCCTGCATGGACTTGTGTACGATACTGGGGTTGGAGAGCATCAGCTGTGGCACAAAGAAGAGATCTGCAATGGAGAAACCTGTTACCACGAGCCAAGGACACCGTGTGTGCAATGGCCCCACTTGACAGCAGTGACTCGCTTGTGTAGAGAGCACTTGTCAGGGCTATGTTGAAAGGAGGTTCCCAGAAAGAGAGCAAAATCTGGAATGCCCATGGCCAGGGGGAAGCAGGAGAGGGATTTGGCTCCTAGGGGTAACTAATGGCAACTTGGGTGAACCTCTCTCCAGGAAGGACAAGGTGCCACTGAAGAAGCCCCTGGACCTGGGCAGGCTGTGATTTACCACACGGAGGTCATCGTTAGCCCATTTCCTTCATGTAAAGGTGTGAAGAGTTTCCAGAGAAGGAGAGCTACAAGATTTTAAGGGTGAGGCTACTAGAGAAGAGATCTCTTTCCACCATTGGATGACAGGAGCAAGGGCAGTGTTAGTGATGTTCACAGGGTCTCTGGATGGCAGTCCAAGCCAGGACCTTCTTCACTGGTGCATTGTCCTTCAGGGAGGTCAATTCAGCTCTGTCCCAGGCCCCAAGGTGCTGCAGAGGGAGCTCAGGCAGCAAAACCCTCTCCTGCCAAGGCTGGGCAACCCAGTTCTGTTCCCCCCGGCCCTGGGCTCTGCAGGCTTTGCTCTCTTAGTGGGACCCCTCTCTCACCATCACATTGCCACCTGCTCTCCATGACAGCATGCCCGTGCTCTGAAGTACAGGCACCAGAAATGCTGTGTCCTTGGCCCTTGGTAGAACAAGTTTCACCATCACCAACCTGTTCTCGGCGCCACAGCTGAAGCTCTGCAATGAAAACATGCACAAGTGCATAAAGCCTGGGGAAGAGAGAGGAGCAGATGGAGTGTGAAGGGGCAGCTCAGCTATGTGGAGCTCTTTGAACATGAGGGCTAGGGCCTGAGTTCAAGCTTGTAGGTGACAAGAGTGAGACCACAATGGGAGTGACCAACCACCCAGGCAGGGTGAGGAGGTGGGTACAGTCCCCTTTAAGCAATGTGAACAAGTGCGTGGCTGAAAGGGCACCCCATGTGCACACAGCCTGCCAGCACTGGCTGCAAAGTTGTGGGAATAGCTGTTCTTGGGGACTGGCTGGCTCCTGCAATGATCTCCCAGGAGCTGGGAGAGGGCCGAGGAGGCAGCAGTGCCCTGGTCTCCGCCACGTGTCAGCGCTTTCACCTCACAAACCACAGCAGGACTCATGTCCTTCCTCCCTGCACTCCTCCCAGCGGACAACTCCTCCCCAACAGGCTGAGGGAGCCTGAGGTCTCCTTGTCCACCCAGAGGGCATGTCCCGGATGGACTCCCATCAACACTGCCAGCTGCTTGTCTCTGGAGGGGACTGTTCACTTGTGACAGTCACAGGCAGTGCAGGACCAAGAGGATGTTCTTCCAGCATTGCCTTGAACAAGCGGCTTGTTAGGAGCAGGAATGGCCAGACCCCATGGGTGTCCCTTCAGCCAGCTGTAGGGAGCAGCTTGGGGACGTGGTTGAGTTCAGCACGGGTGCAGAAAGGGTGGGTGCAGCAGCAGGGCTGGTCATCACTGGTGCTGGTGGGGTAGGGCTGGGAGAGCTCCTGGCAGGTTCCCTTCTCCCAAGTGGAACATGGGGGCTTCCATGTGTGCCCATCCCTGCACCCACACGCGGCTCCCTGGCTCCACTGTGCAGACAGCACCCAGGACAGGGTGCTCAGCCCTGGGGAAATGTCCCTCTGACACGGTCCCCATGACAGCCCGCACTGCCCTGTCCCCCCACAAACCCTGCTGGCCCCAGCCTTGTACCACGTTGGGGTTGGTGCAGAGCCGTCCTTGGCCTCTGAGCTGGGAGGGAGGCTGGGCAGGGCCGGCTGGTCCTCTGGCTACAGGCACCGAGGCCGGCAGGAAGGAGCTGCCCAGGCAGCCAAACACTGACACTGAAGGTGACCTCAGTGACTCTCCAGGCTCCCTTCCCTGGGCCTCCTGGGTCCCCACCGCCTCTTATGGGGCTGCAGAGCTCTCCCTAGCGTAGACATTCATTGTTTTTGCCCTTTCCATTTGGGTGGCTCCCCTTGAGTTTCTGACGCTCCATTCACTGCTAGGAACATGGTGCCCTTGGAGATGCCCTGTGCTCTCCTGGAGGCTCCATATCCATCTTCAGTCCTGTCACATGGAAGATACGGCTTGGCCATTCACCATCTGCAGGAGCTCTGAGCACGCACAGGTGAGAACTGAATCCAACCCTCCTTCCCTAACACATCATATATGAGATCATTGCTGGAGGTCCTGGAAAGCCCTGAGAAAAAAACAGATACTTTGATGGCAAAAGTCCAAGAGCACATTTTAGAATCTGACTTTGGAAGGAGAGGCAAACCTTCAAGTACTGCAGTGAGGAAATCCACTTTTATTTGAGCGAAGCCATGACTGACACAGAAACGCAAGGACAGACATATTTACAGCAGGTATGGCAATTACACAGAGTGGGGTCATGCTACTGGCAAAGGAGGATGCATTCAAAAACTTATGTAAAAAAATCATTATAAACACAGAGAGAATGCTCAAAGCACAGAACTATCTGAGATGCATTAGGAACCACTTGTTAGAAAGGACAGGCAGTTTATTTCTAGCACCAACTGAGCCGGTTTCATTAGGGCGTTCTTCAGATCCTTGTTCCTCATGCTGTAGATGAGGGGGTTGACCGTTGGAGGCACCACTGCATACAGAACAGCCACTACCAGATTCAGAGATGGGGAGGAAATGGAGGGGGGCTTCCCGTAGGCAAACGTGCCACTGCTGAGAAACAGGGAGACCACGACCATGTGCGGGATGCACACGGAAAAGGCTTTGTGCTGGCCCTGCTCATAGGGGATCCTCAGCACAGCTCTGAAGATCTGCACATAGGACACCACAATGAAAACGAAACATGCAAAGAATAAACAAATACTAAACACAGGACACCCAACTTCCCTGAGGTAGGAGTCTGAGCAGGAGAGCTTGAGGATCTGGGGGATCTCACAGAAGAACTGCTCCACCACATTGCCCTGGCAGAAGGGTAGGGAAAATGTGTTCCCAGTGTGCAGGAGAGCATTGAGGAAACCACTGGCCCAGGCAGCTGCTGCCATTCTGACACAAGCTCTGCTGCCCAGGAGGGTCCCATAGTGCAGGGGTCTGCAGATGGCAACGTAGCGGTCATAGGCCATGACTGTGAGGAGAGAAAACTCTGCTGAAAACAAGAATGCTGCCAGGAAGACCTGGATAACACATCCTGAGTAGGAAATAATCCTGTTGTTCCACAGGGAATTGGCCATGGAATTGGGAACAGTTGTGGAGATGAAGCCAAGGTCAAGGAGGGAGAGGTTGAAGAGGAAGAAGTACATGGGGGTGTGGAGGCGGTGGTCGCAGGCTACGGCTGTGATGATGAGGCCGTTGGCCAGGAGGGCAGCCAGGTAGATGGCCAGGAAGAGCGAGAAGTGCAAGAGCTGCAGCTCCTGTGTGTCTGCAAATGGCAGGAGGAGGAACTCATTGGATGAGCTGCTGTTGGACATTAGCTCCTTTGGGACTCCTGTTCAAGGAAGGAAAGAAAGCAAAAATTTAGAGCAGACTTGTCTGAGCCAAACCATTTCAGTTTCTCAAAAATCCCCCATATTTCCTCTCTCCCTTAATTCAGCCCCATTTCAGGTGATCCACATTGAAATGGCTGTATTCCCTGCAGCAGGGACCCACTTCCCATGGCTCCAAAGAGTTGTTTCTGTTGTGCTGCAGGTGTAACTGGATGTGTCAAACTACTCTTTGATTAGTGTTTCTGGAGATGCCTGGGAATGGAGTCCTGCATTGCTTGGAAGGGACTTGTCCCGGAAACCCAACTGGGAATATTCTCCATTAACCAGCATCAGAGCTGAATACAGCGCTCACACCAGTGGTGTCTGAAGGAGAAGAGCTTTGTGAAGGATTTGTCCCCATCAACCTTGCCCTCCTCCACAGAGATATTTGTATCTGAATCTGTCACACCAGATCTGACTCCAGCCAGGGAGGAGAACAGTCAAATGGAAGCAAGGAAAGACCTTACCTCTTTTTAGACGTCGATATGTCTAGAGACAGTACTTGTCCTCATGCCACTTCATCATCAGCGCCTGTCTTCCAGAAACTTCAGAGAGAAGGAGTAGCTTTCCTGCACAAAATCTGCAGGAGTCGATGGCCTCCCCTTCCATGGCAGGGCTCTTCAATATGCAGAAATCAAGTCTTCTCTGCAAAAGGGTCACTGCAGGAGTCTGTTGATATAGAAATGTGCGTTTATATAATATATATGATGGTGCACACACAAACACACAAAGGTGCCTCCTCAGTGTGAGAGCATTCTTAGATAGAACAGAAATCTTTGGCATTTCAATCACTCTCAGCATGAACCCTTGTGCATTCCAAGAGCAGAAAAAGGACTTTGTCACAGGACCTGCTTCATCACTGAGCCTTGCCCCTCACTGTCGTGTACTTGCACCTCACTCACATGAAGGACAGCGACACTCACAAGTGAGCCCAGTTCTCCCTGCAAAAACCTCCCAGGAGCAGGGGACTGTCCAGGGGCACCCCCATGTTTGCAGGTGCTAAGGAGCAGCTCAGATAGACCCTGATGCAGCAGCCCAGGAGAAGCTGGTGCTGTCTATGCACTAGGGGATGGCTGAGGGGACATTCAGATGTCCCTGGCAGACTCTTTGGCTGCTCCTTGAATCTCTTGATGAGTTACAGTCTCTTGCCCAAATCTGCCGGTTTTGTTTCCATTTTCCTCTTACCAAGTGGAAGGAAATTCTAAGCACCATCTCAATGCCTGCCTTGCCTTTCCTTTTGAAAAGTGCCCCCTGAAATGTGCTCACAGCTAGACCTGTGAGCAGACCTGACCCCCGCAGCACCCTCCCAGCAGGAGAAGGAGCCTGTCCTGGTAGAGGATAATCCTCCCACCCAGAACTTCTCCCCTCAGTGCTGTGGGGAGCTCCCTGGGCAGGCTGAGCACTGACCTTAACAGGCGACACAGTCACTGCTGCGGGCACACAGCACCTTTGGGTGCAGGGACCCTGCTCTGAAGTGCAGACCTCTCACCCTGTCTGCACAACCCGGCTTCACATCACTGCTGTTTCTGTTGGGGAAGGCAGCAGGATGCCCTGCTCATAGGTGGTATGGTAGAGAATCCCTGCTCTGAAGCAGCTCCTCTTCCTCTGCACTGCAAAAGCCAGAAGAAAGAAGAGAAAAATGCTGCCAGCCATGGGGTGTGATGGGTTCTTATGTCCCCTTCAAGAAGCTCCGTAGCATTGTCCTGTAAGCACAAACTCACCATGTCAAGAGCTGTGGAGCTCTCCTCTGTGCTCCCACTGCACACTGCCGTTCCCCTCTCGCTGCCTTCTCTCCTCTGCTGTCCGCAGCAGCAGGCAGTGCCCGCAGCCCTGCTGCTCTTGGCACAGGAGCTGCTCCTGCACTCGGCTGTCTCTGGGCAGTGCTGCCAGGCTGCCACGAGCTGCCTCCGTCCCAGGAGCCTGGCCCCGCTCAGGAGCAGAGGAACAGCTGAACTCACCAATTTCTCTGTCCCTTGTGTCCCCTCCTCCTGGGAAATGTTCACTGGAATAGACTGAAGTAATCACCTGTAGTCTCTTTCCATTGAGTGGAGAGGAACTATTTCCGGCATTGCAAGTTCTATCATCAGAGGATCGCTACCTAGGAGAGATAGAAATATGCTCCTGTGGAACCCCCGATTCTCCTCTCTGACCTAGGCAGGACACCTAGTTAGAACAAGAAGGGAGCTCCTCGACACATGGTTCAGGGATCGACTCAGATGTGTCAGTCTGGGGATCTCATTCTGGTCTAGAAGCCCCTGATGTGAAGTGGGATTCATAAAACTCCTGTGAACTCCACAGGCAGGTTGTATGATTCCCTTTGCCACAACTGAAGTGAGTACAACACACAGGTCTGCAAGAGAGCTCCTTGTCTAAGCTGCAATTGCAATCACTGGAGATGGAGGATGGGAGTCAGTGGCTCCTGCACAAACACCTGGGGACAGTCCAAAAGACTGAGGAGGTCAAAGGCATGTGCCAGTGCTCACTTGCTCTGATGCGGCTCCTGGGAGACCTGCATCATCCTAGAGGATCAGGGTGGGGGCCAATGGGGAATTGCCTTGCCCATCTGAAATGACTCCAGATGCCAAATACAATGGCAGCCCCAGGAACTATGAAGATGAGGCGTGGAAAGATTCTGGCATAAAGCAGCAGCTCTGGTAATTCAGTGTGGATACCTGATTTGATGTCATAGAAAAGTGCTGACAGGGCCTTGTCAGATGCTTGGGGTGTCCCGCACAACCACGTGTCTCTGGCAAATGCAGCAGGGCACCTGAAAGAAAACCACGTCCCCTTGGAGTGACTGCTGGGCAAGTGTCCCAGGGCATCCTACGTTTCCATCCCGTACACAAACAAAGACATTCCAGCACTGACTGCAGGGAAAATTGTCCCACCTACATGCAGAACTGTCCCACCTACATGGAGAATGCTGCAAAAAGAGGAGGCACATCACTCCAAGGTCTGGGGTCTCATCTCTGAACTCTCAAATCCTTCTAGCTCTCCTCCCCTGAATTCCTGCTCACCCCGCTAGATTATATGAACAGGGAGACCTTCAATAGCACCTTCACTTTTCTAGAGATTGCTTCAAGAAATCTACCATCCTGCCCTGTCTCTCAGGCTAGGACAGTCACAAATGGTCCATGTGCCCACCTACAGCACGTGCACACACACACCCCCGTGGTCCCTAAGGCACTGGCACGGCCTTTGGGTGCCTGGCACTCCCTGGGTATCCCCCTTCCCCTGCCTGGTGGCCTGATGGAGCCAGTAAAGGTGCTACTGGTGCTGTCAAAAGGGAGAGTGGGCAAAGGCACTTTTGGAGCTTCCTCACAACCTGCTGCTCTGTCCATGGGATTTGGAGTCTTCAGCCAGTGCCATTGTGGTGGCCTTTGCTCTGGAACAGAGCAGTGATGCACAGATGATGCCTCCAGCAGCAGCATCCCTGCACATCTGGGCATGCACTGATGCAAGAAGGAGAACGTGTCCTAAATATTCATGATTTAATTCTGCATTTCATATACTATAATTCATATTGCTTTCAGGTACTCTCATACCAGCTTATTACAAGATGAAATTGGAGAGGACAAATAGCAAGGGTCTTTCCTGCTCTCCCTCACTTTTTTTCTCTTCTTTTTCATTTTATTTTTTCAGTAGGATTTGGAGGAGGACCTGGAGCTGAGCCCACAGCAGGGCACCAAGACTGCAGGTTGTCACATATCCTTTGGATGGAGGCTCTTCCCATCTGCTGGCCTGAGGGTCATCAAAAAGGTGGCCAAGATGGTGATGAGAGCCTTAAACTGGGAGTGACTCAGGGGAGAAGACTCCAGCAAGAGTGAGGAATTGATGGCCTGGGATGGCAGGGAAAGGTGCAAGTGATGTGGACAAAGGAAACCCTGGAGAGAGCAGTGGGATGCAGGGAGCTCTGCTTAGGGATGGACAGAGAGGCTGTCCGGGTTGTAGGGATGAGGATTAGCGAGAAGAGCAACAGAGCAGTGGCCTTGTGTAGATCTCTACTATGGATCTCTAGAAAGGCATCGTGATGGGATCCCCATGGTTTTCACCAAGACATTGTGATGGCGTCTTTCTCCATGGTCTCCACCAAGGAATCATGATGGGACCTCCATAGTCCCCACAAAGGCATCATGATGGGGTCTGCCATGGTGTCCAGCAGGGCATGATGATAGGGTCCCCAAGGAAACCACCAGGGCTTTGTGATGGCAGTGATAGCCTGCCCATAAGGCCATTGTGAGCGGGTGGTCCCCATGGTGACCATGTTCTTGTTGGGGGCCAAGGCCCCAGGTTCCCCACTCTGAGGAGAGCAGCTCCAAGCAGCTCTGAAGGGTGGAGGACCTCAGGAAAGGCAGCCATTAAGTAAGCATCTGTTAAGAAGACGAATGCTCCATACAAGCATTTGGTAAAATTAGGAAACATCTCTGGAGCCCAGCGTGACTAAACAGGGAACTGGCGTGTGGCCTTCAAGTCAATAAGGCAGCATGTGGAAAGGGGAAAAGGCTGCAAAGGAGGAAGTCACAAATATTGTCCAGCAAAGTAAGGATGGTTTGAGCAATGAAGAAGGAAGAATGAAGAAGGAAAATGTGGGCTAATGGCTGAATGGGACTGGGATTTTAGCAAGTGCAGCCCTGCTTGGCTTCAGTCAACCTTCACCAACAAGGTGAAGCCTGAGAAATGTCTGAAAGGGGCAACTGGAGAGGTCACTTCTCTGTCCCTGGCCTTGCAAGTGTGTGCCCTGGGCAGAGCTGTAGGGTTGCCTGGGGTTTGCGCTTGGTTTGGGGGTTTGGCATTTGGCAAGACAGGATCAAAGTCCTGTGGGATGAAAGAGCACAAAGTCTGAGCACAGGCTGAGATGAGGGTGAGCCTCAGCTCCATGATAACTGCTGTGGGCTGCTCTTTGGGTAGAAGTGGGATGGAGGACAGTCTGTGGCAGAAGACAGTCCTTCTCCTGGAGGCACCAAAGCAGGCTCGCTGTTCTTCACTTCCTCAGCAGGGTTTCATGCACTGTGCTGCTTAAGAGAGAGATGATAGGCCAGAAAAGAGCAAAGGAGCCCTTAGCACAGATCCTCCTGAGAACTTTATCTAGGGCTCTGCTTCCTGCCATACTTCATGGCCATGGTGAAAGTAGTGCACGAACATGATGCTGCCAGATTAGAAGAATGAAAATGCATTTCATAATGTTAAAAACTGCCTGAAGTTTTGGGAAAGGCAATCTTTGTTATTCTTTGGGAATGTTCCCACTTATGACCATAATCGGCATTAGGGGATTGATTCCATTTGACCACATAGAGAGACCGGTGCTGCTGTCTGTTTGCAGCTAGTTCAGGTGGGAATTGGTGCACATGAGCTGTAACGTTCAGCTACTGGAGTGGAAAAACAGTTGGATTTTAAGCAGAATGGAGACCAGTGGCTGATGAGGGAACTGGCATGGCTGGGGAGCTGAGCAAGAAGGTTCTGCATACAGGTCTCCCCTCAAAAACATTACTTTTCATACATGTCCAGACTTCACTGGGAGACACTCTGGGAAGTGGAGAGAGTGTGTGTGGCTGATTCAGGAAATGGAAGAATAAAGAAAGCTCAAAAAAAAAAAGCCATCTTTCTTTTTCAGATGCTCATTGTAGTGAGTCTAATGTTAATACACTCCTTTCCAATTAGCTATAGAAGATTTGAAAATTGAAGAAAATTATGGCAAGAATCATGGCTCCTGAGGGGTTTTGCATTTTACTGACCCCTTGGGTAGTTGGGTAGTTGGTTGGTCAGTAGTTGGTGCTGAGCCCGTGAACCTCTGATGCTGAGAAGAGACTGAAGAAACTTCTCCAGAAGTTCAAGTCAGAAGCACATCCCCAAGTTTCTTGGAGGGTTAATGGGTCCCACTGTGGTTCATTACCAAGCAAAGCCTCCCCAGGGACTGATTAGAGCAGAGAGTTGGAAGTCATGATTAAACATAGTAAAAATGCAAAGTGCAGGTTCCTCTGATGCCAAGTCAACCCTACATGGGTGTTTTCAAGCAGACTGACCAAACAGAGGCCCAGACCCTAAGTAGGGGGATCCTTTCCATCAGGCTTTGCCCAAGACTTTTGGTTGGAGCAGTGGATAGGTGGGGGTGTTCAAGGCCTAGGGCAGGACACTGATCCAGGACCTCTTGTGTCCCTGGGGGAAAGCAGGCAAGGAGGCCCTGTTGCCAGAAGGAAGAAGTTTCTTCTTCTAGGCCTCGATGGCAGAGACACCAGCCATGGCCAAGAGGACATAGTCCTAGTTCTTGAGGAGGTTTTGGCACCACCCTCAGCTGTCTCTCCCTTGGGCTCTCCTACACTTTCCCATGCCTGTGCCTGTTTCCCTGCAGCCTGTAGACATCAAGCTGCTTCCCCACCTTGTTCTCACCCCAGCATCTCTCCATCTTTTCCCATGTCTCTCTGTCCTTAGTGACTGTTGTTTCAAACACAAAGGCAAGGCTTGATCTCAGGTCCCCTCCAGGTGACATGATGCACCACATCACTGCTCTTAAGTGACATTTCTCTTTTCTTCAAGTCAAGTCTGTACCTCAAGCGGCAGTTTGTGGCTCTTTCCCCTTCTCAGTTTCTTTCCCACTACCAGAACAACTTCCATCATCCCTGAAACCACCCTGCAGCCAGTCACAGGCTCCTGCTCTCTTCCCAATAGCTGTAACACTTGAGCAGGCTAAAGAAGCTCATGGCCTTCAGCTTCTGCATGCAGGCCATGTGCTGCGCAGGCCTGAAAAAGCAACCTCACCCAAGAGTGAGGGTCTCACTCTGGTGGTCAGCTGCTGATGCACAGGAAAAGAACAAAAAAGGAATTTTCAGCAGAAACCTTAACTTCTTTGCACTGAACAAGCCCAAACCCTCTCCTCACAACCCTCTCCTCACAGTGGGGCAAGTGATACTCAAGCCCCCAAACACCTTGGGGGCCTGACACTGAACTCACTTCATGTGACGAGCAGAGTTCTTCTACAGAGAGCCCCAACTGGATGCAGTAGCTAGAGGCAATCTAACAAGTACAGAGTAGGGACTCCTGTTCATGCAGTCGAGGACACTGTGGCCTCCAGAGCAGGTTGCTGGCTGCATGCAGCTTGCTGCCCACAAAGGTCCTTCTCCAAAGAGCTGCTGCCCAGCCGGACATTCCCCAGTCCATATCACTGCAAGGGTTGGTTTATCCCAAGGGCAGGACCTGGTTTTTGTCCTTTTTGGAACACCATCCCTACAAAGTAGGCAATGCTATCCTGCGTAGCCAAGCTGATCTCCTAAGGTGTGTTCTAGTTTTAATGAGCATCGGGATAGACCATCCTTATGCTGGGTGGCTGTGCTCCTTAAAGACCTGCTGGCTTTCCTAAGCTCCACCACCCTTCAGATTGCCGGATTCCACCAAGGGGAGGGAGCCTACACAAGCTCTCACCCAGACCTTGATCCATCCCATGCAAGAGCTCCTTCCATCTGAGCTGTCCCTTCACATCAAGGACATCCACCCCATCCTGCTCTTCCCCCCTAACCTTTCTTCGTGTGGAGCTTGTCCTCTGCCATCACAGCCCTCTAGTCATGTGAGTGGTCTCAAAGCATCTCCATTATTCCAACCGTGTTTCCATGCAGGGACAGCTTGTGCCTCTCCATCTGCTCTCCTCTGTGCCCCAGGCTGCATGCACTTGTGTGCGATATTGGGGTTGGAGAGCCTCAGCTGTGGCACAAAGAAGAGGTCTGCAATGGAGAAACCTGTTACCAAGAGCCAAGGACACCGTGTGTGCAATGGCCCCACTTGACAGCAGTGACTTGCTCATGTAGAGAGCACTTGTCAGGGCTATGCTGAAAGGAGGTTCCCACAAAGAGAGAAAAGCCTGGAATTCCCAAGGTCAGGGAGAAACAGGAGAGGGATTTGGCTCCTAGGGGTGATTAATGGCAGCTTGGGCAACTTGGGTGAACCTCTCTCCAGGAAGGACAAGGTGCCACTGAAGAAGCCCCTGGACCTGGGCAGGCTGTGATTTACCACACGGAGGTCATCGTTGGCCCATTTCCGTTAGCCCATTTGTGAAGAATTTCCGGAGAAGGAGAGCTACAAGATTTTAAGGGTGAGGCTACTAGAGCAGAGACCTCTTTCCACCATTGGATGACAGGAGCAAGAACAACGTTAGTGATGTTCACTGGGTGACTGGATGGCAGTCCAAGCCAGGACCTTCTTCACTGGTGTGTTGTCCTTCAGGGAGATCAGTTCAGCTCTGTCGCAGGCCCCAAGGTGCTGCAGAGGGAGCTCAGGCAGCAAACCCCTCTCCTGCCAAGGCTGGGCAACCCAGCTCTGTTTCCCCCTGGCCCTGGACTCTGCAGGCTTTGCTCTCTTAGTGGGACCCCTCTCTCACCATCACATTGCCACCTGCTCTCCATGACAGCATGCCCATGCTCTGAAGGGCAGGCACCAGAAATGCTGTGTCCTGGCCCTTGGTGTAGAACAAGTCTTACCGTCACCAACCTGTTCTTGGCGCCACAGCTGAGGCTCTGCAATGAAAACATGCACAAGTGCATAAACCTTGGGGCAGAGAAAGGAGCAGATGGAGGTGCCCATCTGACTAAGAAATATTGCTGAGGTGTGCTGGAATCTCACACGTGATTCTACATCTCATACAGTAGCAGGGTACGAGATCTTCAGGAGTGAGCGGAGGAAGATGAGCAAAGGAGCTGCCCTGAGTGTGAAGGGGCAGCTCAGATGTGTGGAGCTCTTTGAACATGAGGGCTAGGGCCTGAGTTCAAGCTTGTAGGTGACAAGGGTGAGATCACAGTGGGAGTGACCAAGCACCCAGGCAAGGTGAGGAGGTGGGTACAGTCCCCTTTAAGCAATGTGAGCAAGAGTGTGGCTCAAAGGGCACCCCATGTGCACACAACCTGCCAACACTGGCTGCAAAGCTCTGGGAATAGTTGTTCTTGGGGACTGGCTGGCTCCTGCAATGAGCTCCCAGGAGCTGGGAGAGGGCCGAGGAGGCAGCAGTGCCCTGGTGTCCACCACATGTCAGCACCTTCACCTCGCAAACCACAGGAGGACTCATGTCCTTCCTCCCTGCACTCCTCCCAATAGACAACTCCTCCATAAAAGGCTGAGGGAGCCTGAGGCCTCCTTGTCCACCCAGAGGACGTGTCCCGGATGGACTCCCATCAACACTGCCAGCTGCTTGTTCCCAAGTGCCTGTCCCAGGGATCGTTCTCTGGAGGGGACTGCTCACTTGTGACAGTCACAGGTAGTGCAGTGCCAAGAGGATGGTGACAGCCTGTTCTTCCAGCATTGCCTTGGACAAGCGGCTTGTGAGGAGCAGGAATGGCCAGGCCCCATGGGTGTCCCTGCACCAGCTGTATGGAGCAGCTTGGGGACGTGGTTGGGTTCAGCACCAAGAAAGTGTGGGTGCAGCAGCAGGGCTGGTCATTACTGGTGCTGGTGGGGCAGGGGTGGGAGAGCTCCTGGCAGGTTCCCTTCTCCCAAGAGGAACATGGGGGCTTCCATGTGTGCCCATCCCTGCACTCGCACATGGCTCCCTGGCTCCACTGTGCAGACTGCACCCAGGGCAGGGTGCTCAGCCCTGGGGAAATGTCCCTCTGACATGGTCCCCATGACAGCCCGCACTGCCCTGTCCCCCCACAAACCCTGCTGGCCCCAGCCTTGTACCACGTTGGGGTTGGTGCAGAGCCGTCCTTGGCCTCTGAGCTGGGAGGGAGGCTGGGCAGGGCCGGCTGGTCCTCTGGCTACAGGCACCGAGGCCGGCAGGAAGGAGCTGCCCAGGCAGCCAAACACTGACACTGAAGGCGACCTCAGTGACTCTCCAGGCTCCCTTCCCTGGGCCTCCTGAGACCCCAGTGCCTCTTGCAGCACTGCAGAGTTCTCACTAGCCTGCACATTCATTGCTTTTGCCCTTTCCATTTGGGTGGCTCCCCTTGAGTTCCTGAAGCTCCATTCACTCCCAGGAACACAGTGCCCTTGAGGATGCCCTGTGCTCTCCTGGAAGCACCATATCCATCTCCAGCCCTGTCATATGACAGATACGGCTTGACCATTCACCACCTGCTGGAGCTCTGAGCACCCACAGCTGGAAACTGAATCCAACCCACATTACCTAACACACCATTGCCAGGGGACCCTGGAGAGTCGCAGAAGAGCAACAGACTCTGTGAAGGTTAAAGTCCTTGAGCACATTATGGACTCCAGCTTTGGAAGGAGAGGCCAACCTATAAGCATCATCCTGAGGAAATCCATTTTTATTTGAGTGAAGCCACGACTGACACAGAGACACAAGGACAGACATATTTACAGCATATATGGCAATTAGACTGAGTGGGTTCACCCTCTGGCAAAGTAGCATGAATCAATAACCTTATGTTAAAAAAAAAAAAAATATAAACACAGAGAGAATTCCCAAAGCACAGAACTCTCTGAAATGCATTAGAAACCCCTTGTTAGGAAGGATGGGGAGCTTATTTCTAGCACCGACTGCACTAATTGCTTCAATGCATTCTTGAGACTCTTGTTGCTCATGCTATAGATGAGGGGGTTGATCATTGGAGGTACCACTGAGTACAGAACACAGAGCACCAGATCCAGAGCTGGGGAGGAGATGGAGGGGGGCTTCAGGTAGGCAAAAACTGTGGTGCTGATCAAGAGGGAAACCAGGTGCGGGAGACACAGCCCTGCTCAGAGGGGATCCTCACCACGGCAGTGAAGATCTGCACGTAGGACACAACAATGAAAATGAAACACCGAAAGCCCAAAGAGACAGCAACCCCAATGAGCCCAATTTCCCTGAGGTAGGAGACTGAGCAGCAGAGTTTGAGCATCTGAGGGATCTCACAGAAGAACTGCTCCACCACATTGCCTTGGCAGAGGGGTAGGGAAAATGTGTTCCCAGTGTGCAGGAGAGCATTGAGGAAACCACTGACCCAGGCAGCTGCGGCCATTTTGACACAAGCTCTGCTGTCCAGCAGGGTCCTGTAGTGCAGGGGTCTGCAGATGGCATTGTAGTGGTCATAGGCCACAACTGTGAGGAGAGAAAACTCTGTTGAAAACAAAAATGCTACCAGGAAAACCTGGGCGGCACATCCTGAGTAGGAAATGGCTCTGCTGTTCCACACACAATTGGCCATGGATTTGGGGAGAGAAATCCTTTCCGTTTCTCAAGGAAACACCCGTATTTCCTCTCTCTCCCTTATTTCACCTCCCTTTTCTGCGACTCTGCTCTGCCCTGGTTGAATGTGCCATGTGCAGCAGGGACCCCTGCCCATGGCTCCAAAGCAGTTTTTTCTGCTGTGCTGCAGGTGTAAATGAATGTGTCAAACGACTCTTTCAGGAAATGCCTGCCCTGCCTTTCCTTTTGAGAAGTGCCCTGTGAAATGTGCTCACAGTTAGACCTGTGAGCAGACCTGAGCCATGTAGCACCCTCCCAGCAGGAGAAGGAGCCTGTCCTGGTAGAGGATCATCTTCCCACACAGAACTTCCCCCCTCGATCCTGTGGGGAGCTTGGCGTCCTGCTGGGCAGGGCAGGGGCTGTCTCTGGGGTCAGGAGCTCTATAAGTTGCATTTAAATAAAGGTCTTTCTTTGGTTTCACATCACTGAAGTCTGTGAATCCTTCATATGCTGCAAATTTCCCATTGTCCAACTTTTCCTTGCTGCCTCCCATGCAATTAGCGTGTCCTTCCAAGAAAATCCTGCTGCTCTGTGCTCTCCACAAGGTATTTGTGCACAGCATGAAGATCTCTCCTGGCCTTCTCTGGTCTAGGCTGAACAAAACCCCCTGTTCCAGCTTCTCCTTACCTGCCCCATGCTCCAGCCCCTGACCAACTTGTTGTCCTTGTGCTGAACTCCCTCCCATTTGTTCGTCTCCTTGCAGAACTGGAGAGCCCAAGTGGGATCTGGTATAGAGGCATGGTGTCCGCTGTGCCAAAAAGAGCAGTAGAACACACATGTGACCCCACTGGCCGTGCTCTCCCAAATAAATACCCGTGAGAATGGCCAAACTATGGCACAGGGACCCAAAGGGCCTCCCCTTGCTGACCACTAAGGCACTGAGATGAGATGTGGGTGCCCTTGGCCACCACCAGGACATACCCCTGGGAGTCTCTATGGCAACGGCCAGGGCTTTGTGATGGGGGTGGCATCATGTTCCCAAGGCCATTGTGATGGGGCGATGCCCATAGCAACCAAGGCTGTGTTGGGCCAGAGCACCACCCTCGGGGTTGCACTCTGAGGAGAGCAGCTCCAGCAGAAGGAGCAGCTAACGTTGGTCCCCAGAGCAGCAAGTCCCCAGGTGCAGCGAGTGCCCTGGAGATGGAGAAGGAGAGGCAGGCGAACGCCTGCTCCCAGCCCAGCAATGGGCGTCCTGCCAGGAGCAAGCGCACAAGGAAGGTGAGTGCTGGGGCTGGAGGGGGAGGCTGGCAGCAGGGATGGGAGCTGCATGGAGAGCACAAGCATGGGGGTTCAAGCCAGCCAGGTGTGACCTTCTCCGTCCAGGGGCTGCTTCTTCCTGGCTGTGGGGATTTTCTCAAACACAAAGCATGACTGGGATGTGCCAAAGCCCATATGGATCCTGGGAGCCCTGTGAGAAGGGCCAGAGAGCCTCTTTGGACCACGTGTAGGGCTGTTCTCGACCATGAGCTTCCCTGTGACATTGGGCTGGGGCTTCCCATGCCGCAGGGGCTGCTTGTAGCAACACAACCCTCTCCATCATGTGCCTCCTTCTTCCCGCATGTGGGCAAGCGGGAGCCGCACACAGTGAGGCGACGGGGGCGGACCCTGACTTCGTCCCCACAAAAGGACAGGTGGCCTTTGCTGTCTGACCCTCAGGGCTTTGAAGATGCTGATCAGGCCATCGCAAAGGTACAGAGCTGAGCAGTGAGGCCGGCAAAGGCCCTGTCTGACCGCTGCCCTTCTCAAGACGACTCCTGTGAGGCTCAGGGAGACCCTGCCCAGCAGAGCTGGGCTAAGAGCGGAGGTGCCACATCTGCCTCCCAAACCACTGCGCACTGCCAGGGCAGCCAGCCAGGCACATGGAGGCCTGGAGGCTCCTGCATGTAAAACACCAGGGTCTACAGGGAAAAAGAAGCTGCCTGCTCCAGAAAAGCCTTGCAGAGCTTCTGCCAGGTGCAGGACCAAGGCCATCGATACGGAAGATGTGGCCAGGAGACTGGTGGACATAGTGATGGAGGGATAAGAGACAGTGGCAATAACTTGCAGGGAAGCTGCTGCCAGGGAACCCTCGGGGGCTGCTGGGAGTGCTGTGATGTCTCTGGAGTGCAGGAAGAGACTGGAAGAGTCCATGTCTCTTGATTTGCCTGCCCTTCAAAAAGCGAAGCGAGATGCTGGTGTTCCCCAGCGGGCAGTTCCAGAGCATGGCCACTGCTTGCCTGAGGCCGGACCTGGGCCTTGTGTGCTGGGAAAAACAAGGATGGTGCCAGAAGTGTGGTGCTTATCCCAGAGTGTCCTTGATGCAGAGGCAGGTGTAGGCTGAGGACCCTCTGTTTAGGTGTGCAGGTAGTGGTGTGGAGGACTGTCGGTTTCCCTGTTCTCTCCTTGGAGCATCCTGGTGTGACCCAGGGGTTCTCACAGTTTGGTGGTTTCTGTCAGCTGATGTTCAGGCTTGCAGTTTCTGATCGTCTTGATGATTACCTGAGTCTTTGGGATTTGAGTCACTCTAATGGAGTAAGTTATCTTCTCGCTCCTTTAAACGCTTTCTATTGAAGCTGGACCCTCATTACATCTTCCCATGGCAGACCCTAATCCATTGTGATCCCTCATACAAACTGGTAGTTAAACAAAGCAGTCAGAGCCATTTCTGCACTTTGTGGATATGCAGACACTTGCAGACAGGGAGATGTCCCCTCACAAGAATCAGGCCTCTCATGGTGATGGATGGCTCTGAGCCCTGGCACCCTGCATCTCCCACACTTTTGATCCTGGGTGTCTCAGGACAGGCCCACCCAGTGCATCACTGCTGTCCAGGCTCCTGTATGGAGCCTGTAAGTCACTGCTGTGCCTCAGGAGCTGAATTTTGACTTGTTCACAAGTCGGTGAGATGACCATCTCCCCACTCCCCTACTGCTGAAGCTTCCAACGACCAACATTCCTCTTCCTGTAGTGTTTGCACAGTGCTGGAGCAAGTATTGAAGAAGGGAGACTGCATCCCTCTTGAAGCTTTCAGATATGTGGCATTCCAGACACTGAAAAGCAAAGCACGCCTTTCCTCCTTTCTTTTGGTTGCCTATTCAGCCTCTAGCATCCTATCTTTGGCACGGGAAGGTGCACTCTGCACCCTGGGGTCTCTATCCATTCTCTTGCCTGTCTCCTCTGTGTCTGCTCAGTCCGCTCGATGCACTAGGGTCATGGCAAGTATTGGTTTGGGGAGCTCCCCTGAAGCCATGAGAAGCTGCAGAGCTCAAGGCCTGATGGAGGAAGTCTGGGATGTGGCTGTTTCCCCTGCCCGCTCCAGCTCCCATCTTAAGGGTCCAGGAGGGTCCAGTGCTTTTGGTGTTGGTGGGTTGGGTTTCCTTTGACATCCCCAAGTCCTTCTTTGGGTTGCTCTGAGCAGCCAGGAAAATCCCTCTTCTCTAGGGTCTCTACTTTTGTAGAGAAGCTGAGGCAGGTCTGGGATCTCCAAAAGCAGCATGGCCCACATCATGACCCAGGACCCCCAGGAGTTTTGTGGCTCTCCCATTCCCACATATCCTGCTTAAATTGACAATTTCTAACACCATCTTTACAGGCCACGAGTTGGCCATTGTAGAACCGCAGTATTGTGACTCCCCCTGTTACTCTTTGCTAACTCCAGGATCCAGCTGCTGGTTTACACTTCAGGGATTTAAAGGTTGCTCTGTCTTTCAGGAAGGCTGTCCCTTATAGAAAGGGAACCTCGCTGTTGACATGTTGGACTTAGCCTACACTCAAAGAGCACAATTATTATTTATGAAATTATTTCATGCTTTATTTCTGTTTCTTTGCAGTTAAGAAAAATCCTGTGTTTATTTGCAGCTGGTTCTCTAAGGAACTCTCTAAGGAAAGCAGTTGGGAATTGCAGTAGATGAGCTCTAACTTTCAGTTGCTGATTTCAGTAGAACAGAGAATCTTGTAACAAGAGTGATGGAAGTCCCAGGTGGCTGATGTGAGAAATGACAGGTTGGGGAGAGGGCAGTAGAGTGTCCATACAGTGCTTGAGCTCTGGGACGGTGGTTCTCCTAGATGTCCAGACTTCATTGGGAGTCATTCTGGATTGATTCCAATTCAAGAATATTGCTGTTGATTACTCTGAAAGCTGGATGTTAATAGTAACAATAAAAACCTGTAAAATGAGAAATACTTGTATATTATTGATATCTCCATCTTTCAGCTACAGTCCCCAAACCTCTCCAATTAGTCATACAAGCCTAGACAAAATTTGCAGGGAGAGACATGGTTTGTGAGAGCTTTTTGCATTTTAATGAGCCCCATGGTATATTTCGTGCTGAATCCATGAACCTCAGTTACTGAGAGGAGAATTCAAAGTCAAGATCAACCCACAACATTTTGTTGAGTTTTAATGGGTCCCATTGATAGTTGTTAGCAATAAAGTGTCTCCAGGGGCTGATTAGAGCAGAAAATTGTCATCACTGATAACAGGTAGGCAGAGGAAACGTGCAGGTGGCTCTGATGCCACATTAACCCTTGAGGTGTTTTATCAGGCAAAATGTCCAAGCTTGGCCCCTGCGCTTCTGGGAAAGGAGATCCTTTCCCCACATGTTTTCCAGGTCCTCTTGGGGACAGTGTGTGGGTGGGGGTGTGCAGTGCTCAGTGCAGGACAATGATATGACACCTTTCGGGGTGTCAGCAAGAGGGACACTGAGGCCCAGTGTCTCCTGACAGGCCTTGGTGGCAGAGACAACAGCCATAGCCAAGAAGATGCTGACCTGCTCTGGTGTCTTTGAGCCTTGACAGTGCCTGTGTCTGTCTCCAGCAGAGCCTGTCCTGTGCTGTCTCATGCCCGAGCTGTGTCCATGCAGCCTGTAGACACCCACCCTGCTTCCCCACTTTGCTCTCACACGGGATCTCCTTCCCTTCACTGTTGTCTCTGCATCCCCACTGGCTGTTCCTTCCCAAAGCCATGGGATGATCCTTGACTCCTCCTGGGTGTCCTGTTGCACCACAGCACCAGCCTTCAGGTGTCATTTCTTCATCCTTATGTCCAGTCTGAAATTCTCTAAACTGGGGATTTTTCGGGTTGTTTTGGCTATTCATACTGCCTCCCACTACCAAGTAAAGCTCCTGGCAGTACCACAGTGTGGGGAAGAATATAACCTTGTCTGTCAGGACAGGTAGAAACTTGAGGAACTGAGGACAGGGCTGAGGGGAAGGGCCTTGGTGCTATGAGGGATGCCATAGGAGGCAGTGGTGCATGGTCATGTGAATAATGCCAGCTGCCTGTGGGGCTGCATTAGTAGTAGCATGGCTAACCAGAGGAGAGGAGTTGTTATCTGTCTCCAAGGGGGACTTTTCCTGAAGGCAGTGGTGGCACTCAACTTTGGGGGAGCCTGTATGAAACCCGGGTGTCCTAGGTGGTTGCCAACTAATTAGAAAGACCCGATTTTCCTGTTGGTTCCCTCTTAAATATGCTACGAATGTGGCGATTTTGCTGGACCTCAGGCATCTGACACGGCCGAGTAGACGTGTTTTCCTTGCATGAAATCAAGTGTCTGCACAGAATCATGCAAGCTCTTTGCAATGGACATGGATCTCCTCATTGCTCTGTCAGAACAAGTGGACATTGGCACCTGTCTTGGAGCAGCTCTGTCCAACGTGGACTGCCTCCCCCTTGGAAAAAGTCCAAAGGGGCGAGTGTGTGTGCACAGCTGATTCACTTCTCCCAGTGGCTGCAGTGGGAGCTCAGAAAACCAGCTCCCATACAGGCAGCCGTTTTGTGCACCCCAGCAGCTGGACAAAGGGAATCCTCCTCTGAGTTTGTGGAGTGCACAAGAGCAAACTGAATCCTCCTGCACTCCTGGAGCTTCTCAATGGGCATTAGCTGTACTGCTGAACTGCTCTAAATCACCTCCTGAAGCATGAGGGTGTTAACTTCCTTCTTGCCCCTGTGCAAGTGTTCTTATGGGATGGAAGCAGAGGCTTCAACAGCAGGACATGTCCACTCTCCTAGACAACCATCCTGTGATGAGGCCAGCTGCATGCTGGATTCGTTCCACGGACTCTCTCTCTTTACATCAGTGGACCTTTGCCAGGGATGACCTTGCTGCCTTGCAGCAGCCGTCAGCCCTGGAGCCCCAGAAATGCCTGGAGGCTGCACAGGGGACAGAAAATGTCCCATCTGCAGCTGGGTCCCTGCTCCTGAGCTGGGCCTGGCTCCTGGGACTGCAGGAGCCCATGGCAACCCGGCAGGCACTGCAGAGAAACAGCTCTGCCCAGGAGCAGCTCCTCATAAAGGAGCACCAAGACTCAGGGCACTGCCCACAGGCACCAGGCTGGGATGAGTCGCTCATAAGTGAAACACAGTTGGGAATGGGAGGGCGGCTGAGCTTACTGCAGGCAGAAACCTCCCCAGCCCTTGACATGGTAAGTCTCTGGCTGCAGGGCTACACTGCTGCGGTTCCTGGAGGGATCTTCTGAACCTGGCACCTTCAGCAGCTGATTGGATTTGTCAGGGTGGCTCTCCCAGCTTCTCCTGTTTGGAGCTGGTCGTGCTTTAGAGCAGGGACTCCCAGCCACACACTCAGAGGGATCACGGCTGCCTTCACCCACCCCTCTGCCTGCAGACACAGCCAGCATCCCCTCCCCAGCCTCAGCAAGGTTTGTCTCACCTGCTCTTTTGCACCTGCAAACACGGAGGTGCCCTGGGCAGGGTCCTGCCCCTGGCAGGTGTCTACAGGGCAGAGCTGAGCACCCAGCGGGTGCGATGGGGTCTGGAACATGGACAGGGCAGAGACGTGGGGACAGAGAAGCAGCTCTGCAGGGGTGGCTCCAGGCTATGGAATCATGGTGAGAGGAAAGTGCCTCCTGCAGCGCCCCTTCCCACCAGCACAGCCCTCTGCACTCCAGGACATGGGGGCCAGGGCAGGAGTTGTCCCAGAACAGCCGGATGTCCAGGAGAGGAGACACATCTGAGTGCCCCTCTGTCCCTGCCAGGCCCTGCCTCCCTTGGCACCGCTATCATGGTGTTACTCCATGATCCCACCTGCCCACGCTGCCCTTCTCCTTCCCTTGGACTCTGTGGGCAGGGGGTTTCTGATGCAGGTCAGACACTGGCCCTGTGTTCCTGCCATGCAGAGGGGTCCTGGACTGTGAGGTGCCCAAGTGCCCTCTATGCTGTGGGGTTCAGGGCAGTGCGGTTGGAGGAGCTTGGACTGAGCCACCTCTCTCATCAGGACACCCCGTCCTTAGGACATCCTGCCATCTCCCTGGGTGCCTGTCTGGGCTGCAAGCTGCCCTCCGGAAGAGCTCAGCTCCCCCGTTACAGCAGGTGCTGTCTGGGTGCCCCAGGGAGAAGCCTCCTGGAATCTGAGGTTACAGAATCGCTGCAGGGAGGTGGATGTGGGCAGCTGGCAGGAGCCCAAAGGGTTGCTGGCTCCAAGGGGAAGGTGGAAACTTGCCTGACATCCCCGCCAAAAGAGTGCTTGTGGACATGATGTAAAGGAATCCTCTGCTCTCCATGGTGTCATTTAATTGAGGGGTAACATGAGTGCAAGCATCCTACACCTCCAAGGTAGGAGCACAGGGCAATTGGGACCAAGGCAGAGGGAGAGGCCAGCTCTGCTCCCCCAGCATCAAGGCCAGGAACTGAAGCCATAGAGCTCAAATATGGTCCTGCTAAAATGGTGGGGGGAGGCAATGAGTGTGTGTTTGGGCAAGGATATGAGAAAGTTTTGCCCAGATAAGTTTTCTCTAACTTGTCCATGTCTTTTCTTCCTCAGATATTGCCCCTATGCTGCAAAGCAGCAAATGTCCAACAGCAGCTCCCTCAGTGAGTTCCTCCTCCTGCCATTCGCAGACACGCGGGAGCTGCAGCTCTTCCACTTCTCGCTCTTCCTGGCCATCTACCTGGCTGCCCTCCTTGGCAATGGCCTCATCATCACAGCCATAGCCTGTGACCACCACCTCCACACCCCCATGTACTTCTTCCTCCTCAACCTCTCCCTCCTCGATGTTGGCTGCATCTCCACCACTGTCCCCAAATCCATGGCCAATTCCTTCTGGGACACCAGGGCCATTTCCTACTGGGGATGTGCTGCACAGGTCTTAACTTTTACCTTTTTCATTTCAGCAGAGTATTCTCTCCTCACAGTCATGGCCTATGACCGCTACGTTGCCATCTGCAGACCCCTACACTATGGTGTCCTCATGGACAGCAGAGCTTGTGTCAAAATGGCCACAGCTGCCTGGGCATCTAATTTTCTCTATACTTTCTTGCACACTGGGAACACATTTTCCCTGCCACTCTGCCAAGGCAATGTGGTGGAGCAGTTCTTCTGTGAGATCCCCCAGATCCTCAAGCTCTCCTGCTCACACTCCTACCTCAGGGAAATTGGGCTCATTGGGGTTAGTGCCTGTTTATTCTTTGGGTGTTTTACTTTCATTGTGGTGTCCTACGTGCAGATCTTCAGAGCTGTGCTGAGGATCCCCTCTGAGGAGGGCCAACACAAAGCCTTTTCCATGTGCCTCCCACACCTGGCCGTGGTCTGTATGGTTGTCAGCACAGCAGTGTTTGCCTACCTGAAGCCCTCCTCCTTTTCCGCCCCAGCTCTGGATCTGGTTGTAGCTGTTCTGTACTCAGTTCTGCCTCCAGCACTGAACCCTCTCATCTACAGCATGAGGAACAAGGACCTCAGGGATGCACTGAAAAAAATGATTCAATTGGTAATATTTCAGCAGCAATAAGCTGCCCATCCTTCTACTCAAGTGATATCTAATTTCTTTCAGACAATTCCAGTGATTTTGGCATTCTTGCTTTAATAATGAGGTTTGTGCACAAGTTTGTGCACAATTCATCCCACTTCTCCAGAAGTGTTAACCTTGTCTTTCTGGCCTGAGTCTATCATTGTGTCAGAGCTGTCATACCGCTAATTAAAGGGTGTGTTTTCATTGCATCTTGTGGATTGGGCTCTTCTTCCAAAGCTAGTGCCAAGAATTTGCTCCAGGACTTTCACCCTGAAAGATGCTTTTTGCTTTTCTGGGGCTTTTCATGGGTCCAAGGCAATGATCTCCTGGGGGGATATGTTAGGGAATAAGGACTGGATTCAGTTCTCACTTATGAGTGCTCGGTGCTCCTGATAGTGATGAATGACCAAGTAGTATCTGCCTGGGACTGTCCCCCGTATGGTGGCCTATGACCACATTGGGGACGTTGCAGGCACAGGGAAAGGAGCTTCAAGAACCGCCTATGATAGCTTATACCTGAAGTCATGGTCTGGATCTAGGGACACATGAACACAGCCTGAGGCATTTTATATGCCCCGTGATTGCTCAGAGCACCATTCACAGATAGAAGCCCCTTGATTTGGTGTTCTCAGGTACAATGATGCCTGTCCATCTGGGTCTGTGTCCAACCATGAGCACAACAACTGCAGAGTCACCCTGTGACCCCAGAGCACCACAGCCCACTCACTCTGCAGAGCAGCACCAGCATCGCGGGGTCCTGCAGGGAGCACCGGGGAGGCTCCAGGACCTTCCAGGCAGACCATAACTAAGGAATTCACCCTGGGAAGGGTTTTCCAGGGAGCAGGGATATCCCTGGGGAAGAGGAAAAAGAGCAATTGTGCTCTTAGAAGGAGGAATAAAATGGGTAAAAGAAATATGTTTCTGTGCATGTCAGCTAGGGGCTGGCTGCTGTGTCCCTGGCAGCAGGAGGTGCCAGCAGAGCCCCAGGACAGGGGCCTTGTGCTGCGCTGGAGAGAGGGGCTGGCATGGGGGCTGCAGGCAGCCTGGGGTAGGGAAGCTCTGGGATACAGGAACAAGAGGCACAGAGTGTCACTGTCCTCTGTGTCCGTATGGGGGCCAGTTCCAGCTTGGAGCCTGATGGGGCACCTGACACACACAGCCCTGTCCCCTGGAGCTGCCATGCCCACAGTGGGGCTGGGGCTGTGGGGTGAGTGCCCTGCGGGGGGCACTGCTGTGGGGCCACCCCCAGCCTGGTCTGCTCTGCTGGGTGGGCTGGGAGAGGGCAGGACAGGTGGGGAGAGCTGGAGAGGGGCTGGGCTGGGCTGGAGAGGGTCCGGAGAGGAAAAGGACGTTTGCTGAGCTGGGTGTCCTTGGTTGCATGGCCTGACTGTGAAGGGGCCGCAGGGCATTTGTCACGGATTGGTCTCTCACTTTGGCCATTTCCAGCACTCGTCCAACTTTGGACATTCACAGGACTCAGCAGGGGCAGGTTGCTGGGGGTGGCTGCCCAAGCAGGAGGGCTGTGGTGGGCTGAGACACCAAGGGTTGTTGCTGGGTCCATACTGGGGAGACCTTTCCCCATCCTGGAGTGCACCCTGCCCCATGAAGTGCCTGCACAGCAGGACCGTGGGACATTGGGTTCCTTCAGGATCTGAGACTGCCCTTTTGGTCTGTTTCCTGAAGCAAGAGCCATGCTGACATGCAGCAGAAGCAGGGCATCTTCTTTGGGAGAAGCAGAAGAGAGGGCTAAAGCAGCGAAGCAGGACTGGGATGAGCGTGTGCGTGAGGGCTGGTCCCTGCAGGTGGTCATTGGCCGCAATGAGCCAGGCTGTTGGGCGCACTCAGCTGCTCCCCGTGTGCCGCGCGACTCCCGCTGGGCCTGGCACTGCTGCCTGCCAGCTCATCTGCCAACAACCTCCTTGTCTTCTTCCTTGCTTGTCCCGCTTTGCCCAGCACCATACACTCATTCCCAACTCCGTAAGGGAGCAAGAAATCCCACAGCCTGGAATTGGAATGGATACACATTGCTGGAAAAGAACCGTTATTCCTTTGCAGGCCTGGCGTTGGAGGCTCCCTTCCTTTCCAGAGAGCAATGCCTGCTCTCCTGAGGATGAGCTTGTCCTCTCCTGGCACTGCTTGAGCGCAGGCATTTAGAAGGGGAGTGCCTGAGTGTCCCTGCTGCCTGTGGAGAATGCTCTTTGGTTCAGTGATGTCCTACACTCCTTTTCTCTGCTAGAGTTCTCTCCCAGAGAACCACCCTCAGAGGAAGAAAAATAGAAAAAAAAAAAGAAGAAAAAGAAATAAATGAAAAAAATTGGAAAGAAAAAGGAAGAGGAAAAAATAATAAAAATAAAGAGAAAGGAAATAAAAGGTAAAGAAGAAAAAGATGGAAAGAAAAATGAAGAAGAATAGAAAACAGAAAAAGAAGAATCAGTGAAATAGAATAAGAAAAGAAAAAGGATGGAAATGGGCTGGGGCATCCTAAAGGACCCTGTGTAAAGGGAAATCCTACAGGAACCTTTGCCTGGACCCGCTTGCCCCTAGGTTCTGAAATCTTAGGGCTAGTCACACACACCTGCAGTGGGGATGACTTTTGTGCCTGGGATCACTTGGAAACGTCAAACAACACTTAAAGAATGATACAGGAATATATATTTAAACAACAATAAAAATAAAAATATAATAAACAATAACAACAACAAGAAAAATAACAACAATATAATCATCAGAACAACAATAAAACCAACAACAATATTAACAACAATAAAAGCTAATATAAAAGTCTATAAAGAAAAATCCAAATAAGAAGTTATTGCTGGAATCCATGAGACCAGCGCTTCTTGGCAGCAGCCAGGGTGAAGGGGAGCTTGGTCTGCAAGGGAAAAGGAGGCGTGAGCAGGGCCGAGGAGCGGCTCGGGGGCTCCCGTGGAGCAGAGGCTCCTTGGCGGCTGCGCGGGCTCTTTGGCAGCAGCGCTGCCGTCATTGGTGCCCTGGCAGAGGCTTGGCGTGGCCAGCGCAGCCCAGAGGCCGGCAGAGGGGCTGAGGCAGCAGGTGCCCAGGCCTTGGGCGCTCCTGCGCCCTGTGCAGCTCTGCCCCGGCGCCGCGGCCCGCCAGAGCGCCCGCACACCTGGGCCAGGCTCCCGCGCGGCTGCTCCCCAAAGGCAGCGCGGAGCAGCGCCAAGGGGCCGGGCACAGCCCCAGCTCTGCCCGTGCAGCCGGCAGCAGGGGCCATACCTGGGGGCTGCAGCCGGAGCTCTCCCACTCCATGGGCTCCTCCGTGCTGCAGCCGACCAGGCCATTGCTGCCCCCAGCCTGGAAGAGAGCAGGAGATCTTGGTAGAGGTGGTGCATGGAGAGGAGGAAGCACAAGCACGTCCAGTGGTTGCAAGGGCTGTACCTGGCTGCTGCCGTAACTGAGCCACTCCATGGGCTCCGGTTCATTCACTGTAGGGCCACCACCTGTGTGCGGAGCCTGCAAGAGAGAAGGAAGTGTTTGCAGGACAGATGCCAGAGCAAGCTAAGGTCTGGCCCCAGGGTCCCTCTTCCTGCAGCGGGAAAAGGGAAAGCAGGAACGGGCAAGGACCTGTCCCAGGTCTCCCCATGCAGCGGGGGCACTACCTGGAGGCTGCAGGTCGAACTCTCCCATTCCATGGGCTCCTTGACGCTGCAGCCATCCAGGCTCCAGGTGCCAGGAGTCTGGAAAACAGCAGGAGAGCTTGTGGGGACGGTCATGGTGGCAGCGCTGGCTCTGTGCGCGGGGCCTCGTGTCCCCTGCGTGCGCAGGGCAGGCGGTGCACAGAGCCAGGGCGCCCGGCTCAGGCAGCAGCCCCCGAGGCCTTGGCCGCTCCTGGCCCTGGTGCAGCTCTGCCCCAGCACCCAGGCCTGCCAGAGCTCCCTGCCACCTCTGCCACCAGCCCTGCGGCTGCTCTCGCAGAGCCAAGCGCCAGCCGTCCCCGCGCAGCCTCTGCCTGCGCGCACAGTACCTGCACAGAGCTCTCCCAATCCATCTCTTCAAATTCACATTTATTCATTTTTTCTCACTCTCCAGCAACTGCAACGTAATGGAATTGTTTACATTTGCAGCCATGAGCACCAAGTGTCGCGCTGTGGCTTTGGGGCCTCCCCTGGGAGGCATCACGCAGGCTGCCCTGCAGCCCCGCAGCTCCCCTTCATCTCATGGGCACCACGGGTGGCCCCTGGTGCTGCGCGGCCCTGCTGCTCACCTGGCCTTGCTGCTGCGTGGCCAGCACTGGGGCCACTGTGAGGCGCAGCCCTGGGAAGCATCCGTGTTCCCGTGGCGATAACTGCCCCTCTGGGATGTTCTACTGCTGCGTGGGTGGAGGAGGGCAGCGGCAGGGGCCAGGGGGGCTGCCGTGAGGAAGGGTCTGCGTGTGCTGGACTCCCCCTGGCACTGCTGAGCCTGGCGGCAGAGAGCAGTGCGTGGCCTTGGGCTTGCTGGGTGCCAAGGAGGGCTCCTCACGCAGCCCCATGGTGCTGCTGGCCGCTGCCTGCCCAGAGGCCGGGATCCCCTTGGGGCTCTGCCTCCACCCCTGTAAGCAGCCTTGAACGCCTGGATCTTTCTTCCCTGCTCCCGTCCTGCCCTTACAGCCCGACAGAGTCAAGAAAGTTTTGTTTTCCATGGTGCAGACATGTTCCTTGATAGTGCAATGAGCGCGAAGGGCAGTTGTGCCCTGGGGCCAGGTGTGCGTGTCCTCAGCAGAGCCCTTGTGAGTTGGCGGTGGCCTGGGAGCCCCTGGTGCTGCTGGGCTCCTTCTCTTGTCCTGCCGCGCACCTTGCAGGCGCCATGTGCTGTGGCTGAGAGCAGCCTTGGTGCGGCTCCTGCACTGCTGCCCCTGCCACGGCTTCCTAGGGCTGCAGAGGGCAGAGCAGGCACAAATGTGCCCTCAGCAGCAGCAGGGACCTGCAGGTGATGCAGCTCTGCCCAGCACTGGGCTACAATGCTCACTTGCTAAGGGAAAGAATTCCCGACTTTCAGGGTAGGACATGAAAGCCAAGGGCTGGTGGCGTGAGGAATTGTTGGCAGGCATTTGGCTACTGCCCTGGGAATGCTGGAGGGGAAGTGTGAAGCAGAGCAGTGTTCCCTGGAGGGAGGCGCGAGCAGAGGGCTGGGCAGCGAGCTCAGCCCCGTGGCTGTGAGGGCCAGTGCTGGGAGCCCCCTTGCCTGCGCGCATGACGCCTGCAGAGCCCAGGCGTGCGCAGTGCCCCCGCCGGCAGGAAAGGCGCTGGGAAGCCCTTGCCCCACGCAGGCTGCTTGCAGAGAAGCTCCGGCTCCTCTGCCTCGTGACATGGGTGCAAGGGGCCTTGTGAGCAACGTGTTTATTCTCTGATCAGGCACTGCCCTCACTCAGCACCCGCCTTGCTCTGGCTTGTCCGTCAGCAGCTTTACACATGTGGGTCTCCACTCGGCCCCTCTCTGGAAAGCGGTGTTTGGAGGTGCAGGAGAGACGAGCTGCCTGGAATCATGCTGAGCCATGGAGAGGAAGAGTCTTGCCTGCTTCCTCGTTTTGCCTTAGGCACAGTCGAGGATATACAGAGAAGGTGACTTTCACAGTGCTGGAGAAACTGCTATTCACTGCAGTGATGAACTGAAATTCTTAAAAACAGCCAGGAATACTTGTTTGTAAAAGCTGGCCCATGAAACAAGCTTCTCGTTCCCATCATCTCCTGTAACATCCTTCTAGGGATGCTGGGCAGCTCAGGCAGTTTGGTGTGGTTAAGTGCAGAGCATGTGGATCAAGAACTGGCTGGATGGCCAAGCTTCAAGAGTTATCAATGGTGCTGAATCTAGTTGCAGGCCTGTGACCAGTGGTATTTCACCAGGAAGAGTGGAATTAAAGGCAAGGCGATCAGAGGATGAGATCTAAGTGCTATCATTCAAAGAGTGTTTGACGTATATCTCGTTGTACCTAAACTGTATACTCTTAAAATCAAAATTGTGTTAAGCCTCTCTCTTACACTTTTGGATTTAAAAGACACTTTCTTTTGTATCCTATGGGAAGAACAAAGTCATAAGCTGCTCGCTTTTGAATGGGGAAGGCCCACAACAGGGCGCAAATGCACCAAAATGAATGGAAAATCTACAAAAAGCTCCATGTTGTGAACAAAGAACAAAGAACCAAGGACCATGAACTGTAAATACGTCACCTCAGAAAGCTGATTTGCTTGCTTTCACACAGACTCTGGAGTTACCTGGAGGAAAGTGGGCCAATATCTATGTGACTTGAAATATACCTTTGGGGTAATACATGCACTTGTGGCCATTTAGAAGGAAAGGAGCAATGTAACCAGAGGAAATCAGAAAGTGGATGAAGCTGCAAAAAGAGGTTCCAGGCCACCACCAACTCACAAGGGCTCTGCTGAGGACATGCACACCTGGCCCCAGGGCACAACTGCCCTTGGCGCTCATTGCGCAATCAAGGAACATGTCTCAATCATGGAAGACAAAACTGTCTTGAGTCCATCGGGCTGTAAGGGCAGGAGGGGAGCAGGGAAGAAAGATCAAGGCATTCAAGGCTGCTTGCAGGGGTGGGAGCAGAGCCCCAAGTGCAGCCCGGCCTCTGGGCAGGCAGCCGCCAGCAGCACCATGGGGCTGCGTGAGGAGCCCTCCTTGGCACCCAGCAAGCCCAAGGCCACGCACTGCTCTCTGCAGCCAGGCTCAGCAGTGCCAGGGGGAGTCCAGCACACGCAGACCCTTCCTCACGGCGGCCCCCCTGGCCCCTGCCGCTGCCCTCCTCCCCCCACGCAGCAGTGGAACATCCCAGAGGGGCAGTTATCGCCACGGGAACACGGATGCTTCCCAGGGCTGCGCCTCACAGTGGCCCCAGTGCTGGCCACGCAGCAGCAAGGCCAGGTGAGCAGCAGGGCCGCGCAGCACCAGGGGCCACCCGTGGTGCCCATGAGATGCAGGGGAGCTGCGGGGCTCCAGGGCAGCCTGCGCGATGCCTCCCAGGGGAGGCCCCAAAGCCACCGCGTGACACTTTCTTTCAGGAGACTGAAAGAAAATGAATAAATATGAAGTTGAGGACATGGAGTGGGAGAGCTCTGTGCAGGTACTGTGCGCACAGGCAGAGGCTGCGCGGGGACGGCTGGCGTTTGGCTCTGCGCGAGCAGCCGCAGGGCTGGTGGCAGAGGTGGCAGGGAGCTCTGGCAGGCCTGGGTGCTGGGGCAGAGCTGCACCAGGGCCAGGAGCGGCCAAGGCCTCGGGGGCTGCTGCCTGAGCCTGGCGCCCTGGCTCTGTGCACCGCCTGCCCTGCGCACGCAGGGGACACGAGGCCCCGCGCACAGAGCCAGCGCTGCCACCATGACCGTCCTCACAAGCTCTCCTGCTCTCTTGCAGACTGCAAGCACCCACAGCCTGGGCAGCTGCATAGATGAGGAGCCTATGGAGTGGGAAAGCTCCAGCTCTGCCCTTCAGGTATTGAACCCTGCAGCCGGATGCAACGGGAGATTTGGGGCTGAGCCTGGACACTTCCCCCTTCCTGCTTGTCACTGCATAAGGAGGGATCCTGGGTCCAGACACTTCCAGCTCTGGGACCTGCCCTGCAAAAGCCTCCTTCTCTCTTACAGCCTCCGCATATGGACGGAGGGCCTGCAGGGAATGAACCTGAGCCCATGGAATGGCTCAGCTATGGCAGCAGGCAGGTACAGACCCTGCAGCCCCTGGATGCGCTTGTCCTCCCTCTTCCCCACGCACCATCCCCACCAAGGTCTCCTGCTCTCTTCCAGATGGTGGGGAGCAGTGGCCTGGTTGGCTGCAGCCAGGAGGAGCCCATGGAGTGGGAGAGCTCCGGCTGCAGCCCCCAGGTATGGCCCCTGCTGCCGGCTGCACGGGCAGAGCTGGGGCTGTGCCCGGCCCCTTGGCGCTGCTCCGCGCTGCCTTTGGGGAGCAGCCGCGCGGGAGCCTGGCCCAGGTGTGCGGGCGCTCTGGCGGGCCGCGGCGCCGGGGCAGAGCTGCACAGGGCGCAGGAGCGCCCAAGGCCTGGGCACCTGCTGCCTCAGCCCCTCTGCCGGCCTCTGGGCTGCGCTGGCCACGCCGAGCCTCTGCCAGGGCACCAATGACGGCAGCGCTGCTGCCAAAGAGCCCGCGCAGCCGCCAAAGAGCCTCTGCTCCACGGGAGCCCCCGAGCCGCTCCTCGGCCCTGCTCACGCCTCCTTTTCCCTTGCAGGCCAAGCTCCCCTTCACTCTGGCTGCTGCCAGGAAGTGCTGAGCACAAGGACTCCGGCCCTTGCCTATTTTGTGGATTTTTATATATGTAGTTTCACAGTAGTTTTAGTTGTTTTTGGTATTTTTATATTGTTATTGATATTGTTGTTGTTACTGTTATTAATATTGTTGTTATTGTTGTTATTCTATTTCTCTATTGTTGTTATACTCTTTTTCATTCTTGTTTAAATATATATTCCTGTATCATTGTTCATGTGTCGCATGTTTTTTCCAATCGAGTACAGGTACAAAAATATCCCCACTGCAGGTGCGTCTGTGGAGCCCCAGGATTTCAGGCACCAGGGGCAGGGGGCGACAGTAAAAAGGTCCCTCTGGGACTTCCATTCGCACGTGGCCCTGGGGATGCGCAAAGGGGAAGAAGCCCCAGCCCCACCGCGGGGCAACTCTCAACTCTCCGGGTGCTGCACACAACGTGTCCCCGCAGTGCCCAAGCCACAGGCAAAGGGAAGCTGTCGCACCCCAGGGACACAGGGCCTGGAGATGCAGGGCCCAACTCCCCGAGCCCCTGGGGGACACAGGGCCCTGCAGGGCTGGACATGCTCAGGGACCACATCACGGGGGGCAGTGTCCCCGGAGCAGCTGGTGCAGAAATGGGCTGCTGCCAGGAAGGGCCCCGTGCTGGGGACCACGAGGGAGGATGCTCTGTCCCTCAGCAGCCTCGGGAACAGGGACCAGGTCACCAAGGAAGGTCCTGCAGCTCCACGGTGACTCTGGCATTTTCTGTGCAGGGGCCATTTACTCTGGTCAAGTTGTGTGACACTCGTGTCCTTGCGCTGCCTATAGCCTTTCCCAGCCTTTCCCTGTCCTGAGCCGCCTGCCATTTCCAGCACAAAGAGTTCCTGGAAGGCCCATGCTGAGCACTGCATGTGAGCACTGGACAGGAGGAGCTGCCCTTGCCAAGGGGCCCTCCCTGTGCGCAGGGCTCAGAGCGCAGCAAAGCAAGCTGCAAGCTCCTTGTCGCGCAGAGGAGGCAGGAGCTGCCAAGAGCAGGGCCCTGCACTGCAGGGCTGCACGAGGGCAGAGCGTCTCCAGCGCTGCTCTGTGCCAGGCAGCAGCTTCCAGAGACAGCGCCCGCCTGCCTGGGGGCACCTTGGCCACCACTGTGCAGCTGGGTCCTGCTTGCAGCCTCCAGCGACGTGTCCACCCACGGCGAGACCTTATGTACCACGATGCAAACCCCGCCTGAAGGGAGCACAGGCGCTTTCCTCTGGTGGTCTAGCAGTTTGCCAAGCAGCTCCTGCCTCCAGCCACCCCAATCTTCTTCCCGGGAGGAGCCTGCCAAAGAGCCCTCTGTTTGAGGCCTGCACCCGGCCACACGGAGCACTAGGGAGACGACTGGTGCTGCCACTGTCCTCCCAGGGCCGTCTCACAGCTGCTGCAGCTGCTGATGGCGACAACTCAGTGCCATGGGAGAAGAGGCCTTACGGCCTGACAAAACCCCACCGCTGCCCTTCCAACATCGCTGCCGCCCTGGGCGCCCCGGAGCGCTCCCGGCTCACACAGTCACACAGTGGTTGATGTTGGAAGGGACCTCTCGAGATCATCAGTCCAACCCCTCCCTGCACAAGCAGGGACCCCTACAGCATGTTGAACAGGATCACACCAAGGAGGGTTTGGAAGAGCTCCAAAGAAGGAGCCCGCACAACCTCGCTGGACACCCGCTTACAGTGCTCTGTCACCCTAACAGTCAAAAAGCTCTTCCTCATATGCACATTGAAACTGTGTTGCAATTTGTACCCATTGAAACTGTTTTGCAATTTGTACCCATTGAGCAGCCTGGCTGGGCCTCTGACTGCAGCTGCTTCAGCAGAGAATTGTGCAAGGCGGGTGGCAAAAGAGCCCAGCCCCAGGGAGGGGAGCAATGCAAGGCAGGACAATGGAAGGCCAGAAGGAAGGACAAGTCCTCTGGGAGAATCCAAGCTGAGTAAGTCAAGAACAGAGCTCCCACCTATCATCCTGCCAGGAATGTCCAGACTTTCAGAGCATGGAGAAAAGGTGAAGAAACAGCAGGGGAAGATTCTGCTCACCTGTTCCTATCCATACGACAAAGCTCTGAGCAGGATGCGCAGAGCACACCCAAGGCATGCAGGAGTCCCTCCATTCACCCCAACCACCCACAACCAGAACTTGTAGTGCAGTGTTAAAAAATCACTCTAAATGGAGGCCACGGAGCAGGTGAGACCCCTTCCCCTCCAGGGGTCAGCAGGATTCCAGGCAGCCTGTCCCTTCAAGCAGCTGCAAAGCACCTTCCCAGAGAGGGGCTATCCAAGACAGCCCTGGTGGCCCAGGTGCGAGACAGACGAGCCGCAGCTTCTCTGCAAGCAGCCTGCGTGGGGCAAGGGCTTCCCAGCGCCTTTCCTGCCGACGGGGGCACTGCGCACGCCTGGGCTCTGCAGGCGTCACGCGCGCAGGCGAGGGGGCTCCCAGCACTGGCCCTCACAGCCACGGGGCTGAGCTCGCTGCCCAGCCCTCTGCTGGTGCCTCCCTGCAGGGAACACTGCTCTGCTTCACACTTCCCCTCCAGCATTCCCAGGGCAGCAGACAAATGCCTGCCGACAATTCCCCGCACTACCAGCCCTCGGCTTTCATGTCCTACCCTGAAAGTCGGGAATTCTTTCCCTTAGCAAGTGAGCATTGTAGCCCAGTGCTGGGCAGAGCTGCAGCAGCTGCAGGTCCCTGCTGCTGCTGCGGGCACATTTGTGCCTGCTCTGCCCTCTGCAGCCCTAGGAAGCCGTGGCAGGGGCAGCAGTGCAGGAGCCGCACCAAGGCTGCTCTCAGCCACAGCACATGGCGCCTGCAAGGTGCGCGGCAGGACAAGAGAAGGAGCCCAGCAGCACCAGGGGCTCCCAGGACACCACCAACTCACAAGGGCTCTGCTGAGGACACGCACACCTGGCCCCAGGGCACAACTGCCCTTCGCGTTCATTGCACCATCAAGGAACACGTCTCGACCACAAAAAAACAAAACTTTCTTGAGTCCATCAGGCTGTAAGGGCAGCAGGGGAGCAGGGAAGAAAGATCAAGGCATTCAAGGCTGCTTGCAGGGGTGGAAGCAGAGCCCCAAGTGGAGCCCGGCCTCTGGGCAGGCAGCCGCCAGCAGCGCCATGGGGCTGTGTGAGGAGCCCTCCTTGGCACCCAGCAAGCCCAAGGCCACGCACTGCTCTCTGCCGCCAGGCTCAGCAGTGCCAGGGGAGTCCAGCACACACAGACCCTTCCTCACGGCAGCCCCCCTGGCCCTGTCGCTGCCCTCCTCCCCCCACGCAGCAGTGGAACATCCCAGAGGGGGAGTTATCGCCACGGGAACACGGATGCTTCCCAGGGATGCGCCTCACAGTGGCCCCAGTGCTGGCCACGCAGCAGCAAGGCCAGGTGAGCAGCAGGGCCGCGCAGCACCAGGGGCCACCCGTGGTGTCCACAAGATGCAGGGGAGCTGCGGGGCTGCAGGGCAGCCTGCGCGATGCCTCCCTGGGGAGGCCCCAAAGCCACCGCGCGACACTTGGTGCTCATGGCTGCAAATGTAAACAATTCCATTCCGTTGCAGGCTCAGGAGAGTGAAGGAAAATGGATAATTCTGAAGTTGAGGACATGGATTGGGAGAGCTCGGTACAGGTACTGTGCACGCAGGCAGAGGCTGCGCGGGGACGGCTGGCGCTTGGCTCTGCGAGAGCAGCCGCAGGGCTGGTGGCAGAGGTGCCAGGGAGCTCTGGCAGGCCTGGGTGCTGGGGCAGAGCTGCGCCAGGGCCAGGAGCGGCCAAGGCCTCGGGGGCTGCTGCCTGAGCCTGGCGCCCTGGCTCTGTGCACCGCCTGCCCCGTGCACGCAGGGGACACGAGGCCCCGCGCACAGAGCCAGCGCTGCCACCATGACCGTCCTCACAAGCTCTCCTGCTGTTTTCCAGACTCCTGGCACCTGGAGCCTGGATGGATGCAGCGTCGAGGAGCCCATGGAATGGGAGAGTTCGACCTGCAGCATCCAGGTAGTGCCCCCGCTGCACGGGGAGACCCGGGGCAGGTCCTTGCCCGTTCCTGCTTTCCTGCTTCCTGCTGCAGGAAGAGGGACCCTGGGGCCAGCCTTACCTTGCTCTGGCACCTGTCCTGGAAACACTTCCTTCTCTCTCACAGGCTCTGCACACAGATCAGGGCGCTGCATTGAAGGATCCGGAGCCAATGGAGTGGCTCAGTTCTGGCAGCAGCCAGGTACAGCACCCACAGCCACTGGATGCGCTTGTGCTTCCTCCTCTCCACGCAGTGCCCCTACCAAAGTCTCCTGTTCTCTTCCAGGCTGGGGACACCAATGGCCTGGTCGGCTGCAGCACAGCACAAGGCTCCCTGCCCTGGGGCTCTGCTGGCACCTCCTGCTGCCAGGGACACAGAAGCCAGCCCCTAGCTGACATGCACAGAAACATATTTCTTTTCCCCACTTATTCCTCCTTCTAAGAGCACAGTTGCTCCTTTTCCTCTTCCCCAGGGATATCCCTGCTCCCCGGAAAACCCTTCCCCAAGTTAATTCCTTAGTTATGGTCTGCCTGGAAGGTCCTGGAGCCTCCCCGGTGCTCCCTGCAGGACCCCGCGATGCTGGTGCTGCTCTGCAGAGTGAGTGGGCTGTGGTGCTCTGGGATCACAGGGTGACTCTGCAGTTGCTGTGCTCATGGTTGGACACAGACCCAGCTGGACAGGCATCATTGTACCTGAGAACACCATGTCAAGGGGCTTTTATCTGTGAATGATGCTCTGAGCAATCACAGGGCATATAAAATGTCTCAGGTTGTGTTCATGTGTCCCTAGATCCAGACCATGACTTCAAGTATAAGCTGTCATGGGCGACTCTTGAAGCTCCTTTCCCTGTGCCTGCAAGGTCCCCAGTGTGCTCATAGGCCACCATACAGGGGACAGTCCCAGGCAGATACTACTTGGCCATTCATCACTATCAGAAGCACCAAGCACTCACAAGTGAGAACTGAATCCAGTCCTTATTCCCTAACATATCCCCCCAGGAGTTCGTTGCCTTGGGCCCATGAAGAGCCCCAGAAAAGCAACAAGCATCTCTCAGGCTGAACATCACGGAGCAATTCTTGGCACCATCTTTGGAAGAAGAGCCCAGTCCACAAGATGTAATGAAAACATACCCTTTAATTAGGGGAACGACAGCTCTGACACAATGATAGACACATTTAAAGAAGACCTCTGGGTCAGAAAGACACGGTTAACACCTCTGAAGAAGTGGGATGAATTCAGAAACTTGTGCACAAACCTCATTATTAAAGCAAGAATGCCAAAATCACAGGAGTTGTGTGAGAGAAATTAGATATCACTTGAGTAGAAGGATGGGATTTCAACTTATTGCTGCTGAAATATTACCAATTGAATCATTTTTTTCAGTGCATCCCTGAGTTCCTTGTTCCTCATGCTGTAGATGAGAGGGTTCAGTACTGGAGGCAGAACTGAATAGAGAACAGCCACGACCAGATCCAGAGGAGGGGTGGAAATGGAGGGGGGCTTCAGGTAGGCAAACATGCCTGTGCTGACAACCACACAGACCACAGCCAGGTGCGGGAGGCACATGGAAAAGGCTTTGTGCCGGCCCTGCTCTGACGGGATCCTCAGCACAGCTCTGAAGATCTGCACGTAGGACACCACAATGAAAACGAAACACCCAAAAGTTAAACAAAGACTAACCACAATAACTCCAACTTCTCTGAGATAGGAGTCTGAGCAGGAGAGCTTGAGGATCTGGGGGATCTCACAGAAGAACTGCTCCACCACATTGCCTTGGCACAGTGGTATGGAAAATGTGTTCCCAGTGTGCAGGAGAGCATTGAGAAAACTAGATGCCCAGGCAGCTGCTGCCATTTTGACACAAGCTCTGCTGTCCATAAGGACACCATAGTGCAAGGGTCTGCAGATGGCAATGTAGCGATCATAGGCCATGACTGTGAGGAGAGAATACTCTGCTGATAGGAAAAAGGGAAGCATAAAGACCTGTGCAGCACATCCTAAGTAGGAAATGGCCCTGGTGCCCCGGAAGGAATTGGCAATGGATTTGGGGACAGTGGTGGAGATGGAGCCCAGGTCGAGGAGGGAGAGGTTGAGGAGGAAGAAGTACATGGGGGTGTGGAGGCGGTGGTCGCAGGCTACGGCTGTGATGATGAGGCCGTTGGCCAGGAGGGCAGCCAGGTAGATGGCCAGGAAGAGCGAGAAGTGCAAGAGCTGCAGCTCCCGCCTGTCTGAGAATGGCAGGAGCAGGAAGTCATTGAAGGAGCTGCTGCTGTTTTGGAGCACTGCCCAATGAAGAAAAAGTGTCAACATGTTAGAATAGGCTTCTGTGAGCAAAAGTCTTTCTCTGAGCAAAACTCCTTCTACTCCTCTTAGTAATCCCACATTGCCTCTCTCCTTTACCTTGTTCAGGTCCCTTATCTGACCTCTGGTTTGTGCTGGCTGAGTGTGCTCTTCATCTGTGCTTGTGTTAGTCAGTCCTGCTCTTGCGGGTGGTGTAAATGGAGGTGTCCAAATGCCTCATCCATTTGGCGAGGAGACCAGGGGATGGGCACCATGAACTGAGTGAAGGGGAGTTGATCCAGTGACTCAATAGCAATATTCTCTAATTACTCTTGTGCAAATGGCATCACTTGTGACAGCTCTTTCTAAAAGAAAAAAATGTTGGGAAGGATTCATCTCTAGCTTACCCTTTTGAACAGAAGTGCCTGAAATGGACCCTGTCCTCCAAGCATCTTAATATCTTCACTCTTGCTTGACACAACACAGTGGGAGAGGGACGTTTCTGCCTTAACTGTAGCTGACTCCCTGTCCTTAGCTCGAGGGAGCAAGAACCAGACCAGAACGAGAGGTGAAGAAATGTAGAGCAACACTATGAACCTTATGCCAAGGGACAGGAAGGAGTAACAGACAGAGGAGCACTGGGGAAAGTCTTCACCTCCCCAAGCTGTGCACGCCACCGCCCAGACAGTAACATCTCCGGACAGTCCCTCTCAGTCCCCTTGTCCTGCAGTGGGAAAGGACCAGGCTGCAGTAGAGACACAGCCCCTCTTCTACCAAGGAGGGGACTCATGGCTGGGACCCCATGGCCTTGAGGGCTGGGAGAGGAGACACGGGGCTTTGCTTAGAGGAAGACATCCACGTTGCAGGGACTGACTGGGGGGGAATGATCCAAATCCCCCCTCCCACAGTGACTATGTTTCTAGTTCCCTCCCATTTGCTGATTTTATCTCCACTGCTGGAGCTTTTCCTGATGGCAGCAGTTCCTCTTGCCCATGTCTTCTCCCTGCCAGTGCCACACAACCCATCCCACCCCCTGGACACTTACTCTGCCCTACAGCAGTATCTCAGCAGCAGGGCGCTGTCCAGGGACATCTCTCTGCAGGTAGTAAGGAGAAGGTCAGACAAACCCTGGTGAGGCCAGAGAAGGTGATGCTGGTGCTGTCTGCAGTAAGGGGAGGGGGGCAGGGGTTTTCTGAGGTTCCTCACAGATCTCTCCATTTAAAGGACTAGAGTATCAGGTTCCTGCTCTAACCTGGCATTTCCTTTCCATACACCCCCAGCTCTTCACAAAGAGGACACAAGAAATCTCCTGATCTTAGACATTAACACTGCCTTCACTGTCCTCTTGAAAAGGCTCTTTCAGAAAAGAATCCGTCCTTATGGGAGTCTCTCCTCACATCCAGAGCTTCTCCCCACAGCACCATGGGGATATCCCAGGCAAGGTTAGTGCTGCAGTCCCAGGCAGGTGGCACTGCCCTGGGGACACAGCACCCTTCAGCAGAGGAACACTGCTCTGAATTTCAGCCCATGCAGACCTGGGTGCACTCATTGGCTTCACACCCCTGCACTATCCCAGGGAGAAGGCAGCCGTGATGCCTAGTCCCTTTGATGGTCTGTCTGGGAATCCCTACTCCAAAGCACCACCAGCTCCAAGCAGGAGAAGCTGGGAGAGCCACCCCAGCTGGGGAAGGTGCTACATTCAAAAGATCCTTCCAGTAACCACAGCAGTGTTGTCCTGCAGACAGACACTTTCCGTATCTCAGGCTGGTATGATTTCTCCCTGCAGTGAGTTCTCAGTTGCCCTTCCATTCCCAACTGCCCCTCACCTGTCCCTCACTTATGAGCGACTCATCCCAGCCTGGTGCCTGTGGGCAGTGCCCTGAGTCTTGATGCTCCTTTAAGAGCTCTGCTTCTGGGCAGAGCTGTCTCTCTGCAGCCACGTTGCCATGGGATTCCGCTGTCCCAGGAGCCAGGCTCAGCTCAGGAGCTTAGATGGAAGCTAAGACCTAGCTTAAGACAGAATGAT
Source organism: Tinamus guttatus (assembly GCF_059628265.1). Taxonomy (NCBI): domain Eukaryota; kingdom Metazoa; phylum Chordata; class Aves; order Tinamiformes; family Tinamidae; genus Tinamus; species Tinamus guttatus. The sequence continues at coordinate 195,884 of NW_028289334.1, forward strand.
TTCTGTGTCCTCTGCAGCCTTCAGGCATTTCTGGGGCTTCAGGGCTGTGACTGGGGAAGCAGGCTGGGTGTCTGCAGGATGCATGGACACAGCTGCAGGTATGAACCAGCATGGGACAGGCTCTGGTGGAGACAGACAAAGGCTCTGCCTGGGCTCACAGACACCAGAGGAGGTCTTCATCCTCTTGACTGTGGTTGTTGTCTCTGCCACCAAGGTCTGTCAGGAGACACTGGGCCTCAGTGTCCCTCTTGCTGACACCTTGAAAGGTGTCGGATCATTGTCCGGCACTGAGCATTGCACATCCCCCCCCCACACACACACTGTCCCCAGGAGGACTTGGAAAACATGTGGGTGAAAGGATCTCCCTTCCCAGAAGCTCAGTGGCTGAGCTTGGACATTTCGACTGATAAAACACACCAAGGGTTAATGTGGCATCAGAGCCACCTGCACGTTTTCTCTGCCTACCTGTTATCAGTGATGACAATTTTCTGCTCTAATCAGTCCCTGGGCAGTCTTTGCTGCTAACAACTATCAGTGGGACCCATTAAAACTCAACAAAATGTTGGGGTTGATTTTCACTTTGAATTTTTGAACATTTTGTTCAGTCCCCTCTCAGTAACTGAGGTTACTGGGCTTAACTGGGTTACATGGGCTCAGCACCAAATACACCAGGGGGCTCATTAAAATACAGAAAGCTCTCACAAACTATGTTTCTCCCTGTAATTTTCATCAAGACTTGCATGGATAATTGGAGAGGTTTTGGGAGCATGGATGAAAGCTGGAGACATCAATAATATACAAACATTTCTGCTTTTAAAGCATTTAATGTTTTTATTGTTATTCAGTTTCCAGAGTAAGAGACAGCAGCATTCTCCAATTCGTATCAATCCAGAATGACTCCTAATGAAGTCTGGACATGTAGGAAAACCAGTGTCCCAGACCTCAGGTGACAGTGGGACACTCTTCCTCCTCTCTCCCCATTCTTCTCATCAATCCCAGCTATTCTTCTCGTCAGTCACCTGGGACTTCCATCACTCTCATTAGAAGCTTCCCTGTTCCTCTAAAGTTTGCAACTGAAGGTAGCAGCTCATCTGTCCCAACTCCCACCCGCTTTCCTTAGAGAAAGCTGCAAATAAACACAGGATTTTTCTCAGCTGCAAAGAAACATAAACAGAGCATGACATAATATTATAAATGCTAATTATGCTCTTCGAGTGTAGGCTATGTCCAACATGTCAACACAAGGGACAGTCTTCCTGAAAGACAGAACAAGCTTTAGACTCCCTGAAGCGCAAACCAGCAACTGAGTCTCTGAGGGAACAGAGAGTAACAGGAGGAGTCACAAGACTGTGGTTTTGCAATGGTCAGCTCATGTCCTGTAAAGATGGTGTCAGAAATTGTCAGCTTAAGCAGGACATGTGTAAATGGGAGAGCCATAAAGCTCCTGTGGGCCCTCGGTCATGATGTGGGCCATACTGTTTTTGGACATCTCAGACCTGCCTGCGCTTCTCTACAAAAAGTAGGGAAAAGCCTCTGATGCAAGACCTTAGAGAGGAGGGATTTTCCCGGCTGCCCGAGCTTGGCCCATGTAGGACTTGGGGATGTCAAAGGAAATCCAAACCACCAACACCAAAATCACTGGACCTTCCTCAACCCTTGGGCTGGGAGCAGGGTCAGGGGAAACAGCCACGTCCCAGACTTCCTCCATCAGGCTCCACAACTTGTCATAGCTTCAGGGGAGCTCTCTAAACCAATACTTCTCATGACACAAGTGCAGGGTCAGTGACTGAGCAGACACAGAGGAGACAGGAGAGAGAAAGGGGAGAGACGCCAGGGTATAGAGTGGGCCTCCTTCTGTCTCCACCACTGACCAAGGACAGGTATCTCAGAGCCACCCACCACACAGAGAGACCTGAATCTTGTGAGGGGGCATCTCCTTATCTGCAAGTGTCTGCATAGGCACAAAGTGCCTCTGACTGCTTTGATTAACTACCCATTCCTAGGAGGGATCACAAGGGATTCGTGCTGCGATGGGAAGATGCAATGAGGGTCCAGCTTCAACAGAAAGCCTTTAAAGGAGTGAGTAGGTAACCTACTCCACCACAGTGACTCAAATCCCAAAGACTCAGGTAATCAACAGGACCTTCAGAAACTGCAAGCTTGAACATCAGCTGACAGAAACCACCCAACTGCAAGAACCCCTGGGTTGCACCAGGATGCTCCAAGGAGAGAACAGGGAAACCAACAGTCCTCTCCCAGCAGGACCCTGGGGTGGCAGGCAGCAGAGCACTGCTCTCTGCAGACACCTCCTCCCTTCTGAGCATCAAGACACTGGGGACACCCTGCACTGCAGCACGCCACTACCTGCACATCTAAACAGAGGGTCCTCAGCCTACACCTGCCTCTGCATCAAAGACACACTGGGCTAAGCACCACACATGGCAGTAGACACCCCAAAGAACCCCAAAACACAGCAAGCCCAATTCTCCATCTCTTCCATTCCCTTCCAGTCCTCCAAGGCCTTGCAACAAGCACATGGGACTTCTCCTGACCCATCAGCTGCTCACATGGAGGTGACCTCACAGGTGCAAACCCACCACATCCCTGCTGCTGCCTGTGGCCTTCAGAGACAGCAGCTTCCTCAACCCCCTTCCCCACACAGGAACCACTGCTGCCCTCTCAGCTCCTCTCACCACAGAGACCCCCCACCCACCGCCCACGCCTGCCTGCCTGCTGCCGGCCAATCAGGCACTCACAAAGACATGACGTCACAGCGCCGTCCCGCCCAGCTCTCTGGCCCTGCCCTCCAGGGCAGCAATGGCCTCCCCAGCCCTTCCCCGCCAGGAGCCCAGCCCGGGCTCAGCAGCTGCTCCGCGGAGATGATCTCAGCAGCGCAGAGCCCCGCAGGGCCCGGCTGCTGCCCAATGAGGCGCTGCGGGAGCGGTGACCTCACAGTCACCAGGCAGAGCCAGCCCTGCTGCTGCCCAATCAGCTCTGCCCGCAGCGGGGACCTCCCAAGCAGCAGCCACGCCCTCTCCCTGCAGCTGGCCTATCAGGGGCTGCGGCAGCAGTGACCTCCTCGTGCCCAGCGTAGCCATTGGCTGTGAGGCCCCGCGGGGCTCCTGGCTGTGCTGGGGGCTGTGCGGGGCCGGGGCAGGGAGGGGAGCCCAGCTTGGGGCTGCGGGTGCTGGGGGTGCTGGTGTGGGGGCCTGGGGGGCTGTGTGAGCTGCTGTGTTGGGCTCAGCCAGCACTGCCCACCCCGGCGTGGGGGAGAAGAGGGGCAGCCAGTGCCAGGGAAACCTGCCCTGGATTCTCTCCTTCTGCCCCCAGCACCCACACAAGGGTTGGAGCTGCCCCACGGGAGCCTTGGGGCTCGGGGAAGCCCCAGCCCCAGGAGTCCTGGCTGTCACATTGTCCCCTGAGCAAGGTGGGACCCTCAGGCAGGACTCTTGCAGCAGCCTCCAGCCCTGAGCAGCTACTGCCCCAGTCCCGGATCCACAGGGGTCTTTGCAGTGATAGTTTCTGTTTGACACCTCGGGAATGAGCTCCCAAAGCTCAAAGCCTTAGTGGAGAGCAGCAGGATCACTAGGAACAAGAATTGAGGTGCACACGGCAGATGTTGATCCAGCAGTCACCATCTCACTCATCAGTCCCCATCTCATTTGACTCCATCAGCAGTTGGTGAGATGACCAGCTCCCTGCTCTGTAGCTAATGAACTTGGCGAACAACAATTCTTGCATCCTCCCTTCATGCTCTTCCTCATCTCTGCATAGTCCTGGGGACCATCTGACAGAAGACAAGCCCCATCTCCTTGGAACCCTGCCAGAGATGTGGCTTTCCAAGTCACTGCCAAAGGAAGGACTTCTTTGGGTTGCTTATTAGGTCTGTGGCAGTTCATCAGTGATGCTGTAAGCCCAGCTCTGCGTGCTGGGGGTTTTTCCCACATGTCCTGTTTAAAGTGACAATTTCTAACATCCCCTTTAGGCCATTATCCGGACACATTGTGACTCCTCCCGATACTCTGTTCAGTCAGAGACCGAGTGGCTGGTTTGCCCTTTAGGGAGGTTAAAGCTTATTCTGTCATTCTGCAGTCTGCCCCATTAGCTGAGTTCTTAATATATGTACAGATTGTATGGACTTAGCATACATTCAAAGAGTGTCATTATTTTCCATGAAACTGTACTCTGCTTTATTTTTTTTGTTGTTTCCTTGTAACTAAAAGAAGATCCCCCTGTGCCTGTTTGCAGCCTGTTGTCTAAGTAAAGCAAATGAGAATTGGGGCAGGTGACCTATAACATTCAATGCAGACTTTGGTGGAATAAGGCTAGCTTTCAACACGAGTGATTTAAATTCCCAAGAGGCTAATGAGAGAAATGGTAGAGCTGGGTTGATGGGGAGGAGCATTGTGCATACAGTGCCTGATCTGTGGGACATTGCTTTTCCTACATATGCTGCCTTCATTAGGAGTCACTCTGGATGGCTGTGAATTGGACGGTGTGCTGTCACCTATTCTTTAGAATAATAATAGAAAACTTTAAAAAGATGAAATACTTGTATATGATTTTGTCTTCAGCTTTCATGCTACACTCTCAAAACCTCTCCAATTAGCCATGGACACTTGAAGGACATTGCAAGGAGAGTCCTGGTTTGTCAGGACTTTTTGCTTTTTAGTGAGCTTCATGTAATACTTGGAGCTGAGTCCATGAATTGCAGCTATTGAAAGGAGAGTGAAGAAATCAGGGAAGAAGTCAAAGTCAGAAGGAAACCCTAAAGTTTCGTAGAGCATTAATGGATCCCACTGAGGCCATTAGCTACAACAACTCACCAGAGGCTGATTAAAGCTAAAAAATATAATCATTGGTAATAGTTAGGTAGAGAAAATACTCAGGTGGCTCTGATGCTGAATACACCCTTGATGTGTTTTGTCAAGGAAAATGGCCAAGCACAGGCAGAGAAACCCAGGGAAGGGAGATCCTTTCCTCCATGTGTTGCCCACGTCCTCCCTGGCATCAGTGTTTGGGTGAGGGTGTGCAATGCTGAGTGCAGGACAAACACATGACACCTCCCAGGGTTCCCAGAAGGATAAAGGGGGCAAAGAAGTCCTGATGATTCGGGGTAGGCCTCGGTGACAGACACAACAGCCATAGTCAAGAGGATAAAGACCTCCATTCTGTTGCGGCCTTGGCAGTGCCCTTGGTCATCTCTACCATGGGTCATCCTAGACCTGCTCCTGTGTCCATGCAGACTATGGACACCCAATCTGCTTCCCCAGCTAGTTCTCACAAGAGGTTCTCCTTCCCTTCCTTGATGGCTTTTGTATTCTCAGTGGCTGTTTCTTGGAACAAAAAGCCATGGGTGGTGACAGCACCACTGCTCTACCCTTCAAGTGATATTTCTTCATCCTATTGCCCCATCTGAGCTTCCCAAGCTGTATTTTGGTCTTGTTTCCTCTGAACAACAGGCCCAAGTCACAACAGGTTCTCCTTGCCTTCATTGAGGGCTTTTCCATCCTCAGTGGCTGTTTCTTGAAACACAAAGCCATGGGTGGTGACCGACTGGCTCTGGGTGCCCTGTAGCACCACTGCTCTACCCTTCAAGTGATATTTCTTCATCCTATTGCCCAATCTGAGCTTCCCAAGCTGTATTTTGGTCCTGTTTCCTCTTTTCATGCTGCTTTCCACTACCAAGGAAATCTCTTGGCAGCCCCACAATGTGAGGACGAATATAACCTGGTGTGTCACGACAGAGTGGAACGTGAGGAACTGAAGTGCCAGGGCCCGAACGACAGGCCCGAGTCGGGGTTGACTTAGAGATGAATACGGCACTGCCTTTGCAGTACACAATACTCGCCTGTGGAATTGCTCATGCCAGCTTGCATGGAGGCTTATTAAACTGTAGCTTTTTTAAGCACTCGTGCGGCTGTTTTTGACCTTGAAGGGAACCCTCCCATCCGAGGCCTGGGCTCAGACCAGATCCCCATCCCACATGATAGGGAAAGTATGCCACATCAGATGTTACCACTCACAAACAAAATGCAAGTTATCATGATTTGCTGATTTGGCTCTATAAAAGATGGACACTCTTGCCGTGATCTTGGAAACCTCACGGGTGGATGCACCACATAAGAACTCCCAGTTGCCGGGAAGGTTCTTAAATTCTCGCCGCAACAGGGACTCTCCACTGACTGCCAATCTGTATGACAGCAACACATTTAGGCAATTGGTGACGTTACTGTACTCTTCATTTGGTAAATGGGCGTTCTGGTTTTCATGCAATGATTCTTAGTTGGGTCGCAAATTCCTCCTTCCTGGATGCTGTGGTGTAAAGAAAGAAGGAAAACTCTCCAGAGCTCCATGCTTTCTGTCCTTTCTTCTGTCCAAACCTGATTTCTGGGCTCTGCCTAGCAGTCAGCAGATGGCCTGGAGGTGTGGATCTTGTCACCTCAGGTCCTGCCTTAAAGCCTATTCACTTAAAATGCAGTGGGCATTGGCGGCAAGTAAAACTGTCTTTCCTTTTGCCAGGGTCAAGGAGGACAAAGAGCAGGAGCAGTCATTGTGGTTTTGTTCTAATTGCACGTCAAGATTGTTCAGTGTCTCGTGGCTCACCTGTGCTTTAGTAACATCCACGAGCTGCTGTAGGTTCAGACAAGCCCTGGAAGCAGCAGTCCTCTTCCCCTGTGACCCTCTTCATCCTGCCGGGGGTCATTTTCAGCCAGAAATCCCTCTCAGCACACACCTCCCCATCCTGTGAAAGGCAGGAGTGCAGGACTGTAGAGGAAGGGCCACATGCTGTGTGTGACAGCATGGCTTTCCATCCTGCGGGTGACTGTGACACCACCGCTAATCCCCCCTCCTGACCACCCTCCAAGGAGAAAAAGAGCTCAGTTCCAGTGCTGAGCTGTGCTGGTGCTCTTCTTTCTCACCGTGCTCCTTTACATGCCCCAAGACCCCGGCCCTTATGGCCCTGAGCAGCAAGTGTGTGTTACAAGCAGTATGCGAATTACTGCCTGATGACTTTTAAAAGAAGGAAAAGATGCCTCTTCTCTTGCTGCTCTCCAAGAAAAAGCAGCACAGCCTGAACCAGGCAATGCCTGTAACAAGACCAAGCAAGGAAGAGCAAGGTCCTTCCTTGCGCTCAGCTTCTTCCATTCCCAGTCGTCCCTTTGACCATGCAGGTGGCATGTGAAGTTCTCTGAGGTGTGAAACACAAGAATAACACCAGAGGATAAACTGCCACTTGTGCACTTTGAGATGTGATCGTGACACATGCAATGGTGCAGTGTGACAAACAGAGAAGGGGTAAAGGGAAGCAAGCTAACCATCAGGAGGCATGAAAGCAGTGCGAGATGCAGTGTCATAAATGCAGCATTCCAATGTGAGCCCCTTTTTGCATCTATCAGGCAGTGCTCGGAGAGTCTCTGATGTGTGAAGGTCGCTTGCCAAGGGCCAGAGGTACAAGCAGTGTGACTGGAGGGACTCGATTTCTCCAGTTCATGGAGCTCTGTCAGACGTGGGCACTGAACAGTGCAAGGGAGTCCCCTCAGAGCCCATGGTTTTGTGGGTGTCCAGTTTGCTGAAGTGAGTGCTACTCAGATCCTCCTCCAGCAAGGGAAAGTCTTCCTTTCTCCATTGCTCCATGGTCTCCAGGGCCTAGGATTACTGAGGGTCACTCTTAGCACTAAAGCCTGTGGCAAAGGTGGCCTTTTCTGTGTCCTCTCTCACCAGGGCTCTTGGCCCATTTGGCAGCAGGCCTGTGTTTTCCCTAGCCCAACTTTTGTTCCTGCTGTAGTGCAGTATTGTATTTCAAATAATTATGTTTTATTATTTTATCAGGAAGGTAAGAGTAAGAATTCATAAAGAAATAAATGAAGAGCACATGTTTCATGCCAAGTACATGGGAATGACAAGTGACTGCACACAGGACAGTTCTTGGCGCTGATATTGTACCCAATGAGGAAGTTTCCTCAGTGCCTCCTTGAGCTCCTTGTTCCTCATGCTGTAGACAAGGGCATTTAGTACTGGAGGCACCACTGAGTACTGAATGGCCAGTACAGAGAGATCCAGAGCTGGGAAGGGTATGGAGCGGGGAGAGAGGGGAGATGAAGTGGCTAAGGGTGACATTTCAGTGCCCCTGTGACCAGGAGTAGGAGTCAGACCCAACCAAATGGGTATCACGACCTCTAATCCCTCTGGGGGACTGCAGATGACTGCACAGTCCAGGGCACCTGGACTGCAGAGCATTTCCAAGGGTGCTCGTTGTGTCCAGTTGTGCCTATACATCCTGCCCCTGGGATTTGATAGATGGTGACCCAGAGAGCTCTCCGTTCTCCCTTCTTCCTGACAGTTGAGTCCTCACTGCCTCTCCTGAGACTGCAGAGTCCTCTTTTGCCTGCAAATACCCAGTGCTTTACCTCTAAGAAACTCCATCTTCAAGGACCTCTCCCTTTACGAGGCTCTACTCACAGTCCATCCCAGGCATATGCTGTCCCAGGAGGATCTCTGTGCTCTCCTGACACCTCCAGCTTCCCCTCCATGAGAACAGCCGTCTAACACTGTGCCTTAATACGTAGGAGAGCTGTGCATGTGTAAATCCATGACCATTCAGCCTCTCCACTATCCTTGGACTCTGATAGGTGAATTCCCAAACCAGCCCTTGGTCTCTCAAAGATCATTACATGATTCTGAGCTCTGTGTTGCTGAATCCATGGAGAATCCTGTGCAGCAGGCCCTTGAGGGGTGCAAGTCCTTGGGCCTATTCTTGACGCCAGCTTTGGAGGAAAAGCCCAGGTTTCATACACTGTACTGATAGAAATTACTTTATTACAGAGATACTGTTAAGGATCCAGTCCTTGTCCAGCATTTGACACAATTTACGGTATGAGGTGAGACAGAGCAGACACCGTAAAAAGGGGAATGAACACAAGTAGTTGTGTAGCAACACGATAACAATTATTATCACTAGTAAAAGTCATAATAAAAATAACATGAAGAAACAATGCTCAATCCAGTTACGGTAAACAGAAAGAGTCATTTGTGGAGAGATGTGGAAGAATTACCACTGCTTAAAAAGGTCCATGAAATCACTTTCCTAATGGCATCCTTGAGCTCCTTGTTCCTCATGCTGTAGATGAGGGGATTCACTGCTGGAGGCACCACTGAGTACAGAACAGCCAGCACCAGATCCAGAGATGGGGAGGAGATGGAGGGGGACTTCAGGTAGGCAAATGCACTTGTGCTGACAAACAGGGAGACCACAGCCAGGTGCGGGAGGCACATGGAAAAGGCTTTGTGCTGGCCCTGCTCGGAGGGGATCCTTAGCACTGCAGCCAAGATCTGCATGTAGGATAGCAAAATGAAAATGAAACACGCAAAGGCTAAAGAGATGCTGACCACCAGAAGCCCAACTTTCCTGAGGTAGGAGTATGAGCAGGAGAGCTTGAGGATCTGGGGGATCTCACAGAAGAACTGCTCCACCTCATTGCCTTGGCACAGTGGAATGGAAAATGTGTTTCCAGTGTGCAGGAGAGCATAGAGAAAATTAGATGTCCAGACAGCAGCTGTCATTTTGGCACAAGCTCTTTTGTCCATGAGGATTCCATAGTGCAGGGGTCTGCAGATGGCAACATAGCGGTCATAGGCCATGACTGTGAGGAGAGAATACTCTGCTGAAATGAAAAAGGTAAAAGTTAAGACCTGTGCAGCACATCCCCAGTAGGAAATGGCCCTGGTGTCCCAGAAAGAATTGTGCATGGATTTGGGAACAGTGGTGGAGATGGATCCAAGATCAAGGAGGGAGAGGTTGAGGAGGAAGAAGTACATGGGGGTGTGGAGGCGGTGGTCGCAGGCTACGGCTGTGATGATGAGGCCGTTGGCCAGGAGGGCAGCCAGGTAGATGGCCAGGAAGAGCGAGAAGTGCAAGAGCTGCAGCTCCCGCGTGTCTGAGAATGGCAGGAGGAGGAACTCGTTGAGGGAGCTGCTGTTGGACATCTGTTCTGTTGGGCTCAGGAAAACTGTGTAGGGAAAAAAGGCAATAATAGCTTAGAAGAATTTGCTCTGAAATAAGCTTTCCATTTTTCATAGAAATCCTTCTCAACCCCGTCCGAACTCTCAGTAATTTCTTCTTCACACTCATTTAACTCTGCTCTCCCTCTAAGTTCACGGTGGATACGTGATGGAGAGAACAGGACACGGCTCCTGACATGGCAAAGACTCTGTGCACTGAATCCTGCCCTGGAGGGCACCTCACAACCCCAGCAGGACAACAGAGACAGTCACGTGTCCTGACAGTCACAGGGTCTCCTAAAGGGAGAGTCAACCCCTTTGCAGCCCCTCCAATGACGCTGCCCAGCACCCTGGGCACATTGCCCCTCTTCAGACACCTCCATGGCAGGACCTCAGGGTGAGTATCTGAATTTGTAGCTGAAGCCCCAGCTGACTGCCAGGACAAGAGCAGAAAGGAGAGGCAGGGAAACGAGGAGAAACACTGTGACTGCTGCCAAGGGAGGACAGAGAGACAGAGCAGCACCGTCCCCAGGTTGCACCTCCCAGACAGTGTGGACTCCCAGGGCAGTGGTTCTCAGCCCCTGTGCCTTGCAATGGGAAATGGACACATGGCAGGAGAGAGGCAGCTCTGCTGTTCTGGAAATCTGACTGCAGAGGAGGTCAGAAATGCCCTGGAGCCCTTCCCCTTGAGAGCAGAGTGAGACTAATCACAATGAGAATGAGGAGAGCTGCAAAGGGGGTATTGCTGCTGCCCACAGGTGAAAAGGCAGTTGAAGGAATATTCTGGGGTCCTCACAGACCTATTGAACCCTCAGAGCAGCACTGCAGAACTCTCCTTCAGGCATCTAAACCTAAAATGTCCCATTCATTTGCTGCCTTGTCAAAGACACAAAACAAAATCCTAGCCTCTGGATATTGCCTTCCCTTTCATAGCAGCTTCCCAAGAGTGTCCTCTTGAAAAGCCCCTTCCAGATATGTGGTGTGGGTGAGGCTGAGCTGTGAGCAGCCCTGACCCCACACAGCAGCCTCTCAGCAGGAGAATGAACCTGCCCAGGGGGGATCTCTCCTCCCACCCAGAGCTTCTCCCTGCAGCGCCCTGGCAGGCTGAGTGCTGATCCTCACAGAATCACTGCCCCGGGCACGCAGCACCCTGGGGCGCATGGACACTGCTCTGAAGAACAGTGCTCTGAAGAACCTGTGTGCCCACATTGCCTTCACTGTCTTGCACCAGCTCCAGAAGAAGCAGCCATGATGCCCTGACCTTGTGATGCTTGGACAGGGAATTTCTGTTCTGAAGGATCTCCTCATATGCAAAGTAGAAGCAGGGAGAACAATCCTCAAAAATAAAAGTCATCAGCTGAGAGGGGTGCTGCAGACCCCTCCAGAAACCTCAGCAGCATTACCCTGCAGCCGGCGACTTACCGTGTCACAGATTGCTCCCACCATGAGCTCTCCTCTGTCCTCCCAGTCCCTGCTGCCTTTCACCTCTCTGTCCTCTCTCCTCCCCTGTCCGCAGTAGCAGGCAGTGCCCGCAGCCCTGCTGCTCTTGGCACAGGAGCTGCTCCTGCACTCGGCTGTCTCTGGGCAGTGCTGACAGGCTGCCACGAGCTGCAGCCCAGCTGAATTCATGAATTACTCTGTCCCTTGGGATTCCTCCCTCTGGGATATGTTCCATCAAGTAGAGTAACCTGTTTTCCTTCTCTAAAGAGTACAGGGATACAGATTCCAACATTGCCATTTATTTCATCATATAATGATTATCTACCAAAGTTAGAAATGTCCAACGAGAAGTCCTGATTCACATCTCTTAACTAGGCAGGACACCCAGACATGGATAAGAAGGGAGCTTGTTGATACATGGTGCATATATGATTCAGATGATTTATTCAGATGGCTTATTGGGGCTCCACATGTCTGTTCAGAAGCGCTAGGTTTGGAGAAGGATTCAGCTAACTCATGAACTCCACAAATACATGGCCGATGGGATTCCCCTTACCAGGCTAAGCATGCATTTCAGAGCACTGGAACAGGCTGCCCAGAGAGGTTGTGGAGTCTCCTTCTCTGGAGATCTTCAAAACCCGCTTGGATGCAGTCCTGTGCCACGTGCTCTAGGTGTCCCTGCGTATGCAGGGGGGTTGGACTAGATGATCTCTAGAGGTCCCTTCCAACCCTAAGCATTCTATGATTCTATGATTCTATGATTCTATGCACATGGTCTGCTTGCAAGCTCCTGGCCTAAAGTCCTAATGGAATCAGTGGAGATAGAGCTTCAGTGGGAGGCCAGGTCAGGAATTTCCTTGGTCATCTCTAATGACCCTGGATGCCTTCTATCCTACTAGAGCAGCACTCACAATAAAGCTGAGGGACAGGCAGATCCCTACAGCTCACAAAGCTGATATATTCCAATGGAGACCATTTATAGAATCACAGAATGGTTGAGGTTGGAAGGACCTTCGCAGATGATCTGGTTCAATCCCCTTGATAAAGCAGTGTCACCTACAGCATGATGCACAGGATCCCATCCAGGCAGGTCTGTAATATCTGCAGAGGAGACTCCACAACCTTTCTGGGCAATCCATGCCAGTGCTCTATCACCTTCACAGTCAAGATGCTTTTGCTTAAATTCAGGCAGAACTTCCAGTGCTTCAATTTGCGTCTGTTGCCTCTTGTGCCATCATTAGTCACCACTGAAAAGAGTCTGGGCCATCCTCTTCTGCTCTTGGCATCCTCCCTTCAGGTATTTGCATAATTCTCTGGTTGCAAGGGATGTTTGGAGATCATCTAGTCAGATGATGGTCAACTCAATGTTTGTAAGCACCTGGGAGGCCAGCAGCAGGCACATGGCACTGCTCCTGCTTGGGAGGGGGGTCACATTGTCTGTGCTCCTGACTGGACAGCACCAGGCATTAGCAGGTCCATCCATGTCTGTGAGGGTGACCGTGAGCTCTGCTCTTTGCTGAGTCCCGGGCAGGCCAGCAAGAGGCGCCTGGCTGGGCAGTTCCTTGGGAGGTCCCTGCTGGCAGAGCAGCTGCGAGGCCAGCGCTGGCCCATGGCTGGGGACGGGCTCTGAGGCCGCTCCTGTCCCAGCAGCAGCGCGGCCGGCAGCGGGGTCTGGTGCAGACACGCGGGGAGGTCCCTTGTGTGCGCGGAGCTGCCGGGGCAGCAGCAGGCGCTGCCTGTGAGGCCAGGGATGTCTCAGCAGCGGGCAGGGACACGGAGGCCATTGCGGGGACGCTGCCGGGAGGCCCCTGCTCTCTGCAGGGCTGGCTCTGTGCTGACGCGTGGGCGTCGGCTGGTGACGTCACTGCTGCCGCAGCCCCTGATAGGCCAGGCTGCACAGCTGGTTGTGACGTCGGCAGCCCCTTCCTGGCCGGGGCGGCTCTGCTGAGGAACCTGGTGTCCCTGCAGCCTGCGGCGGCAGCAGCCCACGCTGGGCTGTGCGCGAGCGAGGTCCCCCTGCCCGAGGAGCTGCTGGGCCAGCAGGAGGCTCACGGCGGGTGCTGGCGCTGAGGTCGCTGCTGCCAGAGCAGTGAGGGGCCAGCAGCAGGGCGGGGACGAGAGGGTTTGCTGAGGGTGCCCCGTGGAGGGGCTGACACCTGCGGAGCTCTGCAGCCCTGGAGAAAGGCAGCTCCTTAATAAAGAGGAGGGAGATGGAGCACTTAGCACCATGAATTTGTGCTGCTTTGAGCATGATCTTCTCTGTCACCCTCACAGCAAAGTTCTTCCTCACATAGAGATGGAACTACCTGTGTTTCAGCTTGCACCCATTACCCCTTGTCCTGTCACTGGCCACCACCAAGAAGAGTTTGGCCCCATCCTCCCTACATTAACCCCCTAAGGTACTTACTTTTACATGTTGATCAGATCTCCTCTCAGTCCTCCCTTCTCCAAACTAAACTCCCTTCGTCTCCCTTCGTCTTTCCTCATATGATAGGTGCCAGAATCCCATTAGCCTTCCTGGCCACAAGGGCACATTGCTGACTCATGGTTAACTACTTGTCAACCAGGATTCCCAAATCCCTCTCTGTGGAGCTGCTCTAATCTATACTGGTTTCTGGGGTTATTCCTCCCCAGGTGCAGGACCCTGCACTTGTCCTTGTAATATAATGCTGGACATTATTTCTAAATGCCTCTGCCTTTGCCTCTGCCTTTTTTTCTCCTCTACATTGCCCTATTAGTCTGGAGCTAAGTTACGAGATCCCAGTTAACCCAAGGGGTATCTGCTAGTCTGAGTGCCCTGAGGTATCTGACAGTTTTAGTGAGTATTGGAATGGCCCATCCTTATGCTTGGCAGGTCTGTCCTTAAAGACCTGCTGGCTTTCCTGAGCTCTGATGTCCTTGAGAGCTGCCTCCCCTGGGATCCCCCACCAGGCCCCTGAACAGGCCGGGAAGTTGGCTCTTCTGAAGCCCAGCCTCCATTCTGCTACTGTCCTTCTGCACTCCCCTCAGCATTAGGCACTCCAGATTCTCATGGTCACAGCAGGCAAGGCAGACACTGGCTATCCCATCCCTGATCAATTTGTCCTTGTTTGAAGTTTCCAGATACCAGAAAGGATCATCCTTCTCAGCCCATCTGGCAGCTGTGCAAAAAAGTTCTCCTTAATGCCCTCCAGAAGCCTCCCAGACTGCTTGCACCCTGCAGTTTGCATTTCCAGGTCGTGATAGGGGGATTAAAGTCTGCCCAACAAGAACCAGGGCCAGTGATCCACAGACTTTTTTTATACTGCTGAGAAATAGGAGAGCTCCCTCCTGAGGTGCTCATCCACAAGCTCTCACTTCAAATGTTGCCTCTTCCAAGGAAGAGCTTCACACATCCAATCTGCTCCTTCACACAAAAGGTATCCTCCCTCATCTTCCATTGATCACCATTCCAATGATATTTCTGGCCTATGACAGGTTGCACGTCTTAACGTGCTCCTGCCTCTACTTCAGGCTGCCAACACTTGCATGTATTTGGGCTATAGAGCTTCAGCTGTGGCACAGAGAACAGAATGGTCACAGAGAAACCTGTTACAAAGAGGCAAAGACACTGGGTGTGCAATGGCCCAGTTCAGAGCAGAGCCATGCCGTCATATACAGCAGGAACAATGCAATGGTGGAAGCAGCTTCCTACTAAGGAAGAGAACCCAGCAGTGTCAGAGGCCAGGAGGACACAGAGCTGGGACACTGAGAAACAGCAGGAAAGGGGGTTCTGCCTGAGGTGACTCTGTGGCTATACTGGATCTATGACAGACTTCTTGCACAAATCTCCAGGAAGGACAAGGTGCTCCTGATGATGTCCATGGACCTGGACAGCCTGTGATCCAGCCAGGCAGAGGTCCTCATTGGCCTAGTTCCTGTTCATACACTATAATGGAGTGAGCAGATGTTGAGGGGAGGCGAGCAAGAAGGGTTTCAGAGAGCAAAGAATCTGAAGATACCTTGGTGTGATGTGCCTCTCATTTATGCAGCACACATGGATGTAGACGGGATGGACTTTCCCTACAGACAATGCTGGATTTCATTTTTTGGGGTTTGGGATGGAACCCTAGGATTCCCTGCAGCACTTGCCCAGCAAGCGCTCCAAAGGGGATAGTTTCCCTGTAGGTCCAATCTGCTAGAGACATATGGTTGAGCTGGACAACCCAGGCATCTGACAAGGCTCTTCCAGCACTTTTCAACACCATCAAATGAAGTGTCTGTGCTGAATTACAAGAGCTGCTGGTTAATACTCGAATCTTCCTATGCCTCAGCTGGAGTGAGTGGGGCTCTAGTTGTGTTTGGCACCAAGAGGTCATTTCAGATAGCCAAGACAATTCCCCACATGACCTCATCCTCTAGGATGATGCAGGTCCCCCAGTTCCTGCATCAGAGCAAGCAGACACTGACACCACATCTGTGTGTGGCACATCTGCTTTGGACCACATCTGTCTCTTTGTCACCAGATATCTGTGTGTAAGAGACTGACTCTTCCATCTGCAATGATTATCCCTATGATTATAGTGGGATCTTAGACAGAGCACACATGCACACCTCTGTGTTGTGCTCACTTTGTTTTTGGCAAGGGGAATCCCACCGATGAATGAATCTGTGGAATTTACAGGAAAAATCAAAATATCACTTCAGACTCAGGCCTGGGGGGTCTGAATTCTGTAATGCCCACATTGATTAATCCTAATCAAAACCTGAACCATGTCTCAGTGAGCTCACTTTTGTCCCATCTAGGCATCCCTCTCTGACTGTGAGATGGAAATCATTCTTCCAGAGTGGGACATTCACAACTTTCATAGCTCCTCATTACTTGATGAAATGAATTGCAATGTTGGAATCCCTCTCCACTCACGAGAAAAGGAAAACAGATGATTATTTTAGTTTGTTTGAGGGAACATTCCCCAGGAGGAGGGGGCACAAGGGACAGAGAAATTGGTGAGTTCAGCTGGGCCTCTGCTCCTGAGCGGGGCCAGGCTCCTGGGATGGAGGCAGCTCGTGGCAGCCTGGCAGCACTGCCCAGAGACAGCCGAGTGCAGGAGCAGCTCCTGTGCCAAGAGCAGCAGGGCTGCGGGCACTGCCTGCTGCTGCGGACAGGGGAGGAGAGAAGGCAGCGAGGGATGAACGGTGGTTTGGAGCAAGGGGAACAGAGCAGAACTCAGTGCATGGCAAAATCTTCACAGCCGTTTACATGGTGAGTGTCTGGCTGCAGGGCAATGCTGTTGAGCTTTCTGGAGGGGACTTCTGCTCTCAGTCCATGTCATTAGGCACTGGGTTTTTAATAGTCTCTCTCCTGGATTATTGAGGGCATAGCAGGCTGAGGAGATGCTGCAGGGCAGGCGTTCCCTGCCACTGTCACAGGGACAGAGCATCCTGCTTCCTTCTCGCAGGGACGTTGCAGGGCGGTGAAGGCAGGGAGTGCAGCCAGGTCTGTTCTTCAGAGCAGTGTCCCTGCGCCTGCTGTGTGCCCGGAGCAGTGACTCTGCAGCCTGCGAGGGGCAGCGCTCAGCCTGCCTGGGGGGCTCCCCATGGGCCTCCAGGGAGAAGCTCTGCGTGAGAGGAGAGACACCTGGCAGGGATTAATGCAGTGAGGGATTAAGAGGTCTGTGAGAAACCTCAGCAAGCCACTTCATCCCCACCTTAGATTACAGATAGCATCACCATCATCATTGTGGCTTCAGAGGACTTTATGTGACCTAATCACTACGACCTGCGGCCACAGAGCCAGGAGGTTTCTGTAGGGCAGAGCTGAACACATGGAGGGTGATATGGGATCTGTGAGCCGTGGCAGGGACAAGACATAGGGACAGAGGAAGAGCTGCTGGCAGGGACAGCTCCAGGCAGCAGAAATGGGCAGGGAAGGGGCAGGAAGTGCAGGACAGGAGCTGCCTCCTCTGCAGCCAGACCTCCATCCATATCCAGGGGCATCTCTCCTGCCACGGGCCCATTTCCTGCTGCCCCACCAAGGGCCTGAGAGTCACTGCTCTGTAATATCACCCTCTGCAAGGTCGCATGCCCAGCTGCGTACGGTGAAGGCTCTCCAGGATGCCTCTCTGTGCCTCTCCTTGCCTGCCTTGGTAGCAGTGTCATGGTCTTGCTTCCCCTCCTGTCCAGGATGCTCCTGTTCCTGCTCTCAGCTTTCTGGAGTTGGGTGTTTTCAGCTGCAGTTCAGGTGCTGATGTTGCAAGCTCTGGAACAGAGGGATCTGCAGGGAAGGAGCTTTTCCATCCCCCTTCTGTCCTGTGCAGCTCCATGAAATGCAGTGCACAGGGCTGGGAAATGAGCCATATCTCCCTTAAGGAGAACCCATCCTCACTGATAAGAGAAACCCGTAAGGAAGCTGCAGAGATGCTGAGGGTATGGAGGTGTTGGGGAGAATCTGTCTATGGGCAGCTGAGAAGAGCCCTGTGTGCTCTTGGCAACAAGGGGAGTGAGGAGACTCTCTTAAGTGTATGGGGAAAGGGCGAGAAATTGAAAATCTGCATTGTGAAATGGGACTCCTCTGCCCTCTGCAAGGTCTGATCTCCTGTTAGTATAGTAGAGGAGTGTGATCATCCTCCAGCATAGAACAGCTGGGAAATAGTCTAAGAGACAAATGAGATGTCCCTAATCTGCACATAACGACAGTGGATGATTTCCTCTCTGGACTCAGTAGAAATGCCAAAGAGGTCTATTTTGAAGCACACTCCCCAGGGATGACAAGCACAACTCCAATCAAATAAAAAATATTGAGCAATTCCATGAAACTCTGTTCCTCAAACCACCCTCTTTATATTTGGGAGGGAAGATGCTGAAGGGCTCATTGATGTGTTGAGGGGACTTCACCTGACAGAAATGGTGAATGGTCAAGCTCGTCACCTCTGTTCCCTGATTCCCAGTGCTGTACAGCAGGACAGACCCCCTGACGTCCAGCGGCTGAGGTCCCTGCTCCTCACAGCACACTCAGCCAGCCAGTGCAAAGCAGAACTCAAGCAAAGTACTGAGAAAAAGAACCTCTCAGGAAAGACAGAGGCAGTGTGAGAGTGCATGGGGGGAGGATATATGAAAAATGAGCAACTAGAGAGTTTTTTTTTTTTCTCAATGTCTTATCTTTTTTGGACAGTGCCCAAAGACTGGGGGCAAAATGCCCAACAGCAGCTCCTTCAACGAGTTCCTCCTCCTGCCATTTGCAGACATGCGGGAGCTGCAGCTCTTGCACTTCTCGCTCTTCCTGGCCATCTACCTGGCTGCCGTCCTGGCCAATGGCCTCATCATCACAGCCATAGCCTGCGACCACCGCCTCCACACGCCCCCATGTACTTCTTCCTCCTCAACCTCTCCCTCCTCGACCTTGGCTGCATCTCCACCATTGTCCCCAAATCCATGGCCAATTCCTTCTGGGACACCAGGGCCATTTCCTACTGGGGATGTGCTGCACAGGTCTTAACTTTTAACTTTTTAATGTCAGCAGAGTATTCTCTCCTCACAGTCATGGCCTATGACCGCTACGTTGCCATCTGCAGACCCCTGCACTATGGGACCCTCCTGGACAGCAGAGCTTGTGTCAAAATGGCAACAGGTGCCTGGGCCAGTGGCTTTCTCTATGCTCTCCTGCACACCGGGAACACATTCTCAATTCCACTCTGCCAAGGCAATGTGGTGGAGCAGTTCTTCTGTGAGATCCCCCAGATCCTCAAGCTCTCCTGCTCAGACTCCTACCTCAGGGAAGTTGGGTTTCTGGTGGTTAGTGTCTGCTTAGTCTTTGGGTGTTTCATTTTCATTGTGGTGTTCTACATGCAGATCTTCAGAGCTGTGCTGAGGATCCCCTCAGAGCAGGGCCGGCACAAAGCCTTTTCCATGTGCCTCCCGCACCTGGCCGTGGTCTCCCTGTTTGTTAGCACAAGTGCATTTGCCTACCTGAAACCCCCCTCCATCTCCTCCCCAACTCTAGATCTGGTGTTGGCTGTTCTGTACTCGGTGGTGCCTCCAGCAGTAAACCCCCTCATCTACAGCATGAGGAACAAGGAGCTCAAGGATGCCATTAGGAAAGTGATTTCATGGACATTTTTCAGCAGTGGTAAAATTGCCACTTCTCTCCACAAATGACTTTTTCTGTATCCCAACCAGATTGAGCACTGTTTCGTCATGTTATTTTTACTCTGTCTTTCATTAGTAGTAATAATGGTTATCATGTTGCTACACAAGTTCTTCGATTCATGGTATTTATTCTGAGACCGCTCTGTCTCACCTAGTCCATTAAATTGTGTCAAATGCTGGATCAGGACAGGCTCCCCCACTGACTCCTATGTAATAGAAAAGGTTCTGCTCAGTGCACTGCCTGAAGGCTGGAGTTTCTTCAAAGCTGGTGTCAGTAATAAGTCCAAGAAACTGCAAACCAGAAGGGCCTGCTGAGCTGCTTGCTCCATGAGTTCAGCATCAAAAACTCATCATCTTGTAATGATCTCTACAGAGATCAAGGGGTGGATTTGGGAAGCACTTATCAGTGTCCAGGTATAGTGTAGAGGTTGAATGGTGCTGCATTTACATGGCCAGAGCTGTGACACATGTTAAAGCACAGTGTGAGATTCCTGTCTTTCTGGAAGGGAAGCTGGAGATGCCAGGAGAGCAGGAAGTGGAGCCTCACAAGGGGAGAGGTCCTGTAAGGTGGAGGCACCTAAAGGTAACGCACTAAACCCAGGTTTTTGGGGGCAAGGCAGACCTCAGGATCTAGAGGTGCACCTGGACACAGCCAGTACCCTCAGAAATGTCCATAGTTTCTCCCAGCACCTGACACATCCTCAGACTCCTGGGGGGAATCGCGGCCACACCCCCCTTTGGTTGAGTCTGCTTCCCTCCCTGAGCAGAACAGCAACCATGGAGACACTTCCTGATCCCTGTGTGCTCAACTGCCCCTTTGCTCCGGGAAGCAGCACCGTGAGCTCAGGGTCTTGCTGGGAGAACAGGGAAGGGAATGGTGGGAACAGGCAACGGAATCAGAGGAGGGATTGTCTGAAATGACAAGGAAGTGGAACTGAATGTGAAGGGGTCTTGGAGAGAAAAATGCTGACATTGACTCCAAGACAATACTGGTGCACTACAGCAAGCTCCAAGACAATACTCAGGGTGTGGGTATGAGAGCCAGACAACCCTGCTGTGCTGGCCCACCCCATGGCCTGGGAAGCAGATGAAGAAGGATCAATGCTGTCCATCCTCTTAGCTCATAGGGGCATCAACCCTCCTGAAGGGTGGCACCAAATATAAGGCTAAGACCCCTTTCAGAGACCTATACTGAAGGAAGCAGGACCCAGGAGACACATCACTTTGCTGCTTTCTCTGAGGTGGTTTGTGAGGTGAAGGTGCTGACATGGGGACGAGGGCACTGCTGCCTCCTGAGCCCTCTCCCAGCTCCTGGGAACTCATTGCAGGAGCCAGCCAGTCCCCGAGAACAACTATTCCCACAACTTTGCAGCCAGTGCTGGCAGGCTGTGTGCACGTGGGGTGCCCTTTGAGCCACACACTTTTTCACATTGCTTAAAGGAGACTGTACCCACCTCCTCACCCTGCCTGGGTGCTTGGTAACTCCCACTGTGGTCTCACCCTTGTCACCTACAAGCTTGAACTCAGGCCCTAGCCCTCATGTTCAAAGAGCTCCACACAGCTGAGCTGCCCCTTCAGACTAAGAGCAGCCCCCTTGCTCATCTTCTTCCGCTCACTCCTGAAGATCTCCTACCCTGCTACTGTATGAGATGTAGAATCCTGTGTGAGATTCCACCACACCTCAGCAATATTTCTCAGTCGGATGGGCACCTCCGACTGGGAGGATGGGCTCCTCTCTCTGCCCCAAGCTTTATGCACTTGTGCATGTTTTCATTGCAAAGCCTCAGCTGTGGTGCCGAGAACAGGTTGGTGATGGTGAGACTTGTTCTACACCAAGGGCCAGGACACAGTGTTTCTGGTGGCTGCACTTCAGAGCACGGGCATGCTGTCATGGAGAGCAGGTGGCAACGTGATGGTGACAGGAGGGTCCCACTAAGAGAGCAAAGCCTGCAGAGCCCAGGGCCAGGGGGAAACAGAGCTGGGTTGCCCAGCCTTGGCAGGAGAGGGTTTTGCTGCCTGAGCTCCCTCTGCAGCACCTTGGTGCCTGGGACAGAGCTGAATTGACCTCCCTGAAGGACAATGCACCAGTGAAGAAGGTCCTGGCTTGGACTGCCATCCAGTCACCCTGTGAACATCACTAACATTGTCCTTGCTCCTGTCATCCAATGGTGGAAAGAGGTCTCTTCTCTAGTAGCCTCACCCTTAAAATCTTGTAGCTCTCCCTCTCTGGAAACTCTTCACACCCTTACATGAGGGGAATGGGCTAACGATGACCTCCGTGTGGTAAATCACAGCCTGCCCAGGTCCAGGGGCTTCTTCAGTGGCACCTTGTCCTTCCTGGAGAGGGGTTCACCTATGTCACAGGCCCAACTTGCCATTAATTGCCCCTAGGAGGCAAATCCCTCTCCTGTTTCTCCCTGGCCTTGGGCATTCCAGACTTTGCTCTCTTTGTGGGAACCTCCTTTCAGCATAGCCCTGACAAGTGCTCTCTACACGAGCAAGTCACTGTTGTCAAGTGGGGCCATTGCACACACAGTGTCCTTGGCTCTTGGTAACAGGTTTCTCCATTTCAGATCCTTCTTTGTGCCACAGTTGAGGCTCTCCAACTCCAATATCGCACACAAGTGCATGCAGGCTGGGGCACAGAGGAGAGCAGATGGAGAGGCACAAGCTGTCACTGCACTGAACTATGGTTGGAATAATTGAGATGCTTTGAGACCACTCACATGACTAGAAGGCCGTGATGGCAGAGGACAAACCTCACAGGAAGAAAGGTTAGGGGGGAAGAGCAGGATGGGGTGGATGTCCTTGATGTGAAGGGACAGCTCAGATGGAAGGAGCTCTTGCATGGGATGGATCAAGGTGTGGGGGAGAGCTTGTGTAGGCTCCCTCCCCTTGGGGGAATCCTGCAATCTGAAGGGTGGTGGAGCTTAGGAAAGCCAGCAGGTGTTTAAGGAGCACAGCCACCCAGCACAAGGATGGTCCATCCCAATGCTCATTAAAACTAGAACACGCCTTGGGAGATCAGCTTGGCTACACAGGATAGCATTGTCTACTTTGTAGTGATGGTGTTCCAATAAGGACAAAAAACAGGTCCTGCCCTTAGGAGAGACCAACCCTTGCAGTGATATGGACTGGGGAATGTCCGGCTGGGCAGCAGCTCTTTGGAGAAGGATCTTTGTGGGCAGCAAGCTGCATGCGAGCCAGCAACATGAACTGGAGGTCACAGTGTGCTGGACTGCATGAACAGGAGTCCCTACTCTGTACTGTTTTTTTTTTTTTTTTTTTTTTTTTTTGGCCTATGGGTCAGTACCTGAACCGGCTGCCCCAGAGTCAGGCCCTTCTGCTGGGGTGAGGTTGCTTTTTCAGTCCTGGTCAGCACAAGACCTGCATGGAGAAGCTGAAGATCATGACCTTCTTTAGCCTGCTGAACGGTTACAGCTAATGGGAAGAGAGCAGGAGCCTGTGACTGCCGGCAGGGTGGTTTCAGAGATGCTGGAAGTTATTCTGGTACTGGGAAAGAAACGGAAAAGGGGAAAGAGTCACAAACTGAAGCTTGAGGTACAGACTTGACTTGAAGAAAAGAGAAATGTCACTTAAGAGCAGCACTGTAGTGCATCATGTCATCTGGAGGGGACCTGAGAGCAAGCCATGCCTTATTGTTTCAAAGAAGAGTCACCAAGGACAGAAAAACATGGGAAAAGCTGGAGAGATGCTGGGGTGAGAACAAGGTGGGGAAGCAGGCTGGGTGTCTACAGGCTGCAGGGAAACAGGCACAGGCATGGGAAAGTGTGGGACAGCCCAAAGGGGAGACAGCCGAGGGCAGTGCCACAACCAAAAACCTCCTGAGGTCTATGTCCCCTTGGCCATGGCTGGTGTCTCTGCCATTGAGGCCTAGAAGAAGAAACTTCTTCCTCCTGGCAACAGGGCCTCCTTGCCTGCTTTCCCCCAGGGACACAAGGTGTCCTGTATCAGTGTCCTGCCCTAGGCCTTGAACACTCCCACCTACACACTGCTCCAACCAAAAGCCTTGGGCAAAGCCTGATGGAAAGGATCCCCCTACTTAGGGCCTGGGCCTCCGTTTGGTCAATCTGCTTGAAAATGCGCATGTAGGGTTGAGATGGCATCAGAGGCACCTGCACTTTGCATTTTCCTACGTTTAATCATGGCTTCCAACTCTGTGCTCTAATCAGTCCCTGGGGAGGCTTTGCTTGGTGATGAACCACAGTAGGACCCATTAACCCTCCAAGAAACTTGGGGATGTGCCTCTGACTTGAACTTCTGGAGAAGTTTCTTCAGTCTCCTCTCAGCATCAGAGGTTCATGGACTCAGCTCCAACTACTCCCAAAGGGTCAGTCAAATGCAAAACCCCTCAGGAGCCACGATTCTTGCCATAATTTTCTTCAATTTTCAAATCTGCTATAGCTAATTGGGAAGGAGTGTATTAACATTAGACTGATTACAATGAGCACCTGGAAAAGAAAGATAGATATATTTTTTTTGAGCTTGCTTTATTGTTCCATGTTCTAAATCAGCCATATGCACTTTCTCCACTTCCTAGAGTGTCTCCCAGTGAAGTCTGGACATGTGTGAAAAGTAATGTTTTTGAGAGGAGACCTGTATGAAGAACCTTCTTGCTCAGCTCCTCAGCCCTGCCACTTCTCTCATCAGCCACTGGGGCCCTGGATCACTCTGGCTAAAATCAAACTGTTTTTCTCACTCCAGTAGCTAAATGTTACAGCTCATGTGCACCAATTCCCACCTGAACTAGCTGCAAACATGTAAAAGTATTAAGTATGATAAAACAAAATAACCTGGATCCTATGTCAATAGGAAACAAAATCCAAACCTCAACTGTAGGTTGAATCCCGAGTTGCCTCCAAGGAGCTTCACAGCCTACAAGGAATAACCTTCCTTGAACCGCTTTTCACAAACAGTTAGTAAAGGCTGGATAGACACACGGTGAAGGAGCTGGTTAAGAGACAACAAGAGTCTCCTGAAAGACTTCCTGAAGCTCAAAGCATCAAGGGAAGAGTTGAGAGGTGTCTGAACAATAAAGAGCAGGGGGAGAAGGAATACTCAAACCATGAAAAGTGCAGATGTGCAGATCATCTGAATCAAAGCTGACTTTCAAAGTGATAAGTGTCAGACCCCATCCATGTAGTTGCCTCTGTCAAATGCAGTTGTCTGGAATTCCCTTTCTAGTCAATGCAGGGGAATAAATTGATTTCGGCACCACAGGGGAACACAACTGCCCCAGGGAATCTCCAGCAGCACCAGCCTTTCTATGTGATCAAATTGAATCCAACCCCTACAGCAGATTTTAGTCATAAGTCAGAACATTCTCATAGAATAAGAAAAATTATCCCTTCCAAAACTTTGGGCCATTTTTAACATTATGAAATACATTTTAATTCTTCTTATTTGGCAGCACTATGTTGGTGCACAACATTGACCATGGCAATGAAGTAAGGCAGGAAGCAGATTCCTAGATAAAGTTCTCAGGAGGATTTGTGCTAAGGGCACCTTTGCTCTTTTCTGGCCTGTCATCTCTCTCTTAAGCAGCACAGTGCACGAAACCCTGCTGAGGAAGTGAAGAACAGCGAGCCTGCTTTGGTGCCTCCAGGAGGAAGACTGTCTTCTGTCACAGACTGTCCTCCATCCCACTTCTACCCAAAGAGCAGCCCACAGCAGTTTTCATGGAGCTGAGGCTCACCCTCATCTCAACCTGTGCTCAGACTTTGTGCTCTTTCATCCCACAGGACTTTGATCCTGTCTTACCAAATGCCAAACCCCCAAACCAAGCCCCAACCCCAGGCGATCCCACAGGTCTGCCAAGGGCACACACTTGCAAGGGCAGGGACAGAGAAGTGACCTCTCCAGTTGCCCCTTTCAGACATTTCTCAGGCTTCACTTTGATGGTGAAGGTTGACTGAAGCCAAGCAGGACTGCACTTGCTAGAATCCCAGTCCCATTCAGCCATGAGCCCACATTTTCCTTCTTCATTCTTTTACTCTCACTGAAGCAGGAGCAAGGAGATTTGGCTTTCCCCAAACCATCCTTACTTTGCTGGACAATATTTCTGACTTCCTCCTTTGCAGCCCCTCCCTTCTTCCCCTTTCCACATGCTGCCTTACTGACTTGAAGGCCACATGCCAGTTCCCTCTTTAGTCAAGCTGGGCTCCAGTGATGTTCCCTAATTTTAACAACTGTTTGTATGGAGCATTCTTCTTCTTAACAGATGCCCACTTAATGGCTGCCTTTCCTGAGGTCCTCCACCCTTCAGAGCTGCTTGGAGCTGCTCTCCTCAGAGTGGGGAACCTGGGGCCTTAGCCCCCAACAAGAACATGGTCACCATGGGGACCACCCGCTCACAATGGCCTTACGGGCAGGCTATCACTGCCATCACAAAGCCCTGGTGGTTTCCATGGGGACCCTATCATCATGCCCTGCTGGACACCATGGCAGACCCCATCATGATGCCTTTGTGGGGACTATGGAGGTCCCATCATGATTCCTTGGTGGAGACCATGGAGAAAGACGCCATCACAATGTCTTGGTGAAAACCATGGGGATCCCAACATGATGCCTTTCTAGAGATCCATAGTAGAGATCTACACAAAGCCACCTCCGTTTCTCTGCCCACTAATCCTCATCCCTACAATCCTGACAGGCTCTCTGTCCGTCCCTAAGCAGAGCTTCCTGCATCCCACTGCTCTCTCCAGAGGTTCCTTTGTCCACATCACTTGCACCTTTCCCTGCCATCCCAGGCCATCAATTCCTCACTCTTGCTGGAGTCTTCTCCCCTGAGTCACTCCCAGTGTAAGGCTCTCATCACCGTCTTGGCTACCTGGTTGATGACCGTCAGGCCAGCAGATGGGAAGAGCCTCCGTCCAAAGGATATGTGACAACCTGCAGCCTTGCTGCCCTGCTGTGGGCTCAGCTCCAGGTCCTCCTCCAAATCCTACTGAAAAAATAAAATGAAAAAGAAGAGAAAAAAAGCAAGGGAGAGCAGGAAAGACCCTTGCTATTTGTCCTCTCCAATTTCATCTTGTAATAAGCTGGTATGAGAGTACCTGAAAGCAATATGAATTATAGTATATGAAATGCAGAATTAAATCATGAATATTTAGGACACGTTCTCCTTCTTGCATCAGTGCATGCCCAGATGTGCAGGGATGCTGCTGCTGGAGGCATCATCTGTGCATCACTGCTCTGTTCCAGAGCAAAGGCCACCACAATGGCACTGGCTGAAGACTCCAAAGCCCATGGACAGAGCAGCAGGTTATGAGGAAGCTCCAAAAGTGCCTTTGCCCACTCTCCCTTTTGACAGCACCAGCAGCACCTTTACTGGCTCCATCAGGCCACCAGGCAGGGGAAGGGGGATATCCAGGGAGTGCCAGGCACCCAAAGGCCGTGCCAGTGCCTTAGGGACCATGGAGGTGTGTGTGTGCAGGTGCTGTAGGTGGGCACATGGACCATTTGTGACTGTCCTAGCCTGAGAGACAGGGCAGGATGGTAGATTTCTTGAAGCAATCTCTAGAAAAGTGAAGGTGCTATTGAAGATCACCCTGTTCATATAATCTAGTGGGGTGAGCAGGAATTCAGGGGCGGAGAGCTAGAAGGATTTGAGAGTTCAGAGATGAGACCCCAGAGCTTGGAGTGATGTGCCTGGAGTAATGTGCCTGGAGTGATGTGCTTGGAGTAATGTTTGCAGCATTCTGCATGTAGGTGGGACAGTTCTGCATGTAGGTGGGACAATTTTCCCTGCAGTCAGTGCTGGAATGTCTTTGTTTGTGTACGGGATGGAAACGTAGGATGCCCTGGGACACTTGCCCAGCAGTCACTCCAAGGGGACGTGGTTTTCTTGCAGGTGCCCTGCTGCATTTGCCAGAGACACGTGACTGTGCTGGACACCCCAAGCATCTGACAAGGCCCAGCCAGCACTTTTCTATGCCATCAAATCAAGTATCCACACTGAAGTACCAGAGCTGCTGCTTTATGCCAGAATCTTTCTACACCTCATCTTCATAGTTCCTGGGGCTGCCATTGTATTTGGCATCTGGGGTCATCTCAGATGGGCAATGCAATTCCCCATTGGCCCCCACCCTGATCCTCTAGGATGATGCAGGTCTCCCAGGAGCCGCATCAGAGCAAGTGGGCACTGGCACATGCCTTTGACCTCCTCAGTCTTTTGGACTGTCCCCAGGTGTTTGTGCAGGAGCCACTGACTCCCATCCTCCATCTCCAGTGATTGCAATTGCAGCTTAGACAAGGAGCTCTCTTGCAGACCTGTGTGTTGTACTCACTTCAGTTGTGGCAAAGGGAATCATACAACCTGCCTGTGGAGTTCACAGGAGTTTTATGAATCCCACTTCACGTCAGGGGCTTCTAGACCAGAATGAGATCCCCAGACTGACACATCTGAGTTGATCCCTGAACCATGTGTCGAGGAGCTCCCTTCTTGTTCTAACTAGGTGTCCTGCCTAGGTCAGAGAGGAGAATCGGGGGTTCCACAGGAGCATATTTCTATCTCTCCTAGGTAGCGATCCTCTGATGATAGAACTTGCAATGCCGGAAATAGTTCCTCTCTACTCAATGGAAAGAGACAACAGGTGATTACTTCAGTCTATTCCAGTGAACATTTCCCAGGAGGAGGGGACACAAGGGACAGAGAAATTGGTGAGTTCAGCTGTTCCTCTGCTCCTGAGCGGGGCCAGGCTCCTGGGACGGAGGCAGCTCGTGGCAGCCTGGCAGCACTGCCCAGAGACAGCTGAGTGCAGGAGCAGCTCCTGTGCCAAGAGCAGCAGGGCTGCGGGCACTGCCTGCTGCTGCGGACAGGGGAGGAGAGAAGGCAGCGAGAGGGGAACGGCAGTGTGGAGCGGGAGCACACAGGAGACCTTCACAGCTCTTGACATGGTGAGTTTGTGCTTACAGGACAATGCTACGGAGCTTCTTAAAGGGACATAAGAACCCATCACACCCCATGGCTGGCAGCATTTTTCTCTTCTTTCTTCTGGCTTTTGCAGTGCAGAGGAAGAGGAGCTGCTTGAGAGCAGGGATTCTCTAACATACCACCTAAGGGCAGGGCATCCTGCTGCCTTCCCCAACAGAAACAGCAGTGATGTGAAGCCAGGGTGTGCAGACAGGGTGAGAGGTCTGCACTTCAGAGCAGGGTCCCTGCACCCAAAGGTGCTGTGTGCCTGCAGCAGTGACTGTGTCGCCTGTGAAGGTCAGCGCTCAGCCTGCCCAGGGAGCTCCCCACAGGACTGAGGGGAGAAGTTCTGGGTGGGAGGATTATCCTCTACCAGGACAGGCTCCTTCTCCTGCTGGGAGGGTGCTGCAGGGGTCAGGTCTGCTCACAGGTCTAGCTGTGAGCACATTTCAGGGGTCACTTTGCAAAAGGAAAGGCAGGGCAGGCATTTCCTGAAGGAGAACCCAGTGAGGTGGTGCTTAGAATTTCCTTCCACTTGATAAGAGGAAAATGGAAACAAAAGTGTCAGATTTGGACAACAGATTGAGACTCATTAACAGATGCAAAGAGCGGCCAAAGAATCTGCCAGGGACTTCAGACTGTCCCCTCAGCCATCCCTTAGTGCATAGACAGCACCAGCTTCTCCTGGGCTGCTGCATCAGGGTCTATCTGAGCTGCTCCTTAGCACCTGCAAACATGGGGGTGCCCCTGGACAGTCCCCTGCTCCTGGGAGGTTTCTGCAGGAAGAACTGGGCTCACTTGTGAGTGTCGTTGTCCTTCATGTGAGTGAGGTGCAAGTACACTACAGTGAGGGGCAAGCCTCGGTGATGAAGCAGGTCCCACGACAAAGTCCTTTTTCTCCTGAGAGTGATTGAAATGCCAAAGATTTCTGTTCTATCTAAGAATGCTCCCACACTGAGGAAGCACCTTTGTGTGTTTGTGTGTGCACCATCATATATATTATATATATGCACATTTGTATATCAACAGACTCCTGCAGTGACCCTTTTGCAGTGAACACTTGATTTCCGCATATTGAAGAGCCCTGCCATGGAAGGGGAGGCCATCGACTCCTACAGATTTTGTGCAGCAAAGCTGCTCCTTCTCTCTGAAGTTTCTGGAATACAGGTGCAGATGGTGCAGTGGCATGAGGACAAGGTCTGTCTCTAGACACCTCGATATCTAAGAAGAGGTAAGGTCTTTCCTTCCTTCCATTTGATTGTTCTCCTCCCTGACTGGAGTCAGATCTGGTGTGACAGATTCAGACAAAAATATCTCTGTTGAGGAGGGCAAGGTTGATGGGGACAAATCCTTCACAAAGCTCTGCTCCTTCAGACACAACCGGTGTGAGCGCTGTATTCAGCTCTCATGCTGGTGAATGGACAATATTCCCAGCGGGGTTTCAGGGCCAAGTCCCTTCCAGGCAATGCAAGACGCCATTCCCAGGCATCTCCAGAAATACTAATCAAAGAGTAGTTTGACACATCCAATTACACCTGCAGCACAGCAGAAACAACTCTTTGGAGCCATGGGAAGGGGGTCCCTACTGCAGGAATACAGGCATTTCACTGTGGATCACCTGAAATGGGGCTGAATTAAGGGAGAGAGGAAATATGGGGGATTTTTGAGAAACTGAAATGGTTTAGCTCAGACAAGTCTGCTCTAAATTTTTGCTTTCTTTCCTTCCTTGAACAGGATTCCCAAAGGAGCTAATGTCCAACAACAGCTCGTTCAATGAGTTCCTCCTCCTGCCATTCGCAGACACACGGGAGCTGCAGCTCTTGCACTTCTCGCTCTTCCTGGCCATCTACCTGGCTGCCCTCCTGGCCAACGGCATCATCATCACAGCCGTAGCCTGCGACCACCACCTCCACACCCCCATGTACTTCTTCCTCCTCAACTTCTCCCTCCTCGACCTTGGCTGCATCTCCACCACTGTCCCCAAATCAATGGCCAATTCCTTGAGGAACAACAGGATCATTTCCTACTCAGGATGTGCTACCCAGGTCTTTCTGGTAGCATTTTTGTTTTCAGCTGAATTTTCTGTCCTCACAATTATGGCCTATGACCGCTACGTGGCCATCTGCAGACCCCTGCACTACGGGACCCTCCTGGACAGCAGAGCTTGTGTCAAAATGGCCGCAGCTGCCTGGGCCAGTGGTTTCCTCAATGCTCTCCTGCACACTGGGAACACATTTTCCCTACCCCTCTGCCAAGGCAATGTGGTGGAGCAGTTCTTCTGTGAGATCCCCCAGATCCTCAAGCTCTCCTGCTCACACTCCTACCTCAGGGAAGCTGGGATTATTGTGATTAGTGTCTGTTTAGTCTTTGGTTGTTTCGTATTCATTGTGGTGTCCTACATGCAGATTTTCACAGCTGTGCTGAGGATCCCGTCAGAGCAGGGCCAGCATAAAGCCTTTTCCATGTGCATCCCGCACATGGTTGTGGTCTCCCTGTTTCTCAGCGGTGGCACGTTTGCCTATCTGAAGCCTCCCTCCATCTCCTCGCCAGCTCTGGGTCTGGTGGTGGCTGTTCTGTATGTAGTGGTGCCTCCAACGGTCAACCCGCTCATCTACAGCATGAGGAACAAGGATCTGAAGAACGCCCTAATGAAACTGGCTCAGTCGGTGCTAGAAATAAGCTCCCTGTCGTTTCTAACAAGTGGTTCCTAATGCATCTCAGATAGTTCTGTGCTTTGAGCATTCTCTCTGTGTTTATAATGATTTTTTTTACATAAGTTTTTGAATGTATCCTACTTTGCCATAAGCATGAACCCGCTCTTTGTAATTGCCATAGCTGCTGTAAATATGTCTGTCTTTGTGTCTCTGTGTCAGTCCTGGCTTCGTTCAAATAAAAGTGGATTTCCTCACTGCAGTACTTGAAGGTTTGCCTCTCCTTCCAAAGTCAGATACTAAAATGTGCTCAGGGACTTTCACCATCAAAATATCTGTTTCTTTCTCAGGGCTCTCCAGGACCTCCAGCAATGGTCTCATGGATGATGAGTTAGGGAAGGAGGGTTGGATTCAGTTCTCACTGTGGGTGCTCAGAGCTCCTCCAGATGGTGAATAGCCAAGCACTATCTTCCATGTGGCAGGGCTGAAGATGGATATGGAGCTTCCAGGAGAGCACAGGGCATCTCCAAGGGCACCATGTTCCTAGCAGTGAATGGAGCGTCAGAAACTCAAGGGGAGCCACCCAAATGGAAAGGGCTAAAGCAATGAATGTCTACGCTAGGGAGAGCTCTGCAGTGCTGCAAGAGGCAATGGGGACCCAGGAGGCCCAGGGAAGGGAGCCTGCAGAGTCACTGAGGTCACCTTCAGTGTCAGTGTTTGGCTGCCTGGGCAGCTCCTTCCTGCTGGCCTCGGTGCCTGTAGCCAGAGGACCAGCCGGCCCTGCCCAGCCTCCCTCCCAGCTCAGAGGCCAAGGACGGCTCTGCACCAACCCCAACGTGGCACAAGGCTGGGCCCAGCAGGGTTTGTGGGGGGACAGGGCAGTGCGGGCTGTCATGGGGACCATGTCAGAGGGACATTTCCCCAGGGCTGAGCACCCTGCCCTGGGTGCAGTCTGCACAGTGGAGCCAGGGAGCCGTGTGCGGGTGCAGGGATGGGCACACATGGAAGCCCCTGTGTTCCCCTTGGGAGAAGGGAACCTGCCAGGAGCTCTCCCACCCCTGCCCCACCAGCACCAGTGATGACCAGCCCTGCTGCTGCACCCACACTTTCTTGGTGCTGAACTCAACCACGTCCCCAGGCTTCTCCCTACAGCTGGCTGCAGGGACACACATGGGATCTGTCCATTCCTGCTCCTGACAAGCCGCTTGTCCAAGGGAATGTTGGAAGAACAGGCCTGGTGCCATCCTCTTGGCACTGCACTGCCTGTGACTGTCACAAGTGAACAGTCCCCTCCAGAGAATGGTTCCTGGGACAGGCACTTGGGAACAAGCAGCTGGCAGTGTTGATGGGAGTCCATCTGGGACGTGTCCTCTGGGTGGACAAGGAGGCCTCGGGCTCCCTCAGCCTGTTTGGAAGGAGTTGTCTGCTGGGAGGAGTGCGGGGAGGAAGGACGTGAGTCCTCCTGTGGTTTGCGAGGTGAAGGTGCTGACATGTGGCAGAGACCAGGGCACTGCTGCCTCCTTGGCCCTCTCCCAGCTCCTGGGAGCTCATTGCAGGAGCCAGCCAGTCCCCAAGAACAGCTATTCCCACAACTTTGCAGCCAGTGCTGGGACACTGTGTGCACATGGGGTGCCCTTTGAGCCACACACTTGTTCACATTGCTTAAAGGAGACTGCACCCACCTCCTCACCCTGCCTGGGTGCTTGGTCACTCCCATTGTGGTCTCACCCTTGTCACCTACAAGCTTGAACTCAGGCCCTAGCCCTCATGTTCAAAGAGCTCCACACAGCTGAGCTGCCCCTTCAGACTAGGGGCAGCCCATTTGCTCATCTTCCTCCGCTCACTCCTGAAGATCTCATACCCTGCTACTGTATGAGATGTAGAATCATGTGTGAGATTCCAGCACACCTCAGCAATATTTCTCAGTCAGATGGGCACCTCCATCTGCTCCTCTCTCTGCCCCAAGCTTTATGCACTTGTGCATGTTTCATGGAAGAGCCTCAGCTGTGGCACAGAGAACAGATTGGTGATGGTGAAACTTGTTCTACCAAGGGCCAAGGACACAGCATTTCTGGTGCCTGTACTTCAGAGCACGGGCATGCTGTCATGGAGAGCAGGTGGCAATGTGATGGTGACAGGAGGGTCCCACTAAGAGAGCAAAGCCTGCAGAGCCCAAAGCCAGGGGGAAACAGAGCTGGGTTGCCCAGCCTTGGCAGGAGAGTTTTGCTGCCTGAGCTCCCTCTGCAGCACCTTGGCGCCTGGGACAGAGCTGAATTGACCTCCCTGAAGGACAATGCACCAGGGAATAAGGTCCTGGCTTGGACTGCCATCCAGTCACCCTGTGAACATCACTAACACTGCCCTTGCTCCTGTCATCCAATGGTGGAAAGAGGTCTCTTCTCTAGTAGCCTCACCCTTAAAATCTTGTAGTTCTCCTTCTCCAGAAACTCTTCACACCCTTACATGAGGGAAATGGGCTAACGATGACCTCCGTGTGGTAAATCACAGCCTGCCCAGGTCCAGGGACTTCTTCAGTGGCACCTTGTCCTTCCTGGAGAGAGGTTCACCCAAGTTGCCCAAGTTGCCATTAATTACCCCTAAGAGGCAAATCCCTCTCCTGTTTCTCCCTGGCTTTGGGCATTCCAGACTTTGCTCTCTTTGTGGGAACCTCCTTTCAGCATAGCCCTGACAACTGCTCTCTACACAAGCGAGTCGCTGTTGTCAAGTGGGGCCATTGCACACATGGCGTCCTTGGCTCGTGGTAACAGGTAGCACCATTGCAGATCTCTTCTTTGTGTCACAGTTGAGGCTCTCCAACCCCAATATCGCACACAAATGCATGCAGGCTGGGGCACAGAGGAGGGCAGATGGAGAGGCACAAGCTGTCACTGCATGGAAACACGGTTGGAATAACTGAGATGCTTTGAGACCACTCACACGACTAGAGGGTTGTGATGGCAGAGGACAAGCTCTGGAGGAAGAAAGGTGAGTGGGGAAGAGCAGGATGGGGTAGATGTCCTTGATGTGAAGGGACAGCTCAGATGGAAGGAGCTCTTGCATGGGATGGATCAAGGTCTGGGTGAGAGCTTGCATAGGCTCCCTCCTGGTGGGGGAATCCTGCAATCTGAAGGGTGGTGGAGCTTAGGAAAGCCAGCAGCTCTTTAAGGAGCAGAGCCACCCAGCACAAGGATAGTCTATCCCGATGCTCATTAAAACTAGAAGACACCTTGGGACATCAGCTTGGCTACACAGGATAGCATTGTCTACTTTGTAGTGATGGTGTTCCAATAAGGACAAAAACCAGGTCCTGCCCTTAGGACAGACCAAGCCTTGCAGTGATATGGGCTGGGGAATGTCCGGCTGGGCAGCAGCTCTTTGGAGAAGGACCTTTGTGGGCAGCAAGCTGCATGTGAACCAGCAAAATGTTCTGCAGGCCACTGTGTCCTGGACTGCATGAACAGGAGTCCCCTACTCTGTACTCACTAGAGTACCTCTAGATACTGCATTCAATTGGGCTCTCTGCTCATCATGTGAAGTGAGTTCAGTGTCAGGCCTCCAAGGTGGCTGGGGGCTGGAGCACCACTTACCCCACTGTGAGGAGAGGGTTTGGGTTTGTTCAGTGCAAAGAAGTTAAGGCTTCTACTGATTTTTTTTTCCTTTTTTTCCTTTTTTACTGACTTTATTTTTTCCTTTTTTTCCTCCCCAGATTGAGACCCTTCTACTGGGGTGAGGTTGCTTTTTCAGGCCTGGGCAGCACATGGCCTGCATGCAGAAGCTGAAGGCCATGAGCTTCTTTAGCCTGCTCAAGTGTTACAACTAACGGGAAGAGAGCAGAGGCCTGTGACTGCCTCAGGGTGGTTTCAGGGACGATGGAAGTTGTTCTGGTAGTGGGAAAGAAACGGAGAAGGAGAAAGAGTCACAAACTGAAGCTTGAGGTACAGGCTTGACTTGAAGAAAAATGTCACTTAAGAGCAGTGCTGTGGTGCAGGAGGGGACCTGAGATCAAGCCATGCCTTATTGTTTCAAAGAAGAGTCACCAAGGACAGAGAGACATGGGAAAGGATGGAGAGATGCTGGGGCGAGAACAAGGTGGGGAAGCAGCCTGGGTGTCTAGAAGCTGCAGGGAAACAGGCACAGGCATGGGAAAATGTAGGAGAGCCCAAAGGGGAGACAGCTGAGGGCAGTGCCAAAAACCTCCTCAAGAACTAGGTCTGTGTTCTCTTGGCCATGGCTGGTGTCTCTGCCATTGAGGCCTAGAAGAAGAAACTTCTTCCTTCTGGCAACAGGGCCTCCTTGCCTGCTTTCCCTCAGGGACACAAGAGGCCCTGGATCAGTGTCCTGCTCTAGACCTTGAACACCCCCACCTATACACTGCTCCAACCAAAAGCCTTGAGCAAAGCCTGATGGAAAGGACGTCCCTACTCAGGGACTGGGCCTCTGTTTGGTCAATCTGCTTGAAAACACACATGTAGGGTTGACTTGGCACCAGAGGCACCTGCACTTTGCATTTTTCCTATGTTTAATCATGACTTCCAACTCTCTACTCTAATCAGTCCCTGGGGAGTCTTTGGTTGGTAATGAACCACAGAGGGACCCATTAACTCTCCAAGAAACTTGGGGATGTGCTTCTGACTTGAACTTCTGGAGAAGTTTCTTCAGTCTCCTCTCAGCATCAGAGGTTCATGGACTCAGCACCAACTACTCCCAAGGGGTCAGTGAAATGCAAAACCCCTCAGGAGCCATGATTCTTTTCATAATTTTCTTCAATTTTCAAATCTTCTATAGCTAATTGGAAAGGAGTGTCTTAACATTAGACTGATTACAATGAGCACCTGAAAAAGAAAGTTGCCTCATGCAGATGTCTCTGTCAAATGCAGTTGTCTGCATTTCCCTTTCTAGTCAATGGAGGGAAAATAAGAGGTCTTAGCCTTTTTTTTTTTTTCTTTATTTCAGTTATTTTTCCTAATGACAAGCTAAGGGCCTGCAGGAGCCACCTCCAAAAATTTCAGCACCACAAGGGAACTAGCCCAGGGCATCTCCAGCAGCACCAGCCTCTCTACATGATCAAATTGAATCCATCCCCTAAAGCAGATTATAGTCATAAGTAGGAATATTTTGAAAGAATAACAAAGACAGCCTTTTCCAAAACTTCAGGCAGTCTTTAACAATTTGAAATACATTTTCATTCTTCTAATTTGGCAGCACCATGTTCTTGCACTACTTTCACCATGGCCATGAAGCAAGGCAGGAAGCAGAGCCCTAGATAAAGTTCTTCATTGGCCAAGAAGGCCAATGGAATCCTGGGCTGCATTAAGAAGAGCGTCTCCAGCAGGTCGAGGGAGGTGATCCTGCCCCTCTACTCAGCCCTGGTGAGGCCACATCTGGAGTATTGTGTCCAGTTCTGGGCCCCACAGTACAAGAGGGATGTGGAGCTTCTGGAGAGAGTCCAGCACAGGGCTACGAGGATGATCAGGGGCCTGGAACATCTGCCCTATGAGGAGAGGCTGAGGGAGCTGGGCCTGTTCAGCCTGGAGAAGAGAAGGCTGAGAGGGGATCTAATCAGTGTCTATAAGCACCTCAAGGGAGGGAGTGCAGAGGACGGGGATGGTCTCTTTTCAGTGGTGGCCACTGATAGGACTAGAGGAAATGGCCGGAAACTGAAACATCAAAAATTCCATAGGAACTTAAGGAAAAATTTCTTAACAGTGAGGGTGACCTAGCGCTGGAACAGGCTGCCCAGAGAGGTTGTGGAGTCTCCTTCTCTGGAGATCTTCAAAACCCGCTTGGATGCAGTCCTGCGCCACGTGCTCTAGGTGACCCTGCGTGTGCAGGGGGGTTGGACTAGATGACCTCTAGAGGTCCCTTCCAACCCTAAGCATTCTATGATTCTATGATTCTATGATTCTCAGGGGGATCTGTGCTAAGGGCTCCTTTGCTCTTTTCTGGCCTGTCATCTCTCTCTTAAGTAGCACAGTGCATGAAACCCTGCTGAGGAACTGAAGAACAGCAAGCCTGCTTTGGTGCCTCCAGGAGGAAGACTGTCTTCTGCCACAGACTGTCCTCCATCCCGCTTCTACCCAAAGAGCAGCCCACAGCAGTTATCATGGAGCTGAGGCTCACCCTCATCTCGACCTGTGCTCAGACTTTGTGCTCTTTCATCCCACAGGACTTTGATCCTGTCTTACCAAACACCAAACCCCCAAACCAAGCCCCAAGCTCAGGCAACCCCATGGTCTGCCCAGGGCACACACTTGCCAGGGCAAGGACAGAGAAGTGACCTCTCCACTTGCATCGTTTAGACATTTCTCGGGCTTCACCTTGTTGGTGAAGGTTGACTGAAGCCAAGCAGGGCTGCACTTGCTAGAATCCCAGTCCCATTCAGCCATGAGCCCACATTTTCCTTCTTCATTATTTTCCTGTCACTGAAGCAGGAGCAGGGAGATTTGGCTTTCCCCAAACCATCCTTACTTTACCAGACAATATTTCTGACTTCCTCCTTTGCAGCCTCTCCCTTCTTCCCCTTTCCACATGCTGCCTTACTGACTTGAAGGCCACATGCCAGTTCCCTGTTTAGTCAAGCTGGGCTCCAGCGATGTTTCCTAATTTTACCAATTGTTTGTATGGAGCATTCTTCTTCTTGACAGATGCTTACTTAATGGCTGCCTTTCCTGAGGTCCTCCACCCTTCAGAGCTGCTTGGAGCTGCTCTCCTCAGAGTGGGGAACCTGGGGCCTTAGCCCCCAACAAGAACATGGTCACCATGGGGACCACCCGCTCACAATGGCCTTATGGGCAGGCTACCACTGCCATCACAAAGCCCTGGTGGTTTCCATGGGGACCCTATCATCATGCCCTGCTGGACACCATGGCAGACCCCATCAT
The DNA here is from genome assembly GCF_059628265.1 of Tinamus guttatus. Classification (NCBI taxonomy): domain Eukaryota; kingdom Metazoa; phylum Chordata; class Aves; order Tinamiformes; family Tinamidae; genus Tinamus; species Tinamus guttatus. The sequence goes on from NW_028289334.1 coordinate 233,896, forward strand.
GATGCCTTTCTGGGGACTATGGAGGTCTCATCATGATTCCTTGGTGGAGACCATGGAGAAAGACGCCATCACAATGTCTTGGTGAAAACCATGGGGATCCCATCATGATGTCTTTCTAGAGATCCATAGCAGAGATCTACACAAGGCCGCCTCTGTTGCTCTGCCCACTAATCCTCATCCCTACAATCCTGACTGGCTCTCTGTCCGTCCCTAAGCAGAGCTCCCTGCATCCCACTGCTCTCTCCAGGGGTTCCTTTGTCCACATCACTTGCACCTTTCCCTGCCATCCCAGCCCATCACTTCCTCACTCTTGCTGGAGTCTTCTCCCCTGAGTCACTCCCAGTGTAAGGCTCTCCTCGCTGTCTTGGCCACCTGGTTGATGACCATCAGGCCAGCAGATGGGAAGAGCCTCCATCCAAAGGATATGTGACAACCTGCAGTCTTGGTGCCCTGCTGTGGGCTCAGCTCCAGATCCTCCTCCAACTCCTACTGAAAATATAAACTGAAAAAGAAGAGAAAAAAAGGGGGGAGAGAGCGGGAAAGACCCATGCTATTTATCCTCTCCAGTTTCATCTTGCAATAAACCGGTATGAGGGTACATGTAAGCAATATGAATTAGGGTATCTGAAATGCAGAATTAAACCATGAATCCTTAGGACATGTTTCTCCGTCTTGCATCAGTGCATGCCCAGATGTGCGGGGATGCTGCTGCTGGAGGCATGTTCTGTGCATCACTGTGCCAGAGCAAAGGGCACCCCAAGGACACTGAGTGAAGACTCCAATGACTGTAGACTCCAAAGCCCATGGAGAGATCAGCAGGTTGTGAGGAAGCTCCAAAAGCGCCTTTGCCCACTCTGGCCCATGGACAGCACCAGCAGCCCCTTTGCTGGTCCTCTGAGTCCACAAAGCAGGGTTAAGGAGATAACGAAGGGATCCTAGGCACCCAAGGGCCATGCCAGTGCCACAGGGACCATGGGTGTGCGTGTGCAGGGCTTGTAGGTGGGCACATGGACCACTTGTGACTATCACAGCTGCCTAGCCTGCGGGACAGGGCAGGATGGCAGATTTCTTGAAGCAATCTCTGGGAAAGCACACGTGCTACTGCAGAAGTCCCTAGGCCTGGGCAGCCAGCGGTCCATCCACACTGAGGCCCTCATCAGCCCAGTTCCTGTTCATATCATCTGGCGGAGTGAGCAGAAATTCAGGGCAGGAGAGCTAGAAGGGTGTGAGAGTTCAGAGACCAGAGCACAGAGCTCAGTGTGATGTGTCTCCTATTTTTGCAGCACGCTGCGTGCAGGCGAGATGGATTTTCCCTACAGTCAGTGTTGGAATTCATTTATTAGGGTAGAGGTAGGAAACCCATCATAACCTGGAGCACTTGCCCAGCAAGCACTGCAGTGTGACATCGTTTTCCTACAGGTGCCCTACTGTACCTGTTCATGTCCCCACTGCTAACGCTTTCCTGTTTACTTTCTGTAGAGAGAACTCTGTGGACAGTTCTTGTGTGAAATCCTTCAGACCCTCAAGCTCTCCTGCTCACACTCCTACCTCAGCCAACTTAGGCATCTTATTATTAGTGCCAGTTTGATGTTTGATTGTTTCATTGTCACAATGTTATCCTATGAACAGATCTTTGCTGTTGTGCTGAGAGCAGGGCCAGCACAAAGCCTTTTCCATGTGTCTCCCGCACCTGCCCGCTGTCTGCCTTTAGCACTGTCATGTTTGCCTACCTGAGGTCCCCTATGTCTCCTCCCCTGCTCTGGATCTGGTAGTGGCTGTTCTGTACACGGTGGTGCCTGCAGCACTGAACCCCCCTCATCTACGGCACGAGGAACAAGGCGCTCAAGGAGGATGAGGAAAACAATTTCATGAATATTTTTCAGCCTTGGGAAATTGCCATTGCTCTCTAAAAAATGACTCCCTCAGCATCCCATACCAATGATGAACATTGTTTCTTCACTATTTTTAAAATATTTATATTATATTTTTAATATTTTTTCCCTTCATTTTTTATTAATGGAAGGAGTATTTTATATCCTGTTGCTACCCAAACTGTTGCATATCTTCCACCTTCACTGAGACTTCTCTGTTGCATCTGGTGTCCACACTCCAGAAACCTCACGGCCTGTTTACATCCTGGTCTTTGCCTTTCCAGGGAATGTTAGGGGGATTCAAGAGCCTTCCAACCTCTTCTGCCAGTAAGAAATAGGGCCTATGATCCACAGACTTTGTCACGTTGCTTAAAGACGTCATCCACACCATCAGCCTGACTGCATGGTCTGTAGCTCCCAGCATGATGTCACCCTTCATCTGATGCTCACCCACAAGCACATACCCAAACCTTGTCCATGCCATGGAAGCACTTTGTACATCCGAGCTGCCCCTCCACACAAAGGACCTGCCCCCTCCTCCTCTTCCCTCACAGCCTCCCCTGAAGAGCTTTTACCCCAGCAGCGCAGGCCTCCAGTTGTGTGAGTGGTGATAATGCATCTCAGTTATTGCAATGATGTTGAGGTCCTGTGACAGCTTGTGCTTCTGTCTCCATGCCAGGCTACAGGCATTTGCATATATTTGGGCTGCAAAATGTCAGGATGTGGCACAGAAGACAGATTGGTCCTGGTGAAACCTGTTACCAAGAGCCAAAGACACTGTGTGCAATGGTCCCACTTGAGAGCAGAGCCATGCTGGCATGGAGAGCAGGGCTCAATGCAATGGTGAGAGGAGGTTCCCTCTAAGAGAGTCAAGGCTGCAGTGCCCAAGACCAGGGAGAAACAGAGCTGAGCTGTGAGGGAGCGACAGGAGAGGGTTTTGTTGACGGAGCTGATTTGTAGCACCCTGGGGCCTGGGACAGAGGTGAGCCCATGTCCAGGCAGGAGAAGGTGCCCCTGAAGATGTCCTTGGACTTGAGCCAACTGTGATCCACCAATCCTGGGGCCATCATTAGCCCCATCATGTTTTCCAGAGTGCAAAGAGGTTGTGTGGGAACAAAGTGAGAAGATTTTAGGAGAGCAGAGACCAGTGCAGACCCCTTGGTGTGAGGTGCCTCTCCCACTTATGAAGCACGCTCAGCTGCAGGAGGGATTGGACATGGTTGTTATAGATCCCAGGCTGTGCCTCCTAGAGGAGACATCTGGTTATGCTGGACAAGCCAGGCATCTGTCTTGGCCCTGCAGCCTATTTCTATGTCACTGAATTAAAAGTCTGCACTGAATTGTATGAACTTTTTGCACTGTAACGATCCACCAGCGTCTCTACATTATACTGAATGGTGCTCACATAGTTCCCCCTTCTTGCCCCTTTCTGGGCGTCCTGCCTATTAGGGGCTTCATAACTAGGGCCTTCCAGAGTGGGACACTTCCAACTTTCATAGATAGTCATGCTCTGATGAAACAGACGGCAATTTTGGAATCCTTTTTACCCCATTAATTAGGAAAGGACAACAAGTGTGATTCTTTTAGGTTGCTTCATGCCCATTTCCCAGAAGGAGGGGACACAAGGGACAGAGAAATTGGTGATTGCAGCTGTTCCTCTGCTCCTCAGCGGGGCCAGGCTCCTGGGACGGAGGCAGCTCGTGGCAGCCTGGCAGCACTGCCCAGAGACAGCCGAGTGCAGGAGCAGCTCCTGTGCCAAGAGCAGCAGGGCTGCGGGCACTGCCTGCTGCTGCGGACAGGAGAGGAGAGAAGGCAGCGAGAGGGGAACGGCAGTGTGGAGCGGGAGCAGAGCTCATTGTGGGGAAAATCTTCACAGCCCTTGAAACAGTGAGTCTCTGTCTGTAGGACAATGCTTCTGAGGTTTCTGGAGGGCTCTTCTGAACTCAGTGCATGTAATCATGGATTGGGATTTTAATGGTCTCTCTCCTAGAGTATCCAGGGTTTAGCAGGAGGAGGAGATGCTTCAGAGCAGGGATTCCCTGCCACACACTCACAGGGACAGGGCATCCTGCTCCCTTTTCTTAGGGAAGATGGGGGGTATGAAGCCATGGTCTGCACCCAGCTCCGCATGGGCTGTGATTGAGAGCAGCATCCCCCAGGCCCAGGGTGCTGTGTGCCCGGGATGGTGACTCTGCAGCCTGCGAGGGGCAGCACTGCCCAGGGTGCTCCCCACAGCGCTGCGGGGAAGCGCTGCGTGGGGAGACAGACACCCGTGAGGGCAGGTTCATTCTGCTGCTAAGAGGCTGCTGCAGAGTGAAGTCTGCTCACAGCTCCAGCTCATACACAGGGCATGTGCGAGGGTCCTTTACAGGAGAAGATCAAGAGAAGCGCTGCTTGGAAGGGAAGGAGCTTTCCTTTGTGTCCCTGCTCTTCCATTCCCCTTAGGATGGCAGGGACAATGAAGGAACAAGTTTTCTGTTTTGAAAAGGAAGTGGGAGTCCTAAACCTTCACTCTGAAAGATTAATAGTTCTGTAAGAAACATCAGCAAGCTGCTTCATGCCCACCTTAGCCTAGAGGCAATATCAATATCATTGTTGTGACCTCCTAGGACTTTATGTGACCTACTTCTTAGGACTTGCTACTGCAGAGCTTCCCTTGGACATTGCCCAGAGGTTTGTGCAGGGCAGAGCTGAGCACAGCTAGGGTCATATGGGATCTGTGAGCAGGGACAAGACCCAGGGACAGAGGAAGGGCTGCTGGCAGGGACAGCTGCAGGCAGCAGAGATGGGCAGGGAAGGGGCAGGAAGTGCAGGGCAGGAACCGCCTCCTCTGCAGCCAGACCTGGGCGATCTCTCCTGCCACGGACCATCTCCAGCCTCCCCACCAAGGGACTAAGGTGTCCCCCTCTGTGAGGTGACGTACTCATCTGGTAAGGTGAAGGTTTTCCACAATGCCTCCCTGTCCCTCTCCCTTCCTCCATCCAGCACATTGAAGGGGTTGCTCCTTAATTCTTCTCCTGTCCATGCTGCTCCTGTTCTTGCTCACAGCTTCACATGGTTGAGTGTTTTCAGCTGCACTTCAGACATGGATGCTACAAGGTGTGGAACAGAGGGGTCTGAATGGGAATGAGGTTCTTCCCAAGCCTACCCTGTAGAGCTGCAGGAAAAGCAGTCCCTGGGTCTGGGAATTGAGCTGACTCTCCCTTAAGGAGAGCCCATCTTCAGTGTTGCCAGTCCTTTGGCTCTTGCCCTGTGGTGTCACCCCTGCCAGGCTGCCCCCTTCCCTCCAGAAAGGCTCTGCTGTCTCATGGCCGTTTTGTGATACCTGGGTGACCCGTGAGGAAGCTGCAGAGATGCTGAGGGTATGGAGGTGGTGGTGGGAGGCTGTCCAGGAGCAGCTGAAATGAGCCCTGTGCATCTTTGGCCAGGAGTGTGGAGCCCTCCCTTAGCTGTATGGAGACAGGGTGAGAAAGGCAGAGATGGGCACTTGGAAACTGCACTGCTCTGCTCTCAGCAGGGCCTGTCTCCTTTTAGGGCACCATATGAGCACGATCACGCTCTAGCTCAAGGAGAGGGCTGCACAGGACATCTGGGAACGAAACTTAACAGACAAATGAGATGTCCCAACTCTGCACATAAGTGACTGTGGATGCATTCCTCTAAAGACTCAGAGTTGAAATGTGAAGGATTTGTCCTTTGGGGAACACTCCTGAGGAGTGACAAGGACATCTCAAAGAAAATAAAAATTAGTGTTCCTCACACCTCTTTGCTTACTTGGGAGTAAAGATGCTGAAAAGCTCATCCACATCTTGAATGGATCTCACTTGCCAGAAAAGGTAAAACATCCAAAAATGTGGCCTCTGTTCTGCCAGAAAAGGTAAAACATCCAAAAGTGTGGCCTCCGTTCCCCACTTCCCACTACTGTTCAGCACAGACAGCTCTTGAGCTGAGGTCTCTGCTCCTCATAGCACACTCAACCAGTGCAAAATGGAACTCAAGCAAAGCAACTGCACGAAGACACTCTTACTAAAGAGAGGCAGTGGTGGGCAGTGTCATAAAAGAAATGACTTTGAAATTTTATTTCTTATAAAGTCTCTCCTAACTTTTCATTGTTTTCTGTTCCTTAGACAGGCCCACATAACTGCAGGGAGCTAATGTCCAACAGCAGCTTCTTCAATGAGTTCCTCCTCCTGCCATTTGCAGACACGCGGGAGCTGCAGCTCTTGCACTTCTCGCTCTTCCTGGCCATCTACCTGGCTGCCCTCCTGACCAACGGCCTCATCATCACAGCCGTAGCCTGCGACCACCGCCTCCACACCCCCATGTGCTTCTTCCTCCTCAACCTCTCCCTCCTCGACCTTGGCTGCATCTCCACCACTGTTCCCAAAGCCATGCACAATTCTCTGTGGAAGATGAGGGCCATTTCCTACTTGGGATGTGCTGCACAGGTCTTAACTTTTACCTTTTTCATTTCAGCAGAGTATTCTCTCCTCACAGTCATGGCCTATGACCGCTACATTGCCATCTGCAGACCCCTGCACTACGGGACTCTCATGGACAGCAGAGCTTGTGTCAAAATGGCAGCAGCTGCCTGGGCCAGTGGTTTCCTCAATGCTCTCCTGCACACTGGGAACACATTTTCCATACCACTCTGCCAAGGCAATGTGGTGGAGCAGTTCTTCTGTGAGATCCCCCAGATCCTCAAGCTCTCCTGCTCCAATTCCTACCTCAGGGAAGTTGGGCTCATTGGGGTTACTTTCTCTTTGGGCTTTGGGTGTTTTGTTTTCATTGTGGTGTCCTACGTGCAGATCTTCAGAGCTGTGCTGAGGATCCCCTCTGAGCAGGGCCGGCACAAAGCCTTTTCCATGTGCCTCCCGCACCTGGTCGTGGTCTCCTTGTTTGTCATTACTGTATTGTTTGCCCACCAGAAGCCCCCCTCCATCTCCTCCCCACTTCTAGATATGGTTGTGTCCATTCTGTACTCAGTGGTGCCTCCAGCCCTGAATCCCCTCATCTACAGCATGAGGAACAAGGAGCTCAAGGGGGCACTGAAGAAACTCATCCAGTGGGTACAAGGTCAGAGGTGACAACTGTTTCATTCACTCACCAGGATATCTGGTATCAAGGCTGTATTTTATCCATTTCTTTCATTTTTACTTCTCTGTTTTACATACATCTTAAAATAATAAATAATAAAATAAAGATACCTAGTTTTTGTCACGTCTGCACAGGAATCTCTCATTGAGCACTTAAACATAGACCATGATAAAGCAGGAAGCCAGGCTTCCCCCTTCACTAGCAGAGAGGGGGGATTCTCTGAGCCGCTTCTTTGAGCTCCCTTGGATGTGCCCAGTGCAGGGAGGAGAGTTTCCCTCTGCAGCGTCTTTTCCAGCACTGACACCAAGGGACCTCTGGGGTACAGAGTCACGGCGGGACAAGGGCAGGTGGGTTGAGACCAGGGGTCCACTGTTGTTTAGGAGATCTCAGCTCTCATGGCTATGGTTAGAGAGTGATCTCAAATCTCTCTAACATGAGGGAAATGACAACCAAGTGTCAGCACAGGTTTCCATGATTCCATGCAAAGCTCCAACACACAAAACTAAACATGAGTGAATTGAAGGAAAGTCTAGAGGCAGCCTTCCCATGGCAGTTCATCTTTCCTGAAGACACATTCCAGGAGGGCAGCAGGACTTTCTCTATTTAGAGTTGTCCTCCTCATTTCCGTGCTGTCCTTCCACACTTTATTCTGCAGATATGGCCCAGGAACTCTCATCACCTGGAAGAGATAGGCTTGTTTTCCCTCGTACCCTGGAAGAACAGGCAGGACCAGTCCTCGGGCTCCCTTAAGCCACAGCTGGATTCCAGAATAATATTTCCATAATAAAAGGGGATCTGCCCTAGGATGGTCCTGAATCTGGCCTCTCTTTAGAAACCGGAATCAAAAAATATGCCCAAGGGTGTGCAACCACAAATGGGCCTGCTCTTCTGCTTGTTAACTCCATGAGATCCAGGGGATGACCTCAGCATTCCCGGGTGATCTGTTAGCCTCAATCTAGGGTTCATCTCTCAGTGACCACTGCAGATGGGCAATGGTCTCTGCATTGCCTGTGCCAGGCTGCCCCACACATGACTGTGCTGATGAGAGAACCCCCAGGGGATCTCCAGGCACAGGGTTTGCCTGGGAGTGGGAACTGAGTGCAGCTTTAACGAAACAGGGATGACTCACAGTGCAGGGACCAGAAGTTAGAGCACTAAACCCAGGTGCACATGGGGAAAGGAGGGCTCTGCAATCCCCAGAGAGGCACTGGGGACCCAGGAGGCCCAGGGAAGGGGAAGTGGAGGGCGATTCCTGCACCCGTGGTGAAACACCACAGCCTGGAGCTAGTGGCCACCCAAAGACATCTCCTGCCATTGCAATATTGTGGGGGCACTCGGAGTACCAGCAGACCTCAGCCACCAGTATCAGTGGCCACAAGGGCACACTGATGGCTCATGGTCTATTTGTTGCCAACCACGATTCCCAGGTTCCTTTTTTGTGGAACTGCTCTCCAACAGGTCAACCCCCAGCCTGTCCAGGTGCATGGGGTTATTCCACCCTAGCTGCAAGACCCTGCACTTGCCTGTGTTGAACTTCACGAGGTTCCTCTACCCCCAACTCTCCAGGCTTTCCAGGTCCCTCTTAAAGGCTGCACAGACCTCTGGGCTATCAGCCATTCCTCCCTCTTTTCTATCCTCAGAAAACTTGCTGAGGGTGCACTTTGTCCGTTGAGGCCACTGATTAATAAACTGAACAGTTTTTGACTGACTCCTGATACCAATAGTTGCAGGTCTCCAACTAGGCTCTGCGCCACTGATCACAACCCTAAAGCCTAAACCCCAAACCCAGCTGCTCACATGGAGGTGACCTCACAGGTGCAAACCCACCACATCCCTGCTGCTGCCTGTGGCCTTCAGAGACAGCAGCTTCCTCAACCCCCTTCCCCACACAGGAACCACTGCTGCCCTCTCAGCTCCTCTCACCACAGAGACCCCCCACCCACCGCCCACGCCTGCCTGCCTGCTGCCGGCCAATCAGGCACTCACAAAGACATGACGTCACAGCGCCGTCCCGCCCAGCTCTCTGGCCCTGCCCTCCAGGGCAGCAATGGCCTCCCCAGCCCTTCCCCGCCAGGAGCCCAGCCCGGGCTCAGCAGCTGCTCCGCGGAGATGATCTCAGCAGCGCAGAGCCCCGCAGGGCCCGGCTGCTGCCCAATGAGGCGCTGCGGGAGCGGTGACCTCACAGTCACCAGGCAGAGCCAGCCCTGCTGCTGCCCAATCAGCTCTGCCCGCAGCGGGGACCTCCCAAGCAGCAGCCACGCCCTCTCCCTGCAGCTGGCCTATCAGGGGCTGCGGCAGCAGTGACCTCCTCGTGCCCAGCGCAGCCATTGGCTGTGAGGCCCTGCGGGGCTCCTGGCTGTGCTGGGGGCTGTGCGGGCCCGGGGCAGGGAGGGGAGCCCAGCTCGGGGCTGCGGGTGCTGGGGGTGCTGGTGTGGGGGCCTGGGGGGCTGTGTGAGCTGCTGTGTTGGGCTCAGCCAGCACTGCCCACCCCGGCGTGGGGGAGAAGAGGGGCAGCCAGTGCCAGGGAAACCTGCCCTGGATTCTCTCCTTCTGCCCCCAGCACCCACACAAGGGTTGGAGCTGCCGCATGGGAGCCTTGGTGCTCGAGGAAGCCCCATCCCAAGGGTTTCTGGCTGTCACGTTTTCTGCAAGCAAGGTGGGACCCTCAGGCAGGACTCTTGTGGCAGCCTTCAGCCCTGAGCTGCTACTGCCACAGCCTGGGATCCACAGGGGTCTTTGTGGTGATAGTTTCTCTGTGACACCTCGGGAAGGAGCTCCCGAAGCTGGGAGCCTTGTTGGAGAGCAGCAGGATCACTGGGAACAAGAACTGAGGTCCAGGCTGCGGGTGTTGATCCAGCAGTGCCTGTATCACTCATCAGTCCCCATCGTATTTGTCTCGATCAGCAGTTTGTGAGGTGACCAGCTCCCTGCTCTGCAACTGATGAAGTTGGTGAATATCCCTGCAACCTCCCTTCCTGCTCTTCCTCATCTCTGCATAGTTCTGGGGACCCTCTTAAAGAAGAGAACACCCATCTCCGTGGAACCCTGTCAGAGATGTGACTTTCCAAGTCACTGCCAAAGGAACGATTTCTTTGGGTTGCTTATTCAGTCTGTGGCAGCTCAACAGTGATGCTGTGAGCCCAGCTCTTCATACTGGGGATCTTGGCCCCTTCTCTCCCCTGTCTCATGTGCATCTACCTAAGTCTCCCATTCCCACGTATCCTATTTAAAGTGACAATTTCTAACATCCCCTTTAGGGCACTCTCTGGACACATTGTGACTCCTCCCCATATTCTGTTCACTCAGAGACCCAGCGGCTGGTTTGGGGCATGTGAGCTATAACATTGAGTGCGAACTTAGGTGGGCTAAGGCTGGCTTTCAACACGAGTGATTTAAATTCGCGAGAGGCTGATGAGGGAAATGGTAGGGCTGGAGATGTGGAGAGGAAGATTGTGCATACAGTGCCTGATCTCTGGAAAACGGCTTTTCCTATATGTGCTGATTTCATTAGGAGTCGCTCTGGATGGCTATGAATTGGATGGTTTGCTGTCACCTATTCTTTAGAATAATAATAGAAAACTTTAAAAAGGTGAAATACTTGTATATGATTGTTGTCTTCAGCTTTCAGCTACACACCCCAAACCTCTCCAACTAGCCATGGACACTTGAAGGAAATTGCAGGGAGAATCCTGGTTTATCAGGGCTTTTTGCTTTTTAATGAGCTCCATGCAGTACTTGGAGCTGAGTCCATGAATTGCAGCTATTGAAAGGAGATTGAAGAAATCACTGAAGAAGTCAAAGTCAGAAGGAAACCCTAAAGTTTTGTACAGCATTAATGGATCCCACTGAGGCCATCAACTGCAACAACTCAGCAGGGGCTGATTAAAGCTAAAAAATATAATCATTGGTAGTAGTTAGGTAGAGAAAATACTCAGGTGGTTCTGATGCTGAATACACCCTTGATGTGTTTTATCAACACACATTGGCCAAGCACGGGCAGAGGAACCCTGGGAAGGGAGATCCTTTCCTCCATGTGTTGCCCACATCCTCCCTGGCATCAGTGTTTGGGTGAGGGTGTGCAGTGCTGAGTGCAGGACAAACACACGACACCTCCCAGGGTCCCCAGAAGGATAAAGGGAGTAAAGAAGTCCTGATGATTCCTGGTAGGCCTCGGTGACAGACACAACAGCCATAGTCAAGAGGATAAAGACCTCCATTCTGCTGGGTCCTTGGCAGCGCCCTTGGCCATCTCTACCACAGGTCATCCTAGACCTGCTCCTGTGTCCCTGCAGACTATGGACACCCCATCTGCTTCCCCAGCAAGTTCTCACAAGAGGTTCTCCTTCCCTTCATTGAGAGCTTTTCCATCCTCAGTGGTTGTTTCTTGAAACACAAAGCCATGGGTGGTGACAGACTCGCTCTGGGTGCCCTGTAGCACCACTGCTCTACCCCTCAAGTGATATTTCTTCATCCTCTTGCCCACCCAATCTGAGCTTCCCAAGCTGTATTTTGGTCCTGTTTCCTCTTTTCATGCTGCTTCCCGCTACCAAGGAAATCTCTTGGCAGCCCCACAATGTGGGGACGAGTATAACCTGGTGTGTCACGACAGAGTGGAACGTGAGGAAATGAAGTGCCAGGGCCTGAACAACAGGCCCGAGTCGGGGTTGACTTAGAGATGAATACGGCACTGCCTTTGCAGTGCACAACACTCGCCTGTAGAATTGCTCATGCCAGCTTGCATGGAGGCTTATTAAACTGTAGATTTTTTAAGCTCTTCTGTGGCTGTTTTTGACCTTGAAGGGAACCCTTCCATCTGAGGCCTGAGCTCTGACCAGACCCCCATCCCACATGATAGGGAAAGTACACCACATCAAATGTTACCGCTCACGAACCAAATGCAAGTTATCATGATTTGCTGATTTGGCTCTATAAAAGATGGACACTCTTGTCGCGATTTGGAGACCTCATGAGTGGATGCACCACGTAAGACCTCCCATTTGCCGGGAAGGTTCTCCAAATCCTTGTCACAACAGGGACTCCCCAGCGACTACGGATCTGCATGATGATGACATGTGATGACATATTTAGGCAATTGGGGATGTATTTTTTAATCACTATTCCCTTTCTTGCATAGTAATGGTTAGGTCCATTACCTTGCTTATTTTGTCTGTAGCTTATAAGCTTATTTCGTTAAATGTGTCATGCTATACTGCCTTAATATTAATAGTGAAATAAGACCATTCTTTCCAGTGGTGTCTGGTTCTTTCCGTTGCCCCGTCTGCCGTCTGCCCCAGAGCTGTGGCGTTGCTCTTCTTTCTCATCGTGCTCCTTTGCATGCCCCAAGCCCCCTGCCCTTATGACCCTGAGTAACAAGTGTGTGTTACAAGCAGGATGCAAATTATTGCCTGATGACTTTTAAAAGAAGGGAAAGATGCCTCTTCTCTTGCTGCTCTCCAAGAAAAAGCAGCCCAGCCTGAACCAGGCAATGCCTGTAACAAGACCAAGCGAGGTAGAGCAAGGTCCTTCCTTGCGCTCAGCTTCTTCTATTCCCAGTTGTCACTTTGACCATGCAGGTGGCAGGTGAAGTTGTGTGAGGTGTGAAACACAGGAATAACACCAGAGGAGAAACTGCCACTTGTGCACTTTGAGATGCGATCGTGACACATGCAATGGTGCAGCGTGACAAACAGAGAAGGGGTAAAGGGAAGCAAGCTAACCATCAGGAGGCATGAAAGCAGTGTGAGATGCAGTGCCATAAATGCAGCATTCCAATGTGAGCCCCTTTTTGCATCTATCAGGCGGTGCTCAGAGAGTCTCTGATATGTGAAGGTCGCTTGCCAAGGGCCAGAGGTACAAGCGGTGTAACTGGAGGGACTCGATTTCTCCAGTTCATGGAGCTCTGTCAGACATGGACACTGAACAGTGCAAGAGAGTCCCCTCAGAGCCCATGGTTTTGTGGGTGTCCAGTTTGCTGAAGTGAGTGCTACTCAGATCCTCCTCCAGCAAGGGAAAGTCTTCCTTTCTCCATTTCTCCATGGTCTCCAGGGCCTAGGATTCCTGAGGGTCAGTCTTAGCACTAAAGCCTGCGGCAAAGGTGGCCTTTTCTGTGTCCTCTCTCACCAGGGGGGTGTCCTCTCTCACCTCTCTTGGGCCATTTAGCAGCAGGCCCGTATTTTCCCTAGTCAGCCTTTTGTTCCTGCTGTATTGTTGTATTGTATTTTAAATAATTATTTATTATTATTTTATCAGGAAGGTAAGAGTAAAAATTCATAAAGGAATAAATGAAGAGCACGTGTTTCATGCCAAGTACATGGGAATGACAAGTGACTGCACACAGGACAGTTTTTGGCACTGACATTGTACCCATTGAGGCAGTTTCCTCAGTGCCTCCTCGAGCTCCTTGTTCTTCATGCTGTAGACAAAGAGGTTCAGTGCTGGAGGCACCACTGAGTACAGAATGGCCAGTACAGAGAGATCCAGAGCTGGGAAGGGTATGGAGAGGGGAGAGGGGAAAATAAAGTGGCTAAGGGTGACATTTCACTGCCCCTGTGACTGGGGGTAGGAGTCAGACCCAACCAAATGGGTATCACGACCTCTAATCCCTGTGGGAGACTGCAGATGACTGCACAGTGCAGGGCACCTGGAATACAGAGCATTTCCAAGGGTGCTCGTTGTGTCCAGTTGTGCCTATACATCCTGCCCCTGGTATTTGATAGATGGTGACCCAGAGGGCTCTCCGTTCTCCCTTCTTCCTGACAGTTGAGTCCTCACTGCCTCTCCTGAGACTGCAGAGTCCTCTTTTGCCTGCGAATACCCAGTGCTTTACCTCTAAGAAACTCCATCTTTGAGGACCTCTCCCTTTATGAGGCTCTACTCACAGTCCATCCCAGGCATATGCTGTCCCAGGAGGATCTCTGTGCTCTCCTGACACCGACAGCTTCCCCTCCATGAGAACAGCCGTCAGACACTGTGCCTTAATACGTAGGAGAGCTGTGCATGTGTAAATCCATGACCATTCAGCCTCTCCACTATCCTTGGACTCTGATAGGGGAATTCCCAAACCAGACCTTGGTCTCTGAAAGATCATTCCATGATCCTGAGCTCTGTGTTGCTGAACCCATGGAGAATCCTGTGCAGCAGGCCCTTGAGGGGTGCAAGTCCTTGGGCCTATTCTTGACACCAGCTTTAGAGGAAAAGCCCAGCTTTCACGCACTGTACTGATAGAAATTACTTTATTACAGAGATACTGTAAGGGAGCCAGTCCTTGTCCAGCATTCGACACAACTGAGGGTATCAGGTGAGACAGAGCAGACACCATAAAAAGAAGAATGAATACAATTAGTTGTGTAGGAACACGATAACAATTATTATCACTAGTAAAAGTCATAATAAAAATAACATGAAGAAACAATGGTCAATCCAGTTACAGGATACCGAAAGAGTCATCTTTGGAGAGATGTGGAAAAATGACCACTGCTTAGAAAGGTCCATGAAATCACTTTCCTAATGGCATCCTTGAGCTCCTTGTTCCTCATGCTGTAGATGAGGGGGTTCACTGCGGGAGGCACCACCGAGTACAGAACAGCCAGCACCAGATCCAGAGATGGCGAGGAGATGGAGGGGGGCTTTAGGCAGGCAAATGCACCTGTGCTGACAAACAAGGAGACCACGGCCAGGTGTGGGAGGCACATGGAAAAGGCTTTGTGCCGGCCCTGCTCAGAAGGGATCATCAGCACAGCTCTGAAGATCTGCACGTAGGAAACCACAATGAAAATGAAACACCCAAAGCCTAAACAGGCACTAAACACCAGAAGCCCAACTTCCCTGAGGTAGGAGTGTGAGCAGGAGAGCTTGAGGATCTGGGGGATCTCACAGAAGAACTGCTGCACCACATTGCCTTTGCAGAGGGGTAGGGAAAATGTGTTCATGGTGTGCAGAGGGCCATAGAGAAAACCAGTAGCCCAGGTAGCTGCTGCCATTCTGACACAAGCTCTGCTGCCGAGGAGGGTCCCATAGTGCAGGGGTCTGCAGATGGCAACGTAGCGGTCATAGGCCATGACTGTGAGGAGAGAATACTCTGCTGAAATGAAAATAGTAAAACTTAAGACCTGCCCAACACATCCCAAGTAGGAAATGGCTCTGGTGTCCATCAGGGAATTGTGCATGGATTTGGGGATAGTTGTGGAGATTAAGCCAAAGTCAAGGAGGGAGAGGTTGAGGAGGAAGAAGTACATGGGGGTGTGGAGGCGGTGGTCGCAGGCTACGGCTGTGATGATGAGGCCGTT
Source organism: Tinamus guttatus (assembly GCF_059628265.1). Classification (NCBI taxonomy): domain Eukaryota; kingdom Metazoa; phylum Chordata; class Aves; order Tinamiformes; family Tinamidae; genus Tinamus; species Tinamus guttatus. The sequence goes on from NW_028289334.1 coordinate 249,149, forward strand.
GGCCAGGAGGGCAGCCAGGTAGATGCTCAGGAAGAGCGAGAAGTGCAAGAGCTGCAGCTCCCGCCTGTCTGAGAATGGCAGGAGGAGGAATTCTTTGAGGGAGCTGCTGTTGGACGTTTCATCCCCATACATATGGGAAACTCACCCAAACTCTATTAAAAAACAGAGACAAGTTAGGAGGCACTCTTAAAAGGAAAATAAACAAATTAATGACATTTTCTTATCTATTTGTCTCATTCCCAGATCTCTGAGGCTCATGCCTCTTCTAGCTAGAAAATGATGTGACTCTAAAAAGCGAGCAGCCCCTGCTGAGAGTAGAGTCTGGTTTCAGGGTTCCCATCTCTCACCCTTTCTACATGCACCTGAGGGAGGTCTCCACACTCCCCTCCTAGCAAAAAACACACAAGAGCTTTTTCTGCTGTCCATTTACAACCTCCCACCATCACTTCCATACTATCAGGATTTCCATAGGTTCCCCATGGGTCACTGAGATACCAGATATGCCATGAGACAGCAGAGGCTTTCTGGAGGGCAGGTGGCAGCCTGCAGGACACCACAGGGTAAGAGCCAAATGACTGTGAGGATTTAAGATGGACTTTCCTTAAGGGACAGTCAACTCATTTCCCCGTACTGCATTTCCCGGAGCTCCACAGGACAGAATGGGGCTGTGGAGACCTCACTCCCTTGGAAATCCCTCTTTTCCGCTACTTGTAGCTTTGGTGCCTGAACGGCAGCTGGATCCTCCCAACCACAGGAAGCAGAGAGCAAGAACAGGAGCAGTATTGACAGGAAAAGAATTAAGGAACAACATCATGACCCTGTTGCCAAGGGAGGCAAGCAGAGGGACAGAGAGGCATTCTGGAAAACCTTCTCTTTACCAGCAGGGTATGGCACCTTACAGAGGAGGACATTGCAGCACTGCCCCTCTCAGCCCCTTGGTGGGGAGGCACCAAAGAGATGCCCCTCTCCTCTGCCACAGCTCTGGCTGCAGAGTTCAGCCAGAGTCCCATGCCCTGCAGTTCCTTCTCCTTCCCTGCCCATCTCTGCTGCCTGGAGCTGTCCCTGCTGGCAGCTCTTTCTCTGTCCCAGTGTCTTGTCCCTGTCACTGCTCAAAGATCCCATGTCACCCTCTGGGTGCTCAGTTCTGCCCTACAGAAACCTCTGGCAATGTCCAGGGCCAGCTCTGTGTTTGCAGGGTGGAATGGAGCATATCACACAAAGTCCTAGGATGCTGCAAAGAAGATGCTGATGCTGCCTTTAGACTAAAGTGGGGATGAAGCAGCTCACTGACGTTTCTCACAGACCTACTAATCTCTCAGAGGGAAGGTTTACGACTCCCAGCTCATTGCCAAAACAGAAAACTTGTTCCTTCATTCTCCCTGTCAAAATGAGGAAAGTGAAAGTGCAGAGACCTGAAGGAAAGCTCCTTCTCCTTCAAGCAGCTCTTCTCTTGATTTTCCTCTTGAAAGGACCCCTCAGACATGTCCTGTGCATGTGCTGGAGCTGTGAGCAGAACCTGACCCCTGCAGCACCTCTCAAAGGCAGAAAGAACCTGCCCTGCCAGGGATCTCTCTTCCCACCCAAAGCTTCTCCGCACAGCACCACAGGGAGCTCCCTGGAGAGGCTGTGTGCTGACCCTCACAGGTGGCAGAGTCACTGCCCTGGGCGAACAGCACCATGAGGTACAGGGACACTGCTCTGAATCACAGCCCCAGGCAGACCTTGGTGCACTCCCTGCCTTCACAGCCCTACAGCCATGTGTTCAAGTGACATACCCAAGAGAAGCATACCCTGATCCTCTGACCATGTGTCAGGGAATCCCTGCCCTGAAGCATCTCCTCCTCCTGCTATGTCCTGCTTACTCCAGGAGAGAGACCATTAAAAATCCTATGAGCCATGGTTTGGCTGGGATGCAGACACCCCCTCCAGGAACCTCAGCAGCATTGCCCTGCAGACAGAGACTCACTGTTTCAAGGGCTGTGAAGATTCCCCCACAATGAGCTCTGCTCCCGCTCCACACTGCTGTTCCCCTCTCGCTGCCTTCTCTCCTCTGCTGTCCGCAGCAGCAGGCAGTGCCCGCAGCCCTGCAGCTCTTGGCACAGGAGCTGCTCCTGCACTCGGCTGTCTCTGGGCAGTGCTGCCAGGCTGCCATGAGCTGCCTCCGTCCCAGGAGCCTGGCCCCGCTCAGGAGCAGAGGAACAGCTGAACTCACCAATTTCTCTGTCCCTTGTGTCCCCTCATTCTGGGAAATGTGCATGAAGTAACCTAAAAGAATCACACTTGTTGTCCTTTCATAATGAATGAAGAAAAAAGGATTCCAAAATTGCCGTCTGTTTCATCAGAGGATGACTATCTATGAAAGTTGGACTCTGGAAGGCCCTAGTTATGAAGCCCCTAATAGGCAGGACATCCAGAAAGAGGCAAGAAAGGGCAACTATGTGAGCACCATAATACAGTGCAGTAGAATGTAGAGACTCTGGTGGATCATTACAGTGCAAAAAGTTCATATAATTCAGTGCAGACATTTAATTCAGTGACATAGAAATAGGCTGCAGGGCCAAGATAGATGTCTAGCTTGTCCAGCATAACCAGATGTCTCCTCTAGGAGGCACAGCCTGGGATCTATGGCAAACCATGTCCAATCCCTGCTACAGCTGAGCGTGCTTCGTAAGTGGGAGAGGCACCTCACACCAAGGGGTCTGCTCTGGTCTCTGCTCTCCTAAAAGCTTCTCGCTTTGTTCCCACACAACCTCTATGCACCCTGGAAAACATGATGGGGCTAATGATGACCCCAGGATTGGTGAATCGCAGTTGGATCAAGCCCAAGGACATCTTCAGGGGCACCTTCTCCTGCCTGGACATGGGCTCACCTCTGTCCCAGGCCCCAAGGTGCTACAAATCAGCTCCGGCAATAAAACCCTCTCCTGTCGTTCCCTCACAGCCCAGCTCTGTTTCTCCCTGGTCTTGGGCACTGCAGCCTTGACTCTCTTAGGGGGAACCTCCTCTCACCACTGCATTGACCCCTGCTCTCCATGCCAGCATGGCTCTGCTCTCAAGTGGGGCCATTGCACACAGTGTCTTTGGCTCTTGGTAACAGGTTTCACCAGGACCAATCTGTCTTCTGTGCCACATCCTGATATTTTGCAGCCCAAATATATGCAAATGCCTGTAGCCTGGCATGGAGACAGAAGCACAAGCTGTCACAGGACCTCAACATCACTGCAATAACTGAGATGCATTATCACCACTCACACAACTGGAGGCCTGCGCTGCTGGGGTAAAAGCTCTTCAGGAGAGGCTGTGAGGGAAGAGGAGGAGGGGGCAGGTCCTTTGTGTGGAGCGGCAGTTCGGATGTACAAAGAGCTTCCATGGCATGGACAAGGTTTGGGTATGTGCTTGTGGGTGAGCATCAGATGAAGGGTGACATCATGCTGGGAGCTACAGACCATGCAGTCAGTCTGATGGCGTGGATGGCATCTTTAAGCAACATGACAAAGTTGTGGATCATAGGCCCTGGTTCTTACTGGGAGAATAGGTTGGAAGGCTCTTGAATCCCCCTAACATTCACTGGAAAGGCAAAGACCAGGATGTAAACAGGCCGTGAGGTTTAAGAAGTGTGGACACCAGATGCAACACAGAAGTCTCAGTTAAGGTGGAAGATATGCAACAGTTTGGGTAGCAACAGGATATAAAATACTACTACTATTAATAAAAAATGAAGTGAAAAAATATTAAAAATATAATATAAATATTTAAAAATAGTGAAGAAACAATGTTCAGCATTGATATAGGATGCTGAGGGAGTCATTTTTAAGAGAACAATGACAATTTCCCCAGGCTGAAAAATATCCGTGAAATTATTTTCCTCAGCTTCCTTGAGCGCCTTGTTCCTTGTGTCGTAGATGAGGGGGGTTCAGTGCTGCAGGCACCACTGTGTACAGAACAGCCACTACCAGATCCAGAGCAGGAGAGGGGACATAGGGGACCTCAGGTAGGCAAACATGCCAGTGCTAAGAGGAAAACAGAAAATGGGCAGGTGCTGGAGACACATGGAAAAGGCTTTGTGCTGGCCCTGCTCTCAGCACAACAGCAAAGATCTGCTCATAGGATAAGACTGTGAAAATGAAACAATCAAACATCAAACTGGCACTAATAATAAGATGCCTAACATGGCTGAGGTAGGAGTGTGAGCAGGAGAGCTTGAGGGTCTGAAGGATTTCACACAAGAACTGTCCACAGAGTTCTCTCTACAGAAAGAAAACAGGAAAGCGTTAGCAGTGGGGACAGGAACAGTAGGGCACCTATAGGCAAACGATGTTACACCACAGTGCTTGCTGGGCAAGTGCCCCAGGTTGTGCTGGGTTTCCTACCTCTACGCTAGTAAATGAATTCCAACACTGACTGTAGGGAAAATCCATCCTGCCTGCACGCAGCGTGCTGCAAAAATAGGAGACACCTCACACTGAGCTCTGTGCTCTGGTCTCTGAACTCTCACACCCTTCTAGCCCTCCTCCCCTGAATTTCTGCTCACCCCGCCAGATGATATGAACAGGGACTGGGCTAATGAGGTCCTCAGTGTGGATGGACCGCTGGCTACCCAGGCCTAGGGACTTCTGCAGTAGCACCTTTGTTTTCCCAGAGATTGCTTCAAGAAATCTGCCATCCTGCACTGTCCCACGGGCTAGGCAGCTGTGATAGTCACAAGTGGCCCCTGTGCCCACCTACAACCCCTGCACACGCACACCCATGGTCCGTACGGCACCGGCATGGCCCTTGGGTGCCTAAGATCCCTTCGTTATCTCCTTAACCCTGCTTCGTGGACTCAGGGGGCCAGCAAAGGGGCTGCTGGTGCTGTCCATGGGCCAGAGTGGGCAAAGGCACTTCTGGAGCTTCCTCACAACCTGCTGGTCTCTCCATGGGCTTTGGAGACTTCAGTCAGTGTCCTTGGGGTAGCCTTTGCTCTGTCACAGTGATGCACAGAACATGCCTCCAGCAGCAGCATCGCTGCACATCTGGGCATGCACTCATGCAAGAAGGAGAAACATGTCCTAAGGATTCATGGTTTAATTCTGCATTTCAGATACCCTAATTCATATTGCTTTCATGTACCCTCATACCGCTTTATTACAAGATGAAATTGGAGAGGACAAATAGCATGGGTCTTTCCCGCTCTCTCCCCCTTTTCTTTTCTTCGTTTTCATTTTATTTTTTCAGTAGGAGTTGGAGGAGGACCTGGAGCTGAGCCCACAGCAGGGCACCAAGACTGCAGGTTGTCACATATCCTTTGGATGGAGGCTCTTCCCATCTGCTGGCCTGATGGTCATCAACCAGGTGGCCAAGCCGGTGAGGAGAGCCTTAAACTGGGAGTGACTCAGGGGAGAAGACTCCAGCAAGAGTGAGGAAGTGATGGGCTGGGATGGCAGGGAAAGGTGCAAGTGATGAGGACAAAGGAACCCCTGGAGAGAGCAGTGGGATGCAGGGAGCTCTGCTTAGGGACGGACAGAGAGCCAGTCAGGATTGTAGGGATGAGGATTAGTGGGCAGAGCAACAGAGCTGGCCTTGTGTAGATCTCTACTATGGATCTCTAGAAAGACATCATGATGGGATCCCCATGGTTTTCACCAAGACATTGTGATGGTGTCTTTCTCCAAGGTCTCCACCAAGGAATCATGATGGGACCTCCATAGTCCCCACAAAGGCATCATGATAGGGTCTGCCATGGTGTGCAGCAGGGCATGATGATAGGGTCCCCATGGAAACCACCAGGGCTTTGTGATGGCAGTGGTAGCCTGCCCATAAGGCCATTGTGAGCAGGCGATCCCCGTGGTGACAATGTCCTTGTTGGGGGCCAAGGCCCCAGGTTCCCCACTCTGAGGAGAGCAGCTCCAAGCAGCTCTGAAGGGTGGAGGACCTCAGGAAAGGCAGCCATTAAGTAAGCATCTGTCAAGAAGAAGAATGCTCCATACAAACAGTTGGTAAAATTAGGAAACATCTCTGGAGCCTAGCTTGACTAAAAAGGGAACTGGCATGTGGCCTTCAAGTCAATAAGGCAGCATGTGGTAAGGGGAAGAAGGGAGGGGTTGCAAAGGAGGAAGTCAGAAATATTGTTGAGCAAAGTAAGGATGGTTTGGGGAAAGCCAAATCTCCCTGCTCCTGCTTCAGTGGGAGTAAAAGAATGAAGAAGGAAAATGTGGGCTCATGGCTGAATGGGACTGGCATTCTAGCAAGTGCAGCCCTGCTTGGCTTCAGTCAACCTTCACCAGCAAGGTGAAGCCTGAGAAATGTCTGAAAGGGGCAACTGGAGAGGTCACTTCTCTGTCCCTGCCCTAGCAAGTGTGTGCCCTGGGCAGACCTGTGGGATTGCCTGGGGTTGGGGCTTGGTTTGAGGGTTTGCGTTTGGTAAGACAGGATCAAAGGCCTGTGGGATGAAAGAGCACAAAGTCTGAGCACAGGCTGAGATGAGGGTGAGCCTCAGCTCCATGATAACTGCTGTGGGCTGCTCTTTGGGTAGAAGTGGGATGGAGGACAGTCTGTGGCAGAAGACAGTCCTTCTCCTGGAGGCACCAAAGCAGGATCGCTGTTCTTCACTTCCTCAGCAGGGTTTCATGCACTGTGCTGATTAAGAGAGAGATGATAGGCCAGAAAAGAGCAAAGGTGCCCTTAACACAGATCCCCTGAGAACTTTATCTAGGCCTATGCTTCCTGCCTTACTTCATGGCCATGGTGAAAGTAGTGCACGAACATGGTGCTGCCAAATTAGAAGAATGAAAATGTATTTCATAATGTTAAGGACTGCCTGAAGTTTTGGAAAGGGCCATCTTTGTTTTTCTTTCAGAAAGTTCCTACTTATGACTATAATCTGGTTTAGGGGATGGATTCAATTTGATCACGTAGAGAGGCTGGTGCTGCTGGAGATGCCCTGGGCTAGTTCCCTTGTGGTGCTGAAATTTTTGGAGGTGGCTCCTGCAGGCTCTTAGCTTGTCATTAGGAAAAATATCTGAAATAATAATTAAAAAAAAGCTAAGACCTCTTATTTCCCCTGTATTGACCGGAAAGGGAAATGCAGACAACTGCATTTGACAGAGACATCTGCACGGATGGGGTCTGTCATAGGGTGGAATCCGCCCGCTCACAGGCACACTTTGACCAATTCCTCACATATCTCCACATGTCTGATTAGCTTGGACATTTTGAAAGTCAGCTTTGATTCAGATGATCTGCACATCTGCACTTTCCATGGTTTTAGTCTTCCTCCTCCCCTTGCTCTTTATCATTCAGGCACCTCTCAACTCTTCCCTTGCTGCTTTGAGCTTCAGGGAGTCTTTCAGGAGACTCTTGTTGCCTCTTAACCAGCTCCTTCACCGTGTGTCTATCCAGCCTTTACTATCAGTTTGTGAAAAGCGGTTCAAGGAAGGTTATTCCTTGTAGGGTGTGAACCTCCTTGGAGGCAACTTGGGATTCAACCTACAGTTGAGGTTTGGATTTTGTTTGCTATTGACATAGGATCCAGGTTATTTTGTTTTATCATACTTAATACTTTTACATGTTTGCAGCTAGTTCAGGTGGGAATTGGTGCACATGAGCTGTAACATTCAGCTGTTGGAGTGGAAAAACAGTTTGATTTTAAGCAGAGTGATCCGAGTCCCCAGTGGCTGATGAGGGAAGTGGCAGGGCTGGGGAGCTGGGCAGGGAGGTTCTGCATATTGGTCTTTTCCCAAAAACACTGCTTTTCACACATATCCAGACTTCATTGGGAGGCACTCTAGGGAGTGGAGAAAGTGCATGCCTGATTCAGAAAATGGAAAAAAAATAAGAAAGCTGAAAATAAACAGCTATCTTTCTTTTTCAGGTGCTCAGTGAGATCTGTCTGATTTTAATACACTCCATTCCAATTAGCTACAGCAGACTTGAAGATTGAAGAAAATTATGGCAAGAATCATGGCTCCTGAGGGGGTTTGCATTTTACTGATCCCTTGGGAGTAGTTGGTGCTGAGCCCATGAACCTCTGATGCTGAGAGGAGTCTAAAGAAACTTCTGAAGAAGTTCAAGTCAGAAGCACATCCCCAAGTTTCTTGGAGGGTTAATGGGTCCCACTGTGGTTCATTACCAAGAAAAGCCTCCCCAGGGGCTGATTAGAGCAGAGAGTTGGAAGTTGTGATTGCAGATAGGAAAAGGCAACATGCAAGTTCCTCTGATGCCAGGTCAATCCTTCATGTGTGTTAACAAGCAGAATGACCAAATAGAAGTGCCCAGTCCCTGAGTAGGGACATGTTTCCATCAGGGTTCGCTCAAGGCTTTTGGTTGGAGCAGTGTGTGGGTGGGAGTGTTCAAGGCCTAGGGCAGGACACTGATCCAGGACCTCTTGTGTCCCTGGGGGAAAGCAGGCAAGGAGGCCCTATTGCCAGAAAGAAAAAGTTTCTTCTTCTAGGCCTCAATGGCAGAGACACCAGCCATGGCCAAGAGGACATAGACCTAGTTCTTGAGGAGGTTTTTGGCACTGCCCTCGGCTGTCTCCCCCTTCGGCTGTCCTACACTTTCCCATGCTTGTCCCTGTTTCCCTGCAGCTTGTAGACAGCCAGGCTGCTTCCCCACCTTGTTCTCACCCCAGCATCTCTCCAGCTTTTCCCATATTTCTCCGTCCTTGGTGACTCTTCTTTGAAACACAAAGGCATGGCTTGCTCTCAGGTCCCCTCCAGTTGACATGATGCACCACAGCACTGCTCTTAAGTGACATTTCTCTTTTCTTCAAGTCAAGTCTGTACCTCAATAAGCAGTTTGTGGCTCTTTCCCCTTCTCAGTTTCTTTCCTACTACCAGAACAACCTCCATCATCCCTGAAACCACCCTGCAGGCAGTCACAGGCTCCTGCTCTCTTCCCATTAGCTGTAACAGTTCAGCAGGCTAAAGAAGGTGATGGCCCTCAGCTTCTCCATGCAGCTCATGTGCTGACCAGGCCTGAAAAAGTAACCTCACCCCAGTAGAAGGGCCTGACTCTGGGGCAGCCAGTTCAGGTACTGACCCATATGCAGAAAAAAAAATAAAGGAAAAAAGAAAAAAAACATCAGTAGAAGTCTTAAGTTCTTTGCACTGAACAAACCCAAACCCTCTCCTCACAGGAGGGTAAGTGGTGCTCCAGCCCCCAACCACCTTGGAGGCCTGACACTGAACTCACTTCATGTGATGAGCAGAGTTCTTCTACAGAGGGTCCTAAATGCATGCAGTATATAGAGGTACTCTAATGAGTACAGAGTAGAGGGACTCCTGTTCATGCAGTCCAGGACATGGTGGCCTCCAGAGCTCGTTGCTGGCTCACATGGAACTCTCTGCCCACAAAGGTCCTTCTTCAAAGAACTGCTGCCCAGCCGGACATTCCCCAGCCCGCATCCCTGGAAGAGTTGGCCTGTGCCAAGGGCAGGACCTGGTTTTTGTCCCTACTGGAACACCATCACTACAAAATAGACCATACTATCCTCTGTCACAAAGCTGATCTCCCAAGGTGTGTTCTAGTTTTAATGAGCATCGGGATAGACCATCCTTGTGCTGGGTGGCTGTGCTCCTTAAAGACCTGCTGGCTTTCCTAAGCTCCACCACTCTTCAGATTGTCAGTTTCTCCCACAGGGAGGGAGTCTATGCAAGCTCTCCCCTAGACCTTGATCCATCCCATGCAAGAGCTTCTTCTATCTGAGCTGTCCCTTCACATCAAGGACATCCACCCCATCCTACTGTTCTCCGCTACCCTTCCTGCCTGCGGAGCTTGTCCTCTGCCATCACAGCCCTCTAGTCATGTGACTGGTCTCAAAGCATCTCAGTTATTCCAACCATGGTTCAGTGCAGTGACAGCTTGTGCTTCTCCATCTGCCCTCCTCTGTGGCCCAGCCTGCATGGACTTGTGTACGATACTGGGGTTGGAGAGCATCAGCTGCGGCACAAAGAAGAGGTCTGCAATGGAGAAACCTGTTACCACGAGCCAAGGACACCGTGTGTGCAATGGCCCCACTTGACAGCAGTGACTCGCTTGTGTAGAGAGCACTTGTCAGGGCTATGTTGAAAGGAGGTTCCCAGAAAGAGAGCAAAATCTGGAATGCCCATGGCCAGGGGGAAGCAGGAGAGGGATTTGGCTCCTAGGGGTAACTAATGGCAACTTGGGTGAACCTCTCTCCAGGAAGGACAAGGTGCCACTGAAGAAGCCCCTGGACCTGGGCAGGCTGTGATTTACCACACGGAGGTCATCGTTAGCCCATTTCCTTCATGTAAAGGTGTGAAGAGTTTCCAGAGAAGGAGAGCTACAAGATTTTAAGGGTGAGGCTACTAGAGAAGAGATCTCTTTCCACCATTGGATGACAGGAGCAAGGGCAGTGTTAGTGATGTTCACAGGGTCTCTGGATGGCAGTCCAAGCCAGGACCTTCTTCACTGGTGCATTGTCCTTCAGGGAGGTCAATTCAGCTCTGTCCCAGGCCCCAAGGTGCTGCAGAGGGAGCTCAGGCAGCAAAACCCTCTCCTGCCAAGGCTGGGCAACCCAGCTCTGTTCCCCCCGGCCCTGGGCTCTGCAGGCTTTGCTCTCTTAGTGGGACCCCTCTCTCACCATCACATTGCCACCTGCTCTACATGACAGCATGCCCGTGCTCTGAAGTACAGGCACCAGAAATGCTGTGTCCTTGGCCCTTGGTAGAACAAGTTTCACCATCACCAACCTGTTCTCGGCGCCACAGCTGAGGCTCTGCAATGAAAACATGCACAAGTGCATAAAGCCTGGGGAAGAGAGAGGAGCAGATGGAGTGTGAAGGGGCAGCTCAGCTATGTGGAGCTCTTTGAACATGAGGGCTAGGGCCTGAGTTCAAGCTTGTAGGTGACAAGAGTGAGACCACAATGGGAGTGACCAACCACCCAGGCAGGGTGAGGAGGTGGGTACAGTCCCCTTTAAGCAATGTGAACAAGTGCGTGGCTGAAAGGGCACCCCATGTGCACACAGCCTGCCAGCACTGGCTGCAAAGTTGTGGGAATAGCTGTTCTTGGGGACTGGCTGGCTCCTGCAATGATCTCCCAGGAGCTGGGAGAGGGCCGAGGAGGCAGCAGTGCCCTGGTCTCCGCCACGTGTCAGCGCTTTCACCTCACAAACCACAGGAGGACTCATGTCCTTCCTCCCTGCACTCCTCCCAGCGGACAACTCCTCCCCAACAGGCTGAGGGAGCCTGAGGTCTCCTTGTCCACCCAGAGGACATGTCCCGGATGGACTCCCATCAACACTGCCCGCTGCTTGTTCCCAAGTGCCTGTCCCAGGAAACATTCTCTGGAGGGGACTCTTCACTTGTGACAGTCACAGGCAGTGCAGGGACAAGAGGATGGTGCCAGGCCTGTTCTTCCAGCATTCCCTTGGACAAGCATCTTGTGAGGAGCAGGAATGGCCAGGCCCATGGGTGTCCCTGCAGCCAGCTGTAGGGAGCAGCCTGGGGACGTGGTTGAGTTCAGCACCAAGAAAGTGTGGGTGCAGCAGCAGGGCTGGTCATCACTGGTGCTGGTGAGGCAGGGGTGGGAGAGCTCCTGGCAGGTTCCCTTCTCCCAAGGGGAACATGGGCGCTTCCATGTGTGCCCATCGCTGCACCCGCACACGGCTCCCTGGCTCCACTGTGCAAACAGCACCCAGGGCAGGGTGCTCAGCCCTGGGGAAATGTCCCTCTGACATGGTCCCCATGACAGCCCGCACTGCCCTGTCCCCCCACAAACCCTGCTGAGCCCCAGCCTTGTACCATGTTGGGGTTGGTGCAGAGCCGTCCTTGGCCTCTGAGCTGGGAGGGAGGCTGGGCAGGGCCGGCTGGTCCTCTGGCTACAGGCACCGAGGCCGGCAGGAAGGAGCTGCCCAGGCAGCCAAACACTGACACTGAAGGTGACCTCAGTGACTCTCCAGGCTCCCTTCCCTGGGCCTCCTGGGTCCCCACTGCCTCTTGTGGGACTGCAGAGCTCTCCCTAGCCTGCACATTCATTGCGTTAGCCCTTTCCATTTGGGTGGCTCCCCTTGAGTTTCTGACGCTCCATTCACTGCTAGGAACATGGTGCCCTTGGAGATGCCCTGTGCTCTCCTGGAGGCTCCATATCCATCTTCAGCCCTGTCACATGGAAGATATGGCTTGACCATTCACCATCTGGAGGAGCTCTGAGCACCCACAGTGAGAACTGAATCCAATCCTCCTTCCCTAACACATCATCTATGAGATCATTGCTGGAGGTCCTGGAAAGCCCTGAGTAAAAAGCAAATACTTTGATGGTGAAAGTCCCTGAGCACATTTTAGAATCTGACTTTGGAAGGAGAGGCCAACCTTCAAGTACTGCAGTGAGGAAATCCACTTTTATTCGAGCAAAGCCAGGATTGACACAGAAACGCAAGGACAGACATATTTACAGCAGGTATGGCAATTACAAAGAGTGGGTTCATTCTCCTGGCAAAGGAGGATGCATTCAAAAACTTATCTAAAAAAAATCATTATAAACACAGAGAGAATGCTCAAAGCACAGAACTATCCAAGATGCATTAGGAACCACTTGTTAGGAAGGACAGGGAGCTTATTTCCAGCACCGAGCCAGTTTCATTAGGGCATTCTTGAGATCCTTGTTCCTCATGCTGTAGATGAGGGGGTTCAGGGCTGGAGGCACCACTGCATACAGAACAGCCACCACCAGATCCAGAGCTGGCGAGGAGATGGAGGGGGGCTTCAGGTAGGCAAACGTGCCACTGCTGACAAACAGGGAGACCACGGCCAGGTGCGGGATGCACATGGAAAAGGCTTTGTGCCGGCCCTGCTCAGAGGGGATCCTCAGCACAGCTCTGAAGATCTGCACGTAGGACACCACAATGAAAATGAAACATGCAAAGAATAAACAAATGCTAAACACAAGAAGCCCAAATTCCCTGAGGTAGGAGTGTGAGCAGGAGAGCTTGAGGATCTGGGGGATCTCAACAGAAGAACTGCTCCACCACATTGCCTTGGCATAGGGGTAAGGAAAATGTGTTCCCAGTGTGCAGGAGAGCATGGAGGAAACCAGTCGTCCAGGCAGCTGCTGCCATTTTGACACAAGCTCTGCTGTCCATGAGGGTTCCATAGTGCAGGGGTCTGCAAATGGCAACGTAGCGATCATAGGCCATGACTGTGAGGAGACAATAATCTGCTGATACTGAAAAAAAGAAGAAAAAGACCTGCCCAGCACATTCCAAGTATGAAATGACCCTGATGTTCCACAGAGAATTGTGCATGGATTTGGGGATAGTTGTGGAGATGGAGCCCAGGTCGAGGAGGGAGAGGTTGAGGAGGAAGAAGTACATGGGGGTGTGGAGGCGGTGGTCGCAGGCTATGGCTGCGATGATGAGGCCGTTGGCCAGGAGGGCAGCCAGGTAGATGGCCAGGAAGAGCGAGAAGTGCAAGAGCTGCAGCTCCCGCGTGTCTGCGAATCCCAGGAGGAGGAACTCGTTGAGGGAGCTGCTGTTGGACATTAGCTCCTTTGGGACTCCTGTTCAAGGAAGGAAAGAAAGCAAAAATTTAGAGCAGACTTGTCTGAGCCAAACCATTTCAGTTTCTCAAAAATCCCCCATATTTCCTCTCTCCCTTAATTCAGCCCCATTTCAGGTGATCCACATTGAAATGGCTGTATTCCTGCAGCAGGGACCCGCTTCCCATGGCTCCAAAGAGTTGTTTCTGCTGTGCTGCAGGTGTAACTGGATGTGTCAAACTACTCTTTGATTAGTATTTCTGGAGATGCCTGGGAATGGCGTCTTGCATTGCTTGGAAGGGACTTGTCCTGGAAAACCCGCTGGGAATATTCTCCATTCACGAGCATGAGAGCTGAATACAGCACTCACACTGATTGTGTCTGAAGGAGAAGAGCTTTGTGAAGGATTTGTCCCCATCGACCTTGCCCTCCTCAACAGAGATATTTGTATCTTAATCTGTCACACCAGATCTGACTCCAGCCAGGGAGGAGAACAGTCAAATGGAAGCAAGGAAAGACCTTACCTCTTTCTAGATGTCGAGATGTCTAGAGACAGTACTTGTCCTCATGCCACTGCACCATCTGCACCTGTATTTCAGAAACTTCAGAGAGAAGGAGTAGCTTTGCTGCACAAAATCTGCAGGAGTCGTTGGCCTCCCCTTCCACGGCAGGGCTCTTCAATATGCGGAAATCAAGTGTTCTCCGCAAAAAGATCACTGCAGGAGTCTGTTGATATAGAAATGTGCGTATATATAATATATATAATTGTGCACACACAAACACACAAAGGTGCTTCCTCAATGTGGGAGCATTCTTAGATAGAACAGAAATCTTTGGCATTTCAATCACTCTCAGCATGAACCCTTGTGCATTCCAACAGCAGAAAAAGGACTTTGTCACAGGACCTGCTTCATCACTGAGCCTTGCCCCTCACTGTCATGTACTTGCACCTCACTCACATGAAGGACAACGACACTCACAAGTGAGCCCAGTTCTCCCTGCAGAAACCTCCCAGGAGCAGGGGACTGTCCAGGGGCACCCCCGTGTTTGCAGGTGCTAAGGAGCAGCTCAGATAGACCCTGATGCAGCAGCCCAGGAGAAGCTGGTGCTGTCTATGCACTAAAGGATGGCTGAGGGGACATTCAGATGTCCCTGGCAGACTCTTTGGCCGTTCCTTGAATCTCTTAATGAGTATCAGTTTCTTGTCCAAATCTGACCATTTCATTTCCATTTTCTTCTTACCAAGTGGAAGGACCATCTAAGCACCATCTCATTGGCTTCTCCTTCAGGAAATACCTCCTTGCCTTTCCTTTTGCAAAGTGCCCCCTGAAATGTGCTCACAGCTAGACCTGTGAGCAGACCTGACCCCCGCAGCACCCTCCCAGCAGGAGAAGGAGCCTGTCCTGGTAGAGGATAATCCTCCCACCCAGAACTTCTCCCCTCAGTGCTGTGGGGAGCTCCCTGGGCAGGCTGAGCGCTGACCTTCACAGGCGACACAGTCACTGCTGCGGGCACACAGCACCTTTGGGTGCAGGGACCCTGCTCTGAAGTGCAGACCTCTCACCCTGTCTGCACAACCCGGCTTCACATCACTGCTGTTTCTGTTGGGGAAGGCAGCACGATGCCCTGCTCATAGGTGGTATGTTAGAGAATTCCTGCTCTGAAGCAGCTCCTCTTCCTCTGCACTGCAAAAGCCAGAAGAAAGAAGAGAAAAATGCTGCCAGCCATGGGGTGTGATGGGTTCTTATGTCCCCTTCAAAAAGCTCCGTAGCATTGTCCTGTAAGCACAAACTCACCGTGTCAAGAGCTGTGGAGGTCTCCTGTGTGCTCCCGCTCCACACTGCCGTTCCCCTCTCGCTGCCTTCTCTCCTCTGCTGTCCGCAGCAGCAGGCAGTGCCCGCAGCCCTGCTGCTCTTGGCACAGGAGCTGCTCCTGCACTCGGCTGTCTCTGGGCAGTGCTGCCAGGCTGCCACGAGCTGCCTCTGTCCCAGGAGCCTGGCCCCGCTCAGGAGCAGAGGCCCAGCTGAACTCATGGATTTCTCTGTCCCTCGTGCCCCCTCCTCCTGGGGAATGTTCCCTCAAGCAAACTAAAATAATCATCTGTTTTCCTTTTCTCGTGAGTGGAGAGAAGTTCCAACATTGCAATTTATTTCATCAGAGGATGAGGAGCTATGAAAGTTGTGAATGTCCCACTCTGGAAGAATGATTTTCACCTCTCAGCCAGGCAGGAACACCTACATGGGACAAAAGCCAACTCACTGAGACGTTGTTCAGGTTTTGATTAGGAGTAATCAATCTGGGCATTACCCAGCCCTGGGTCTGAAGTGATATTCAGATTATTCCTGTAAATTCCACAGAAACCATCGGTGGGATTCCCTTTGCCAAAAACAAAGTGAGCACAACACAGAGGTGTGCATGTGTGCTCTGTCTAAGATCCCACTGTAATCATTGGAGATGGAAGAGTCAGTTGCTTACACACACATATCTGGTGACAGCTGAAGAGACAGATGTGGTCCAAGGCAGATGTGCCACACACAGATGTGGTGTCAGTGTCCGCTTGCTCTGATGCAGGAACTGGGGGACCTGCATCATCCTAGAGGATGAGGTGAGGGTCAGGTGGGGAATTGTCTTGGCTATCTGAAATGACCTCTTGGTGCCAAACACAACTGGAGCCCCACTCACTCAAGCTGAGGCATAGGAAGATTCCAGTATTAACCAGCAGCTCTTGTAATTCAGTGCAGACACTTGATTTGATGGCGTTGAAAAGTGCTGGAAGAGCCTTGTCAGATGCCTGGGTTGTCCAGCTCAACCATATGCCTCTTGCAGATTGGATCTACAGGGAAACTATCCCCTTTGGAGCATGTGCTGGGCAAGTGCTCCAGAGAATCCTAGGGTTCCATCCTGAACCCAAACAAATGAAATCCAGCACTGTCTGTAGGGAAAGTCCATCCCATCTACATCCATGTGTGCTGCATAAATGAGAGGCACGTCACACCAAGGTATCTTGAGATTCTTTGCACTCTCAAACCCTTTTTGCTCTCCTCCCCTCAACGTCTGCTCACTCCATCATATTGTATGAACAGGAACTAGGCTAATGAGGACCTCAGCATGTCTGAATCACAGGCTGTCAAGGTCCATGGACATCTTCAGGGGCACCTTGTCCTTCCTGGAGATTTGTGCAAGAAGTCTGTCATAGGTCCAGTATAGCCACAGAGTCACCTCAGGCAGAACCCCCTTTCCTGCTGTTTCTCAATGGCCCAGCTCTGTGTCCTCCTGGCCTCGGACACTGTTGGATTCACTTAGTGGGAAGCTGCTTCCACCATTGCATTGTTCCTGCTATATATGGCGGCATGGCTCTGCTTGGAACTGGGCCATTGCACACCTAGTGTCTTTGCCTCTTGGTAACAGGTTTCCCTGTGACAATTCTGTTCTCTGTGCCACAGCTGAAGCTCTATAACCCAAATACATGCAAGTGTAGGCAGCCTGAAGTAGAGGCAGGAGCACATGAAGACGTGCAAGCTGTCACAGGCCTGAAATATCATTGGAATGATGATCAATGAACAATGAGGGAGGATGCCTTTTGTGTGAAGGAGCAGATTGGATGTGTGGAGCTCTTCCTTGGAAGAGGCAAGGTTTGAAGTGAGAGCTCGTGGATGAGCATCTCAAGAGGGAGCTCTCCTATTTCTCGGCAGTATAAAAAAAGTCTGTGGATCACTGGCCCTGGTTCTTGTTGGGCAGACTTTAATCCCCCTATCACGACTTGGAAAGGCAAACTGCAGGGTGCAAGCAGTCTGGGAGACTTCTGGAGGGCATTAAGGAGAACTTTTTTGCACAGCTGCCAGATGGGCTGATAAGGACGATGCTTTCTGGCATCTGGACATTTCAAACAAGGACAAACCCATCAGGGATGGGATAGTCAGTGTCTGCCTTGCCTGCTGTGACCATGAGAATCTGGAGTGCCTAATGCTGAGGGACGTGCAGAAGGACAGTAGCAGAATAGAGACTGGGCTTCAGAAGAGCCGAGTTCCTGGCCTGTTCAGGGGGCTGGTGAGGGATTCCAGGGGAGGCAGCTCTCAAGGACATCAGAGCTCAGGAAAGCCAGCAGGTCTTTAAGGACAGACCTGCCAAGCACAAGGGTGGGCCATTCCGATACTCACTAAAACTATCAGCTAGCTCAGGGCACTCAAACAAGCAGATACGCCTTGGGTAGACTGGGATCTCGTTACTTATCTCCAGGCTAATAGGCCAATGTAGAGGAGAAGAAAGGCAGAGGCATTTAGAAATATTGCCCAGCATCACATTACAAGGACAAGTGCAGGGTCCTGCACCTGGGGAGGAATAACCCCAGGCACCAGTATAGACTAGAGGTTGACCTACTGGAAAGCAGCTCCGCAGAGAAGGATTTGGGAATCCTGGTTGACAAGGAGTTAACCATGAGTCAGCAATGTGCCCATTGGCCTCAAGAAGGCCAATGGGATCCCGGCCTGCATCAGGAGCAGTGTTGCCAGCAGGTCAAGGGAGGTGGTCCTCCCTCTCTCCTCAGCTCTGGAGAGGCTTCACCTGGAGTATTGTGTGCAGTTCTGTGCTCCGCAGTTCAAGAGGGACATTGAGCTTCTAGAGAAGGTGCAGCATAAAGCGATAAAGATGATTAAGGGACTGGAGCATCTATCGTATAAGGAAAGACTAAGCGAGCTGGGCCTGTTTAGTCTGGAGAAGAAAAGACCGAGAGGAGATCTGATCAACATGTAGAAGTAAGTGCCTTAGGGGTGACTTTAGGGAGGATGGGGCCAAACTCTTCTTGGTGGTGGCCAGTGACAGGACGAGGGATTATGGGTGCAAGTTGAAACATGTGAGGAAGAACCTTAATGTGAGGGTGACAGAGCCCAGGAACAGGCTGCCCAGAGAGGTTGTGGAGTCTTATTCTCTGGAGATCTTCAAAACCCGCCTGGATGTCACCCTGTACCACATGCCCTAGGTGTCCCTGCTTGAGCAGGGGGTTGGGCTAGATGATCTCTAGAGGTCCCTTCCAATGTTAACCACTCTGTGATTCTGTGAACTTGCTGCTGGGGACAGTGCCCATCATTTCCCTTACCACATCTTCAGAGTGCAATTCAGCCGAGTCTACATTAACTCTTCACTAACCCATCAGACAGGGATGGGAATTACTGCAGCACAAACAGCCTGGCAATCATCAATTACTAATGCCACTGCTCTTGTTACACCATGCTCACTTAGGCACTGGGTTCATTTAGCAGCCTAAAAGATCTTGCTGGACTCCCTAGTCCAATAGTAGCTTGCTGCAATTCTCTACTCCTTGTCCATGCTCACCAGAGAAGATCATGCTCACAGCAGCACAAATTCCTGGTGCTAAGTGCTCCATCTCCCTCCTCTTGATTAAGGAGCTGCCTTTCTCCAGGGCTGCAGAGCTCTGCAGGTGTCAGACCCCCCACGGGGCACCCTCAGCAAACCCTCTCGTCCCCGCCGCTGCTGCTGGCCCCTCACTGCTCTGGCAGCAGCGACCTCAGCGCCAGCACCCGCCGTGAGCCTCCTGCTGGCCCAGCAGCTCCTCGGGCAGGGGGACCTCGCTCGCGCACAGCCCAGCGTGGGCTGCTGCCGCCGCGGGCTGCAGGGACACCAGGTTCCTCGGCAGAGCCGCCCCGGCCAGGAAGGGGCTGCTGACGTCACAACCAGCTGCGCGGCCTGGCCTATCAGGGGCTGCGGCAGCAGTGACGTCACCAGCCGACGCCCACGCGTCAGCACAGAGCCAGCCCTGCAGAGAGCAGGGGCCTCCCGGCAGCGTCCCCGCAATGGCCTCCGTGTCCCTGCCCGCTGCTGAGACACCCCTGGCCTCACAGGCAGCGCCTGCTGCTGCCCCGGCAGCTCCGCGCACACAAGGGACCTCCCCGCGTGTCTGCACCAGACCCCGCTGCCGGCCGCGCTGCTGCTGGGACAGGAGCGGCCTCAGAGCCCGTCCCCAGCCATGGGCCAGCGCTGGCCTCGCAGCTGCTCTGCCAGCAGGGACCTCCCAAGGAACTGCCCAGCCAGGCGCCTCTTGCTGGCCTGCCCGGGACTCAGCAAAGAGCAGAGCTCACGGTCACCCTCACAGACATGGATGGACCTGCTAATGCCTGGTGCTGTCCAGTCAGGAGCACAGACAATGTGACCCCCCTCCCAAGCAGGAGCAGTGCCATGTGCCTGCTGCTGGCCTCCCAGGTGCTTGCAAACATTGCTGTAGGTGACACTGCTTGACCAAAGAATTTGAACTAGATCATCTGCAAAGCTCCTTCCAAACTCAACCATTCTGTGATTCTATAAATGGTCTCAACTGGAATAAATCAGCTTTTTGAGGTGTAGGGATCTGCCTGTCCCTGAGCTTTATTGTGAGTGCTGCTCTAGCAGGATAGAAGGCATCCAGGGTCATTAGAGATGACCAAGGAAATTCCTGACCTGGCCTCCCACTGAAGCTCTATCTCCAGTGATTCCATTAGGACCTTTAGGCCAGGAGCTTGCAAGCAGACCATGTGCATGCTTGGCCTGCTAAGGGGAATCCCACCTGCCATGTATTTGTGGAGTTCATGAGTTAGCTGAATCCTTCTCCAAACCTAGTGTTTCTGAACAGACATGTGGAGCCCCAATAAGCCATCTGAATAAGTCATCTGAATCATATATGCACCATGTATCAACAAGCTCCCTTCTTATCCCTGTCTGGGTGTCCTGCCTAGTTAAGAGATGTGAATCAGAACTTCCCGTGGGACATTTCTAACTTTGGTAGATAATCATTATCTGATGAAATAAATTGCAATGTTGGAATCTGTATCCCCGTACTCTTTAGAGAAGGAAAACAGGTTACTCGATGGAACATATCCCAGAGGGAGGAATCCCAAGGGACAGAGTAATTCCTGAATTCAGCTGGGCCGCAGCTCGTGGCAACCTGTCAGCACTGCCCAGAGACAGCCGAGTGCAGGAGCAGCTCCTGTGCCAAGAGCAGCAGGGCTGCGGGCACTGCCTGCTGCTGCGGACAGCAGAGGAGACAGGACAGAGAGGTGAAAGGCAGCGTGGAGTGGGAGGACAGAGGAGAGCTCATGGTGGGAGCAATCTGTGACACGGTAAGTCACCGGCTACAGGGTAATGCTACTGAGGTTTCTGGAGGGGTCTGCAGCATCCCTCCAGCTGATGACTTTCTTTTTTTGAGGACTGTTCTCCCTGCATACGAGGAGATGCTTCAGAACAGAAATTCCCTGTCCCAGCATCACAAGGTCAGGGCATCATGGCTGCTTCTTCTGGAACTGGTGCAGGACAGTGAAGGCAATGTGGGCACACAGGTTCTTCAGAGCACTGTTCTTCAGAGCAGTGTCCATGCGCCCCAGGGTGCTGTGTGCCCGGGGCAGTGATTCTGTGAGGATCAGCACTCAGCCTGCCAGGGCGCTGCAGGGAGAAGCTCTGGGTGGGAGGAGAGATCCCCCCTGGGCAGGTTCATTCTCCTGCTGAGAGGCTGCTGTGTGGGGTCAGGGCTGCTCACAGCTCAGCCTCACCCACACAACATATCTGGAAGGGGCTTTTCAAGAGGACACTCTTGGGAAGCTTCTATGAAAGGGAAGGCAATATCCAGAGGCTAGGATTTTGTTTTGTATCTTTGACAAGGCAGCAAATGAATGGGACATTTTAGCTTTAGATGCTTGAAGGAGAG
Source organism: Tinamus guttatus (assembly GCF_059628265.1). NCBI lineage: Eukaryota > Metazoa > Chordata > Aves > Tinamiformes > Tinamidae > Tinamus > Tinamus guttatus. Next base: position 270,312 of record NW_028289334.1, read on the forward strand.
TTCTGCAGTGCTGCTCTGAGGGATCAATAGGTCTGCGAGGACCCCAGAATATTCCTTCAACTGCCTTTTCACCTGTGGGCAGCAGCAATATCCCCTTTGCAGCTCTCCTCATTCTCATTGTGCTTAGTCTCACTCTGCTCTCAAGGGGAAGGGCTCCAGGGCATTTCTGACCTCCTCTGCAGTCAGATTTCCAGAACAGAAGAGCTGCCTCTCTCCTGCCATGTGCCCATTTCCCATTGAAAGGCACAGGGGCTGAGAACCACTGCCCTGGAAGTCCACCCTGTCTAGGAGGTGCAACCTGGGGACGGTGCTGCTCTGTCTCTCTGTCCTCCCTTGGCAGCAGTCACAGTGTTTCTCCTCATTTCCCTGCCTCTCCTTTCTGCTCTTGTCCTGGCAGTCAGCTGGGGCTTCAGCTACAAATTCAGGTACTCACCCTGAGGTCCTGCCATGGAGGTGTCTGGAGATGGGCAATGTGCCCAGGGTGCTGGGCAGCGTCATTGGAGGGGCTGCAAAGGGGTTGACTCTTCCTTTAGGAGACTCTGTGGCTGTCAGGGCATGTGACGGTCTCTGTTGTCCTGCTGGGGTTGTGAGGGGCCCTCCAGAAGAGAATTCAGTGCACAGAGTCTTTGCCATGTCAGTAGCAGTGTCCTGTTCTCTCCATCACATATTCACCTTAAACTTAGAGGGAGAGCAAAGTTAAATGAGTGTGAAGAAGAATTACTGAGAGTTGGGAAGGGGTCAAGAAGGATTTCTATGAAAAAATGGAAAGTTTATTTCAGAGAAAATTCTTCTAAGCTATTATTGCCTTTTCTTCCCTACACAGTTTTCCTGAACCCAATAGAACAGATGTCCAACAGCAGCTCCCTCAATGAATTCCTCCTCCTGCCATTCGCAGACACACGGGAGCTGCAGCTCTTGCACTTCTCGCTCTTCCTGGCCATCTACCTGGCTGCCCTCCTGGCCAACGGCCTCATCATCACAGCCGTAGCCTGCGACCACCGCCTCCACACCCCCATGTACTTCTTCCTCCTCAACCTCTCCCTCCTCGACATTGGCTCCATCTCCACAACTATCCCCAAATCCATGCACAATTCCCTCATGGAGACCAGAGCCATTTCCTACTTGGGATGTGTTGGGCAGCTCTTAAGTTTTACTATTTTCATGTCAGCAGAGTGTTATCTCCTCACAGTCATGGCTTATGACCGCTATGTTGCCATCTGCAGACCCCTGCACTATGGGACCCTCCTGGACAGCAGAGCTTGTGTCAAAATGGCAGCAGCTGCCTGGGCCAGTGGCTTTCTCAATGCTCTCCTGCACACCGGGAACACATTTTCCCCACCCCTCTGCAAAGGCAATGTGGTGGAGCAGTTCTTCTGTGAGATCCCCCAGATCCTCAAGCTCTCCTGCTCAGACTCCTACCTCAGGGAAGTTGGGCTTCTGGTGGTTAGTGCCTGTTTATTCTTTGGGTGTTTCACTTTCATTGTGGTGTCCTACGTGCAGATCTTCAGAGCTGTGCTGAGGATCCCCTCAGAGCAGGGCTGGCACAAAGCCTTTTCGATGTGCCTCCCACACCTGGCCGTGGTCTCCCTGTTTCTCAGCACTGGCCTATTTGCCTACCTGAAGCCTCCCTCCATCTCTTCCCCAGCTCTGGATCTGGTGCTGGCTGTTCTGTACTCGGTGGTGCCTCCAGCACTGAACCCCCTCATCTACAGCATGAGGAACAAGGAGCTCAAGGATGCCATTAGAAAAGTGATTTCATGGACATTTTTAAGCAGTGGTAATTTTTCCATATCTCTCCACAAATGACTCTTTCTGTATCCTGTAACTGGATTGGACATTGTTTTTTCATGTTATTTTTATTATGACTTTTACTAGTGATAATATTTTTTATTGTGTTGCTACACAACTACTTGTATTCATTCCCATTTTTACGGTGTCAGCTCTGTCTCACCTGATACCCTCAGTTATGTCAAATGCTGGACAAGGACTGGCTCCCTAACAGTATCTCTGTAATAAAGTAATTTCCATCAGTACAGTGCATGCAAGCTGGGCTTTTCCTCCAAAGCTGTTGTCAAGAATAGGCCCAAGGACTTGCACCCCTCAAGGGCCTGCTGCACAGGATTCTCCATGGATTCAGCAACACAGAGCTCAGAATCATGTAATGATCTTTCAGAGACCAAGGGCTGGTTTGGGAATTCACCTATCAGAGTCCAAGGATAGTGGAGACGCTGAATGGTCATGGATTTACACATGCACAGCTCTCCTATGTATTAAGGCACAGTGTCAGACGGCTGTTCTCATGGAGGGGAAGCTGGAGGTGTCAGGAGAGCACAGAGATCCTCCTGGGACAGCATATGCCTGGGATGGCCTGTGAGTAGAGCCTCATAAAGGGAGAGGTCCTCGAAGATGGAGTTTCTTAGAGGTAAAGCACTGGGTATTCGCAGGGAAAAGAGGACTCTGCAGTCTTAGGAGAGGCAGTGAGGACTCAACTGTCAGGAAGAAGGGAGAACGGAGAGCCCTCTGGGTCACCATCTATCAAATACCAGGGGCAGGATGTATAGGCACAACTGGACACAAGGAGCACCCTTGGAAATGCTCTGCAGTCCAGGTGCCCTGGACTGTGCAGTCATCTGCAGTCCCCCAGAGGAATTAGAGGTCGTGATACCCATTTGGTTGGGTCTGACTCCTACCCCCGGTCACAGGGGCAGTGAAATGTCACCCTTAGCCACTTTATTCCCCCTTCTCCCCCCTCCATATCCTTCCCGCTCTTGATCTCTCTGTACTGGCCATTCTGTACTCAGTGGCGCCTCCAGCACTGAACCCCCTTGTCTACAGCATGAGGAACAAGGAGCTCAAGGAGGCACTGAGGAAACTTCCTCAATGGGTACAATGTCAGTGCCAATACCTGTCCTGTGTGCAGTCACTTGTCATTCCCATGTACTTGACATGAAACATGTGCTCTTCATTTATTTGTTTCTGAATTTTTACTCTTACCTTCCTGATAAAATAATAATAAATAATCATTTAAAATACAAAACAACAATACAGCAGGAACAAAAGGCTTACTAGGGAAAATACGGGCCTGCTGCTAAATGGGCCAAGAGCCCTGGTGGGAGAGGACACAGAAAAGACCACCTTTGCACTAGAGAGTTGTCCTGCTTTGTTCTTTACACCAAAGGATGTAGGGAGGAGGAATCTGTGACCTGATTAACAAATATCACATGAAAACCAGGACACCCGTTTACCAAATGAAGAGTACAGCAACACTTGCCTCCTCACTATCCTTGAACAGGCAACTGCTGCCTCATAGAACTCCAGGTGCAACTTGTGTCCTTGGTTACCTCTTCAGACCTGGCTCGAAACACTTCTGGCTCCCTCCAACTGGTCTTGATTTGAGTGTGAACACCTGCAGAAAGCAGCACCAGACCAGAAGTACAGCTGCCTTCAGAAATACTGTGGCCTGCGAGGCTGAAAATCAGAGGCCAACCTTCCTGAGAGCTGCAATGGGCATCTGCAAAGAACACGGTGTTTTGCCAATTGACTGGGGCAGACGGGGCGACGGAAAGAACCAGCCACCACTGGAAAGAATGGTCTTATTTCACTATTAATATTAAGGTAGTACAGAATGATACATTTAATCAAATAAGCTTATTACACACTCAGTTTTAGCAACAGAGAAAATAAGCAAGGTAATGCACCTAACCATTACTATATGAGAAAGGGAATAGTGATTAAAAGATACATCACCAATTGCCTAAATATGCCATCATATGCCATCATCATCCAGATCCGCAGTCACTGAGGAGTCCCTATTGTGGCGAGGATTTGGAGAACCTTCCCGGCAACTGGGAGGTCTTATGTGGTGCATCCACCCGTGAGGTCTCCAACATCGCAGAAAGAGTGTCCATCTTTTATAGAGCCAAATCAGCAAATGATGATAACTTGCATTTTGTTTGTGAGCGGTTAGAGAGTTAGAGTTAGAGGGTTAGAGAGTTTAGTATTAGAAGTTTTAGGGTGAGAGGGTTAGAAAACTTAGGGTTAGGGTTAGAGGGAAGGAGGATTAGCTGTAGAGAGTAGGAGTGTTTGGGGAAGAGTGTTTGGGGGTAGAGTTAGAAGTTTGAAAGGGTCGAGAGTTTAGGGTTAGAGGATTTAGGACTAGAGTGTTTAGGGTTAGCAGGTTAGAGTTTGCGGGTTTAGGGTTTAGGGTCAGGGTTAGAGGGTTTAGGGTTAGAGTTGGAGGGGATAGAGGTTATAGTGTAAGAGAGTTAAGAGGGTTAGGGGTTAGTTTTAGAGGGTTTAGAGTTTACTATTAGAGAGTTAGAGGGTTTAGAGGGTTTAGGTTTAGGGTAGGCGGTTTAGGGCTAGGTATTTCAGCGTTAGAGGGTTGGGGGTTAGTGTTAGAGAGTTTGGGGATAGGGTTAGAGGGTTTAGGGTTAGAGAGTTAGGGTTAGAAGGTTATGGGTCAGGGTTGGGGGGTTGGGAGACTAGCTTGTTAGGGTTAGAGAGTTAGGGGTTAGGGGGTTTGAGGATTTAGGGTTTGAAGATTTAGGGCTAGAGGATTAAAGGTTAGAGGGTTTAGGGTGACGGTTAGAGGGTTAGGGGTTTGGGCTAGGTTTAGAGAGTTTCGGGTTGACTGTTAGAGGGTTACGGTTTAGAGGTAGGGTTAGGATTAGAGTGTTTAGCGTTAGAGGGTGAGTGGGTTTGGGGTTAGCGTTTGGGGGTTTAGGGTTTGGAGAGTTTAGTCTTAGGGTTTGGGGGTTAGGGTGTTATGGTTAGTTGGGGTTTTAGGTTTGTGCTTAGGTTAGAAACAGGTCAGGGGTTAGAGGTTGGGGTTAGGGTTTTAGGGTTGTGGATTAGGATTAGGGTTAGGCCAGAGGAGAGTTGTGTGATAGCACAGATATGAAGGGAGGTCACCGCTTTGCAGCATGTGCAAGGACACGTCTCTCCTCCCTGCCTAGCTCTTCTATCTCCATGGCAGTGACCTGCTGAGCTCCCAGTGACACGATCCGAGGTCACAATGAGATGTGCGTCATCACAAGGAGGTCTCCCTGGTGCCAGAGTGGTGCCCTCCCTTCCCTGTATGGCCCAGGCTCTGCTGGGCACTGCTCATGTGCTCCCCAGTGTTGCCCTTTGGAGCCACATCCCAGAGCCAGGAGGAGCAGAGAGATGTCTCTTCATGTCCTGGAAAGCAGTCACCTCATTTCCCCCCAGATATTTCCCAAAACCTGCTGATAACCCTTCAGGAATATCTCCAGATGATGCCAAAGACTGAAAAATGTCTCAAAGAGAGCCCTGGAGAGGACACTTCTGCACTCCTGCACTGTTACATCTCTTCTCCAGGCAGTCCAGTGAGGGAATTTAGGGCTTCAGGGTGGTCCAAGACAGGATCAAATTCATGGGGGCTGAAACAGCACAAAGTGTGGCCACAGGTCAGTATGTTTTGGGGAGCCTCAAATCTTATTTCTGCGGTGACAGGACAGCCTTCCTCCCAGAGGTACCAAGGGAGGATCTCTATTTTTAAAACTCCCCAGCAGGGTTTCTTACACTGTGATGCTTAAGATAGACATGAGACAGCAGAAAAGAGTAAATGGCAATGGCAAAAGCTGTGAGAAATTTTGGAAAGTAGGACTTTCTTTTTTTCAATGATTGCATTGAAGATACTCCAGAGACTTCCTTAAAACATTGTTTTAACAGGAGTGTAGTCAATTTATTCAAAGTTGGCCACACCAAAACAGAGAATTTCCTCGAAGGTACACAGAAACCTGGCTCTCCTTTGCATTTTCTATCTCAGGATGTTACCCTGCCTCTTTCCTGGGACATCTCTGCTCCCCACAGAGCCTTTTCCCAGATCAGTGTCCCCATTGCTGGCTGGGCTGTTCCTGTACCGGCCCTTTTCTGGTGGTGCTGCTTTGCAGAGTGAGCAGCTGTGGGACTATGGTCCATGGTGGTCAGAGAGAGAAGCAGACCCAGTTGGGCTGGGACTGCCACCACCGATACTGGTGACACACGACCCCAGAGTGTTTGCAGTGGGAGGAGATGTGTTTGGGTGGGCACTAGCTCCCATCTCTGGTGTTTCACAGCAGGATTCACCCTCCAGTGCCGCTTCCCTTGCCCTCTTGGGTCCTCACTGCCTCTCCAAGGGCTGAGAGTCCTCCTTTCCTCACGTGCACCTGGATTTAAAGATCTGCCTTCTGGTTACTCCATGGTGGACCATCCCTCATTTTGTGAGGCTCCACTCACAGCCCTCACCTGGGCTGTGGAGATCCCCTAAGCTCTCCTGGGGATCTCCTGGAGATTCTCCTCCAGAAGGATAGAGGACAAATCACATCAGCACTGTCACCTGTAAGACCACCTGCTGCAGGTGATTCAGAAACAATTTCCCATCTCCATTGGCACTTGCCACTGAGAGATGAACTCTGAGTGCTGCCCTCGGTCCCTAGGAGATCACACAGATCAAACATCCTTGGAGCTCGTCCCCTAGAGCCTATGGAGTTCACAAGCAGAACACGAGACCCCTTTGAGATCCATCTGTGAAGAAAGGCCACACTTGAGGCAAATCACAGGGAAGATGCTCTTTTATTATAGTAAATGTTCTTGTGTAGGCCAGGTTTGGCATATGGGTGCCCAGGCCCTAGTCCTGCCTGACATCACAGAAATGTACCAGGAAACACCATGTTACAAGAGCACTTAGGGCAAGTAGGCACATGAGAGCACAGCAGGACAGTGTGAAAATGAGGAGAAGAGCCTTGAAAAGAGGAAAAAAAAAAAGTCCTGCTGCTGTTGGTGGACATGTAGCCAGAAAAACTGCGGGCCCTTTGAAGGGTGTAACAAGGAAATGCCTTGCAGTGTGGGGATGGCCCTAAGCAGCAGAGCTCTGTCTCCACATGCTGCATCCAGCCTCTCCTCCACTCATGCCCCACTTGGACTTTTGGAGCAGTGTAGAGGGAAGGGACCAATGTAGGGCGACACATGACTATGACCTCCATAGGGAGAGCAGGTAAAATTACCCCCTGGTTGTGGCTAGGGGAGCCGAGTTCTCCTAATGGACACAGGAGCCATGGTCTCACCCTGTCTGTGCTCGTGTGAGCCTGACTCTGTGGCCCTGAGCTCCAGTGCTGGAAGAGACACTGCAAAGGGAAACTCTCCTCATTGCATGGGAGACATCGGAGGTTGCTTAGTGGGGCTCAGAGTTTATCCCCTCTTTGGTGGTGAAGGGGGAAGCCTGGCGTCCTGCTCCAACATGGTCCCTGTGGCAGATTCCAACGAGACATTCCTGTGGAGAAATGGCATGAACCAGACTATATATTTTTCCTTTATTGGAATATAAGAGAAAAAAAAGCAAGCAAGAAAAAAATGAACAACACTTATCCTTAATGCCAAAGCCCCTAGGACAGATCTTGTTGCTGGCACTAGACCCGCTGGATGAGTTTCCTTAGGGAATTCTTGAGCTCCTCGTTCCTTAGGCTGTAGATGAGGGGGTTCAGAATTGGAGGCACAAGCGAGTATAGAACAGCCAGCACCAGATCCAAAGATGGCGAGGAGATGGAGGGGGGCTTCAGGTAGGCAAACAGAGCAGTGCTGAGAAACAGGGAGACCACGGCCAGGTGCGGGAGGCACATGGAAAAGGCTTTGTGCTGGCCCTGCTCAGAGGGGATCCTCAGCACAGCTCTGAAGATCTGCACATAGGACACCACAATGAAAACAAAACACCCAAAGCCTAAACAGACGCTAACCACAATAATCCCAACTTCCCTGAGGTAGTAATCTGAGCAGGAGAGCTTGAGGATCTGGGGGATCTCACAGAAGAACTGCTCCACCACATTGCCTTGGCAGAGGGGTAGGGAAAATGTGTTCCCAGTGTGCAGGAGAGCATTGAGGAAACCACTGGCCCAGGCAGCCACTGCCATTTTAACAGAAACTCTGCTGCCCAGCAGGGTCTCATAGTGCAGGGGTCTGCAGATGGCCATGTAGCGGTCATAGCCCATAACTGTGAGGAGAAAAAACTCTCCTCCAAACAAGAAGACCATGAAAAATATCTGGGCAGCACATTCTGAATAGGAAATGGCCCTGGTGTTCCACAGGGAATTGGCCATGATTTTGGGAATAGTTGTGGAGATAGAGCCCAGGTCGAGGAGGGAGAGGTTGAGGAGGAAGAAGTACATGGGGGTGTGGAGGCGGTGTTCGCAGGCTACGGCTGTGATGATGAGGCCGTTGGCCAGGAGGGCAGCCAGGTAGATGGCCAGGAAGAGCGAGAAGTGCAAGAGCTGCAGCTCCCGCCTGTCTGAGAACAGCATGAGCAGGAACTCGCTGAAGGAGCTGCTGTTGGACATTAGTTCCTTCGGGGCCCAGGAGTCCTGTCCAAGGAAGGAAAGAAAGCCAAAAGTTAAGGAAGGCTTTTCTGAGCCAAACCATTTCACTTTCTCAAGGAACTCCCCACATTTCCTCTCTCCCTTATTTCGTCTCCCTTTCTGGTGCTCCACTTTGAACTGGCTGAGTGTGCCAAGTTCAGCAGGGACTCCTCTCCATAGCTCCGGAGGAGTTGTTTCTGCTTTGCTGCAGGTGGAAATAGATGCACTAGTCTTTGAGTGGTATTTGTGGAGATGCCTTGGAATGGCATATTGCATTGCTTGCAATGGACTTAGTCCAGAGACCACGTGGGAATATTCTCCATTCACCACCATGAGAGCTGAATACAGCCCTCACACCAGTTGTATCTGAAGGAGAAGAGCTCTGTGAGGGATTCACCCCCATCACTCTTGCCCTCCTCAACAGAGATATTTGTATCTGAGTCTGCCACACCAGATCTCACTCCAGCAATGGGGAACAACAGTCAAAAGGAAACAAGGATAGACCTTACCCTTTCTACATGTCAAGATGTCTAGAGATAGACCTTGTCCTCATGCCTGTTTTAACCCTGCACCCTTATTCCAGGCACTGCAAAGAAAAGGAGTAGCTTTGATGCACACAAGCTGCAGGAGACGATGTCCACCCCTTCTATGGAAGGGCTCTTCAACATTTGGAAATCAAGTCTTCTCTGCAAAAGGATAAGTGGAGGAGTCTGTTGATAAGGTGCCTACTCACTGTCGGAACATTCTTTGATAGAGCAGAAATCTTTGCTGCTTCAATCATTCTCAGCATAAACCCTTGTGCATTCCAAAAGGAAAAAAAAAAAAAAAAAACTTGTTAGGACTTTGTCATGGGACCTGCTTCATCACTGAGCCTTGCCCCTCACTGTCATGTACTCGCACCTCACTCAGATGAAGGACAACGACACTCACAAGTGAGCCCAGTTCTCCCTGCAGAAACCTCCCAGGAGCAGGACACTGTCCAGGGGCACCTCCATGTCTGCAGGTGCTAAGGAGCAGCTTAGATAGACCCTGATGCAGCAGCCCAGGGGAAGCTGGTGCTGTCTATGAACTAAGGGATGGCTGAGGGGACATTCAGATGTCCCTGGCAGACTCTTTGGCTGCTCCTTGAATCTCTTAATGAGTCTCAGTCTCTTGTCCAAATTTGACAATTTTGTTTCCATTTTCCTCTTAGCAAGTGGAAGGAAATTCTAAGCACCATCTCATTGGCTTCCCTTCCAGGAAATGCCTGCCTTGCCTTTCCTTTTGCAAAATGTTCCCTGAAATGTGCTCACAGCTAGACCTGTGAGCAGACCTGACCCCTGCAGCACCCTCCCAGCAGGAGAAGGAGCCTGTCCTGGTGGAGGATAATCCTCCCACCCAGAACTTCTCCCCTCAGTGCTGTGGGGAGCTCCCTGGGCAGGCTGAGCACTGACCTTAACAGGCGACACAGTCACTGCTGCGGGCACACAGCACCTTTGGGTGCAGGGACCCTGCTCTGAAGTGCAGACCTCTCACCCTGTCTGCACAACCCGGCTTCACATCACTGCTGTTTCTGTTGGGGAAGGCAGCAGGATGCCCTGCCCGTAGGTGGTATGTTAGAGAATCCCTGCTCTCAAGCAGCTCCTCTTCCTCTGCACTGCAAAAGCCAGAAGAAAGAAGAGAAAAATGCTGCCAACCTTTATGTGTGATGGGTTCTTATGTCCCCTTCAAGAAGCTCCGTAGCATTGTCCTGTAAGCACAAACTCACCATGTCAAGTGCTGTGAAGGTCTCCTCTGTCCCCCCACTCCACACTGCCGTTCCCCTCTCGCTGCCTTCTCTCCTCTGCTGTCCGCAGCAGCAGGCAGTGCCCGCAGCCCTGCTGCTCTTGGCACAGGAGCTGCTCCTGCACTCGGCTGTCTCTGGGCAGTGCTGCCAGGCTGCCACGAGCTGCCTCCGTCCCAGGAGCCTGGCCCTGCTCAGGAGCAGAGGAACAGCTGAACTCACCAATTTCTCTGTCCCTTGTGTCCCCTCCTCCTGGGAAATGTTCATTGGAATAGACTGAAGTAATCACCTGTTGTCTCTTTCCATTGAGTGGAGAGGAACTATTTCCGGCATTGCAAGTTCTATCATCAGAGGATCGCTACCTAGGAGAGATAGAAATATGCTCCTGTGGAACCCCCGATTCTCCTCTCTGACCTAGGCAGGACACCTAGTTAGAACAAGAAGTGAGCTCCTCGACACATGGTTCAGGGATCGACTCAGATGTGTCAGTCTGGGGATCTCATTCTGGTCTAGAAGCCCCTGACGTGAAGTGGGATTCATAAAACTCCTGTGAACTCCACAGGCAGGTTGTATGATTCCCTTTGCCACAACTGAAGTGAGTACAACACACAGGTCTGCAAGAGAGCTCCTTGTCTAAGCTGCAATTGCAATCACTGGAGATGGAGGATGGGAGTCAGTGGCTCCTGCACAAACACCTGGGGACAGTCCAAAAGACTGAGGAGGTCAAAGGCATGTGCCAGTACCCACTTGCTCTGATGCAGCTCCTGGGAGACCTGCATCATCCTAGAGGATCAGGGTGGGGGCCAATGGGGAATTGCCTTGCCCATCTGAAATGACCCCAGATGCCAAATACAATGGCAGCCCCAGGAACTATGAAGATGAGGCGTAGAAAGATTCTGGCATAAAGCAGCAGCTCTGCTAATTCAGTGTGGATACTTGATTTGATGGCATAGAAAAGTGCTGGCTGGGCCTTGTCAGATGCTTGGGGTGTTCAGCACAGTCACGTGTCTCTGGCAAATGCAGCAGGGCACCTGCAAGAAAACCACGTCCCCTTGGAGTGACTGCTGGGCAAGTGTCCCAGGGCATCCTACGTTTCCATCCCGTACACAAACAAAGACATTCCAGCACTGACTGCAGGGAAAATTGTCCCACCTACATGCAGAATGCTGCAAAAAGAGGAGGCACATCACTCCAAACTCTGAGGTCTCATCTCTGAACTCTCAAATCCTTCTAGCTCTCCTCCCCTGAATTCCCGCTTACCCCGCTAGATTATATGAACAGGGAGATCTTCAATAGCACCTTCACTTTTCTTGAGATTGCTTCAAGAAATCTACCATCCTGCCCTGTCTCTCAGGCTAGGCGGGTGTGACAGTCACAAATGGTCCATGTGCCCACCTACAGCACCTGCACCCACACACACCCATGGTCCCTAAGGCACTGGCACGGCCTTTGGGTGCCTGGCACTCCCTGGGTATCCCCTTTCCCCTGCTTATTGGCTTGATGGGGCCAGCAAAGGTGCTGCTGGTGCTGTCAACAGGCAGAGTGGGCAAAGGCACTTTTGGAGCTTCCTCACAACCTGCTGGTCTGTCCATGGGCTTTGGAGCCTTCAGCCAGTGCCATTGTGGTGGCCTTTGCTCTGGAACAGAGCAGTGATGCACAGATCATGCCTCCAGCAGCATCATCCCTGCACATCCGGGCATGCACTGATGCAAGAAGGAGAACATGTCCTAAATATTCATGATTTAATTCTGCATTTCATATACTATAATTCATATTGCTTTCAGGTACCCTCATACAAGCTTATTACAAGACAAAACTGGAGAGGACAAATAGCAAGGGTCTTTCTCGCCCTTCTCCCCTTTTTTTTCTCTTCTTTTTTATTTTATTTTTTCAGTAGAAGTTGGAGGAGGACCTGGAGCTGAGCCCACAGCAGGGCACCAAGACTGCAGGTTGTCACATTTCCTTTGGATGGAGGCTCTTCCCATCTGCCGTCCTGATGGCCATCAGCCAGGTGGCCAAGACGGTGAGGAGAGCCTTAAACTGGGAGTGACTCAGGGGAGAAGAAGACTCCAGCAAGAGTGAGGAAGTGATGGCCTGGGATGGCAGGGAAAGGTGCAAGTGATGTGAACAAAGGAACCCCTGGAGAGAGCAGTGGGATGCAGGGAGCTCTGCATAGGAACGGACAGAGAGCCTGTCAGGATTGTAGGGGGTGAGGATTAGTGGGCAGAGAAACAGAGATGGCCTTGTGTAGATCTCTACTACGGATCTCTAGAAAGGGATCATGATGGGATCCCCATGGTTTTCACCAAGACATTGTGATGGCGTCTTTCTCCATGGTCTCCACCAAGGAATCATGATGGGCCCTCCATAGTCCCCACAAAGGCATCATGATGGGGTCTGCCATGGTGTCCAGCAGGGCGCGATGATAGGGTCCCCATGGAAACCACCAGGGCTTTGTGATGGCAATGGTAGCCTGCCCATAAGGCCATTGTGAGCGGGTGGTCCCCATGGTGACCATGTCCTTGTTGGGGACCAAGGCCCCAGGTTCCCCACTCTGAGGACAGCAGCTCCACCAGGAGGGAACAGCTCCCCTTGGTGCCACTGTCAGGTCCCCACCAGAGGATCCTGAACATGGACAAGGAGCGGCAGGCGAACGCCTGCTCCCAGCCCACAGACGGGCTCTCAGGCTTGCAGGAGAGCGGGAGCGAGGTGAGCAGTGGGGCTGAAGGGAGAGGCAGGCAGCAGGGATGGCACCAACATGGAGAGCACAAGGATGGTGTCGAAGGGGAGCCAGGATGAGGGAAGAGTTGAGAGCTCTTCTGGGGAAGGTTCCTTTATTCCTGGCCCTGGGCGTTGATGTAACTGGGGTAGATTTAGTTTGTGCAAAGTTGGCCCTGCCAAAACAGAGCATTTCCTTGAAGCTGGTCCCTGACTTTCTGCACCAGTCGAGGGAGGACGACACCTCCGAGTGCGACGTGCTCTGTGCAGAGAGTGAGGGGTGGCAGGGACAGCTGTGGGCAGGGGGCTTTTCTGAGCGCTGAGCTCTGAGTGGGACAAGGCAACCTTACAGGTATAGGCCTGATGATAAAAGAAAAGTTTAGAAAATTTGTTTATAAACAAATCTAGAAAGAAATTAAAAGAAAGAATTAAAGCAAAAAATCATTTGTTATACTTTCCGCCTTTATTCGTTGTTGTGTTTTAGTACACTAGACTTTGGCATGATCATTTGTTCTTGAAAAGGGAAGTGATTTTCAGAAGTGGGTGGGCTGCAGTCCCAGAGTCCTGCACAGCTGGTGCCATTCCAGGTGCCGTGGTCCCCTGTCCCCAGCCTCCCTCTGCAGCTCTGAGGGGCTCTGCTCTCCCGCAGGTCCCTGCGAGAGCTCTCAGGCCCACGCAGGTCACTCAGAGACACTGGGACATCTCCAAGTCCCACTGGGTGCTGGTGCTCGGACACTTGAGCTCTGTCTGCAAAGTTGAATGGCTGTTTTCAATGTCTTCCAGTGATGAAAGAGTGGAAATCTTCAGGAACTTTCTCAATCTGCTGTGAAGAACTATTTATTTGCCCTTTCTCTTTTAATCTTCACTGCTCTCTATTGGACTGTAGAGGAAATCTCTGTGATCACTCCCATATTTTCTATGTCTTGAATACATGAATCATTTCCACAGACCCTCTGGGCAGCCACTCTCCCAGCACAGCACTCACCCCCACTCCAGGCATGTTCTGCCCCTGGGGGTCTCCTGTGCTCCATGGTGGCCCCATAGCCCCTTCCAGGAGGATGGGCATCTGTCCCAGCTCTGTAATGAGTGGGACTGTCCTCAGCAGATCCTTCCTGAGCACTCACCCTCTCCAGGGGCCTGGGCACCAACAAGTGGCAGCTGAATCCAGTCCCCTTTCCCTAACACAGGAACATGGTTGCACAGCCCTCTGGTGTATCAGCCAAGCCTCCCACATTTGTATCATCACAAAATTTTCTGGGAGTGCACTCTGTTCCTTCTTCCAGGTTACTGATGGAGAAGTTGAATAGGATTGGACCCAATACTACTCCCTGGGGGACACAGCTGGCTCCAGGCCCCCAGTAGACTCTGTGCAAACGTCTGGGCACAAGTAGGAAAACCTGAGAGAACCTGGGGTCTTTTCCTAGCAACTTCTAAAGAAAGGCAGAGTTTCCTCATAGCTCCTGCCCATGCAGATGTGCTAGAAATCCCAGGCATGTATCATGGCCTTGCAGGCCTACTTCAGTGTCCCTGAATCTAGTGTCCGAAATGAATTACAGTCACAGTTTACATTGTCAACATCTCTATGTGTCTCAGCTTCCTAGTGAGTGTGGCTCTAACACTAGTGAGCATCTAGTGCTATTTTAGATGGCCAAGGAAGATGCCCACCGGGCCCTGACCAAGCATTCTAGAAAGATGTGAGTATCACAGTTGCTCTGTCAGAGCAATAGACACTAGCCCGTGCCTGGGACAATCCTGTCTCTTCAGATGTCACCTGGTGTCACCAGGCCATTGCCTCCCACCCAAACTGCCACGGGAAGGCTGCCTCTAGACTTTCCTTCAATTCACTCATGTTTAGTTTTGTGTGTTGGAGCTTTGCATGGAACCATGGAAACGTGTGGTGACCCTTGGTTGCCATTTCTCTCATATTAGGGAGATTTGAGATCACACTCTAACCATAGCCACGAGAGCTGAGATCTCCTAAACAACACTGGACCCCTGGTCTCAGCCCACCTGCCCTTGTCCCACCGTGACTCTGTACCCCAAAGGTCCCTTAGTGTCAGTGCTGGAAAAGACGCTGCAGAGGGAAACTCTCCTCCCTGCACTGGGCACATCAAAGGGAGCTCAAAGAAGAGGCTCAGAGAATCCCCCCTCTCTGCTAGTGAAGGGGGAAGCCTGGCTTCCTGCTTTATCATGGTCTATGTTTAATTGCTAAATGAGAGATTCCTGTGCAGATGTGAAACAAAACAGGTATCTTTATTATTTATTATTTTAAGATGGATGTAAAAGAGAGAAGTAAAAATGAAAGAAATGGGTAAAATACAGCCTTGATGCCAGATATCCTAGTGAGTGAATGAAACAGTTGTTATCATTGACCTTGTTCCCACTGGATGAGTTTCTTCAGTGCCTCCTTGAGCTCCTTGTTCCTCATGCTGTAGATGAGGGGATTCAGGGTTGGAGGCACCACGGAGTACAGAATGGACACAACCATATCTAGAAGTGGGGAGGAGATGGAGGGGGGCTTCAGGTAGGCAAACATGCCTGTGCTGACAACCACACAGACCACGACCAGGTGCGGGAGGCACATGGAAAAGGCTTTGTGCCGGCCCTGCTCTGACGGGATCCTCAGCACAGCTCTGAAGATCTGCACATAGGATACCACAATGAAAGTGAAACACCCAGAGCCCAAAGATAAAGTAAACCCAATGAGCCCAACTTCCCTGAGGTAGGAGTCTGAGCAGGAGAGCTTGAGGATCTGGGGGATCTCACAGAAGAACTGCTCCACCACATTGCCTTGGCAGAGGGGTAGGGAAAATGTGTTTCCAGTGTGCAGGAGAGCATTGAGGAAACCACTGGCCCAGGCAGCTGCTGTCATTTTGACACAGGCTCTGCTGTCCATGAGGGTCCCATAGTGCAGGGGTCTGCAGATGGCAACGTAGCGGTCATAGGCCATGACTGTGAGGAGATAAAACTCTCCTCCCAACAAGAAGACGAAGAAAAATATCTGGGCAGCACATTCCAAAAAGGAAATGTCCCTGGTGTTCCACAGGGAATTGGCCATGGCTTTGGGAACAGTCGTGGAGATGAAGCCCAGGTCGAGGAGGGAGAGGTTGAGGAGGAAGAAGTACATGGGGGTGTGGAGGCGGTGGTCACAGGCTACGGCTGTGATGATGAGGCCGTTGGCCAGGAGGGCAGCCAGGTAGATGGCCAGGAAGAGCGAGAAGTGCAAGAGCTGCAGCTACCATGTGTCTGTGAATGGCAGGAGGAGGAATTCATTGAGGGAGCTGCTGTTGGACATCTGTTCTATTGGGTTCAGGAAAACTGTGTAGGGAAGAAAAGGCAATAATAGCTTAGAAAAATTTTCTCTGAAATAAACTTTCCATTTTTCATAGAAATCCTTCTCAACCCCGTCCAAACTCTCAGTAATTTCTTCTTCACACTCATTTAACCCTGCTCTCCCTCTAAGTTCAAGGTGGATACGTGATGGAGAGAACAGGACACAGCTCCTGACATGGCAAAGACTCTCTGGACTGAATCCTGCCCTGCAGGGCACCTCACAACCCCAGCAGGACAACAGAGACACTCACGTGTCCTGACAGTCACAAGGTCTCCTAAGGGGAGAGTCAACCCCTTTGCAGCCCCTCCAATGACGCTGCCCAACACCCTGGGCACATTGCCCCTCTTCAGACACCTCCATGGCAGGACCTCAGGGTGAGTATCTGAATTTGTAGCTGAAGCCCCAGCTGACTGCCAGGACAAGAGCAGAAAGGAGAGGCAGGAAAATGAGGAGAAACACTGTGACTGCTGCCAAGGGAGGACAGAGAGACAGAGCAGCACCGTCCCCAGGTTGCACCTCCTAGACAGTGTGGACTCCCAGGGCAGTGGTTCTCACACCCTGTGCCTTGCAATGGGAAATGGACACATGGCAGGAGAGAGGCAACTCTGCTGTTCTGGAAATCTGACTGCAGAGGAGGTCAGAAATGCCCTGGAGCCCTTCCCCTTGAGAGCAGAGTGAGACTAAGCACAATGAGAATGAGGAGAGCTGCAAAGGGGATATTGCTGCTGGCCACAGGTGAAAAGGCAGTTGAAGGAATAACCTGGGGTCCTCGCAGACCTATTGATCCCTCAGAGCAGCACTGCACAACTCTCCTTCAGGCATCTAAACCTAAAATGTCCCATTCATTTGCTGCCTTGTCAAAGATAAAAAACAAAATCCTAGCCTCTGGATATTCCCTTCCCTTTCATAGAAGCTTCCCAAGAGTGTCCTCTTGAAAAGCCCCTTCCAGATATGTTGTGGGGGTGAGGCTGAGCTGTGAGCAGCCCTGACCCCACACAGCAGCCTCTCAGCAGGAGAATGAACCTGCCCGGGGGGGATCTCTCCTCCCACCCAGAGCTTCTCCGTGCAGCGCCCTGGCAGGCTGAGTGCTGATCCTCACAGAATCACTGCCCCGGGCACACAGCACCCTGGGGCGCATGGACACTGCTCTGAAGAACAGTGCTCTGAAGAACCTGTGTGCCCACATTGCCTTCACTGTCCTGCACCAGCTCCAGAAGAAGCAGCCATGATGCCCTGACCTTGTGATGCTGGGACAGGGAATTTCTGTTCTGAAGCATCTCCTCGTATGCAAAGTAGAAGCAGGGAGAACAATCCTCAAAAAAGAAAGTCATCAGCTGGAGGGGTGCTGCAGACCCCTCCAGAAACCTCAGTAGCATTACCCTGCAGCCGGCGACTTACCGTGTCACAGATTGCTCCCACCATGAGCTCTCCTCTGTCCTCCCACTCCACGCTGCCTTTCACCTCTCTGTCCTCTCTCCTCCCCTGTCCGCAGCAGCAGGCAGTGCCCGCAGCCCTGCTGCTCTTGGCACAGGAGCTGCTCCTGCACTCGGCTGTCTCTGGGCAGTGCTGACAGGCTGCCACGAGCTGCGGCCCAGCTGAGTTCAGGAATTACTCTGTCCCTTGGGATTCCTCCCTCTGGGATATGTTCCATCAAGTAGAGTAACCTGTTTTCCTTCTCTAAAGAGTACAGGGATACAGATTCCAACATTGCAATTTATTTCATCAGATAATGATTATCTACCAAAGTTAGAAATGTCCCACGGGAAGTCCTGATTCACATCTCTTAACTAGGCAGGACACCCAGACAGGGATAAGAAGGGAGTTTGTTGACACATGGTGCATATATGATTCAGATGATTTATTCAGATGGCTTATTCGAGCTCCACATGTCTGTTCAGAAGCGCCAGGTTTGGAGAAGGATTCAGCTAACTCATGAACTCCACAAATACATGGCAGGTGGGATTCCCCTTACCAGGCTAAGCATGCACATGGTCTGCTTGCAAGCTCCTGGCCTAAAGGTCCTAATGGAATCACTGCAGATAGAGCTTCAGTGGGAGGCCAGGTCAGGCATTTCCTTGGTCATCTCTAATGACCCGGGATGCCTTCTATCCTACTAGAGCAGCACTCGCAATAAAGCTGAGGGACAGGCAGATCCCTACAGCTCAAAAAGCTGATATATTCCAGTGGAGACCATTTATAGAATCACAGAATGTTTGAGGTAGGAAGGAACTTTGCAGATGATCTAGTTCAAACCCCTTGATCAAGCAGTGTCACCTACAGCACGATGCACAGGATCCTGTCCAGGCAGGTCTGGAATATCTGCAGAGAAGAAGTCTCCATAACCTTTCTGGGTAACCCATGCCAGTGCTCTGACACCTTCACGGTCAAGATGCTTTTCCTCAAATTGAGGCAGAACTTC
This sequence comes from Tinamus guttatus, assembly GCF_059628265.1. NCBI lineage: Eukaryota > Metazoa > Chordata > Aves > Tinamiformes > Tinamidae > Tinamus > Tinamus guttatus. The sequence continues at coordinate 288,893 of NW_028289334.1, forward strand.
CTGTGCTTCAATTTGTGTCTGTTGCCTCTTGTGCCATCACTAGTCACCACTAAAAAGAGTCTGGGCCATCCTCTTCTGCTCTTGGCATCCTCCCTTCAGGTATTTGCACACCCTGATAAGATCCCCTCTCAGCCTCCTCTTCTCCAGGCTAAAACAGGCCCAGTTCTCTCACCTTCTCATCATAGGAGAGATGCTCCAGCTCCCTGATCAACTTTGTAGGCCTATGCTGGGCTCTCTCCAGTAGCTTCATGTCCCTCTTGTACTGCGGAGCCCAGCACTGGACACAGGACTCAAGGAGTGGCCTCCCCAGGACTTAGTAGAGAGGCAGGATGACCTCCCTTGTCCTCCTGGCAACAGTCTTCCTAATACAGCCCAAGATACCACTGGCCTTCTTGGCGGCCAGGGGACATTGCTGGCTCGTAAGCAAGCTTCAAGGGGGCTTGAGTGAGAGAAGGCACCTTTCTCTGGTTGCAAGGGACATTTGGAGATCATCTAGTCAGATGATGGCCAAGTCAATGTTTGTAAGCACCTGGGAGGCCAGCAGCAGGCACATGGCACTGCTCCTGCTTGGCAGGGGGGTCACATTGTCTGTGTTCCTGACTGGACAGCACCAGGCATTAGCAGGTCCATCCATGTCTGTGCGGGTGACCGTGAGCTCTGCTCTTTGCTGAGTCCCGGGCAGGCCAGCAAGAGGCGCCTGGCTGGGCAGTTCCTTGGGAGGTCCCTGCTGGCAGAGCAGCTGCGAGGCCAGCGCTGGCCCATGGCTGGGGACGGGCTCTGAGGCCGCTCCTGTCCCAGCAGCAGCGCGGCCGGCAGCGGGGTCTGGTGCAGACCCGCGGGGAGGTCCCTTGTGTGCGCGGAGCTGCCGGGGCAGCAGCAGGCGCTGCCTGTGAGGCCAGGGGTGTCTCAGCAGCGGGCAGGGACACGGAGGCCATGGAATCCAGTGCCTGAGTGAGCATGGTGTAACGAGAGCAGCACCATTAATAACCTGTGATTGCCAGGTTCTTTGTCTGTAGTAATTCCCCTGCCTGTCCAACAGGAGGGATCTTGTGAGATTTTCCTACAGGGTCTGAACTGGGTCTCTGTCCTTCATGGGTCCACCTGCTTTTATGGTCTAGGTAGGACTGAAAGAGATCAGAGGTCTCTGACTTTCTATCCAAGCATGTTCTGCTTGGAGAACAGGTACAAATGCTTTAGCAGGAGACAGAAGGAATGTCTCCCCAAAAAAGGGAGCTCGGAGCCTGCTGCCTGAGGGACACTGAGGTTCAGGCCTGAAGCTTCCTCAGCTCTTGCCAGGATCTGCATCCACATATCGCAAGTGGCCTGTGCAACACATACAGATATGTGTCTTGGAGCATGTGGAGTAGAAGACGTAATCTCACGTGGAACTAAGAAGAACTGGTGTGGGATGTGGTCATGAGTCCTGGACAGCTGGTGCCATTGCAGGAGCCCTCATCCTCTCTGCTCAGCCTCCCTCTGCAGCTCTGATGGCCTCTGGTCTCCCAAGGTTTCTGTGAGAGCTGCCAGGCCCAGGCAGCTCCCTCAGAGACCCCGGGACCTCTCCAAATACTAATTTTAATTCCAATATTTTCCTGTCACCTGTTAGAAGACTGAGAGTATGAAAAAATGGTTTGAAAAGTGTATATGATTCATATAATTCATATGATTGATATGATTCATATGATTCATATGAATCATATGATTCTATGATTCTATGATATGGGTAGCTAAAAAGAGCCCTGCATGTTCTTGGCTAGAAGTGGAGCTTGGAGAGCTCCCTCAATGGCCCTGAGAAAGGGAGTGAAGCTGGAGATCGGAGGTTTTGAAACTGGACTTGTCTGCTCTTAGGAAGGGTTGGGTTTTTTTCAGGGGAACTTGTTTAGGGTGATCGTCATGCAGTTCAAAGAGATGTGGGCACATGACACCAGAATCAAGGCTGAAAGGCAGATGAGCTGTCCTTACTCTGCACTGTGAGGTGACTGTGAATCCATTTTTCTCAAGATTCCCAGTAGGAATGCTGAAAATTTCTTCCTCTGAGGAACACTCCCCAGGTGGTATTTCGCCTAACCTGCTGCTATTGCAAGAGCCCTGGGGTCACTCTGAGAACCAGTCAAGAGCACAGATGCGTGCCAGCAGGATCAGTGATGGGGAGCCCCATTTCACTGGGTCTGCTCCCCACCCCAACCACCAAGACCAGTGCGGAGTTAGGAGTCACCCCATGGCCTTATGGCCCCACAGCCCCACTTGTCTCCCTGGAGATTTTCTGACACCAATTGACACGGGCAGAAAAAGCTACCAAGGGGTTTATTTGAAGCAGGCGATGGCTGCTGGTGATGTTGGTGAGTTTGGTTTCTCTGGACACATGGGTGCTATCGGACACAACAGGGCAGCATCTCTGTAGCCCCCAGGACACAGCGTCTGTCACTCTGTCTCTCGGCTGTGCTCCAGGCCCCATCTCAGGGGACCTGTCTGGCATGCGCGTCCGCTCGCTGCTCCTCTCGCTGCCCTGTGATGCAGCGGCAGCAGAACACTCTGCGCAGAGCCCGAAGCGCCGTCCTGAGCCGCGAGTGCCATCATCGGGGAGCTGCGACGTCCGGGAGGGCAGCGATGCCTGCGGTGGGAAGCAGAGCTGTGGGCAATGGGCTGCAGGGCGCAGGGCTGCACCTGCCTGTCCCTGCCGCCAAGGGCTTCCCGAGGGGTTCTGTCCTCGGCACAGCAACTCCCGAGCGCTTCCTGCTGCCGGCCTCGGTGCCACCCCCTGTGCCAGGACAGGCCACTGTCCCCAGCAGGGCTCTCCACTCGGGTACGTACCTGCCTCAACGTCAGGTGTGGGGCTGCAGGAGGAGGGCTTCTCCTCCTCCTCTTGGGGCTCCAAGGCCACCTGCATGGGCAGAGCAAGAACACGCACCCGTCAGCCATCAGCTGGCCCTGCTGAGGGTACCAGTGCCCCAGGCTGCACAGTGGCAAAGGGTTTGGATCAGAGGAGGCTGCCCATGGCTGCACGTCCCAAGGGAAGGGACCTGCGGCTGGCACAGCGATGGGACAAGGCTCCTTGTGGGGCCGTAGCAGCAGGGCTGGGCAGGGGGAACGGAGGCAGCTGGGGGCGTGTGTGGCAAAAGGGGGCTCGTGCCCTGGTGTGGAGGGGGCTGCTGCTGGGGCTGCCCCTTCCCTCCTTGCTCGGCATCCAGACCCCAGGGCTGAATGCAATGTGGGCTGGAGCAGACTTCATCGCTGTGCCTTTGGAAACAGAGAGGAGCCGGCATCTCCCCATGGAGACATGGCAGAGGGCAAATGCCTGGGGTGACAGTGGGATGCCATGGGCAGAGGGGTCCCAAGGGATTGGGCAGCTCTGGGCACCCCCTCTGCTCCCCCCAGACCCAGCTCACAGGGCAGCTCCCTGGGATGGTGGGTGCAGGTGAGGCGCTGCTTGCTCACCTGGGGAGCAGGGCCTGCAGCCGGGGGAGGAGCCGCTGGTGCCGTGTCCTCAGGCAGTGGTTGCTCTGGAGTGGGGCTGTCACTCACAGGGAGCACCTTCTGGTCAGACATCTCCCTGTTCACGAGCTGGCTCCGGAGGCTGGGTCTGACCCATGGCAAGGAGATGCTTCCCTCCACCTCCTGGCCTTGCAAAACCTCTTCACCATCTTCCTCTTCCTCATCAGTCTGGTCCGCGTGCTCATCCTGCTCTGCTCCCAGGTCCTTCTTCCCACTTCTCACCTGCCACTCCTTCTTGGGAGCATGGACATAGAGCCGCTCCAGCACCTCCCACTTGCACCTTGCATCTTTGAGGAGCTCCACTTGCGTGACCTTCGGGTTCCACAAGTCATAGAAGGAGTTTCTGGCGAGGAGCTAGAGGAGAGAGGGAGGTTTGTGAACAGAGCTTCATTTCCCACCTAGAATGGCCTCCTGGGCGCAGGGACAACTGGGATGTCACAATGCAGAGCAGCAGCTTGTCCCAGCACTGGTGGGGTTATGGCTGCCCCAGCCCTCCCTTGTGCTCACTTGTTTGGGTCGGACATTGAGCGATCCCGAGGCTGTCAGGGAGAAACGTGTCCCCTCGCCCTCCTCTTCCTCGTCCTCGCTCTCCTCCAGGCTCTGCTGCTTCCTCAGGAAGGTGCCTTCTCGCAGCTGGGCCAAGCTCTGCCCGGTGCGCGCCAGGCAGCTGCTCTCGAGCTCCTCCAGCGGCTCCGTGCGGATGCTGAGCACGGACAGGCAGCGCGCGGTGTTGTCCGGGTGCACACGCAGCGGCTCTGCTCCCAGGTGGCAGACGATGCCCACAGGCTGCTGCTTTGGGCCCTGTCCTGTCCCTGCTCGGCGTGGTGGGGCAGCCTTCCGGCTCTCTGCCCTCAGCTCCACTGCAATCTCCGCAAAGATGCTGTCCACGAAGCCAGCAGTCTCGAGCAGGGATGAGCACATGGCCTCCAGTGAGGCCGTTTCACCGGGTGAGCCGGCAGCGGCTGTGTCTTCTGCAGAGCCGGGTGGTGACTCTGTGAAGGGGAGGCTGGGGAGTTCAGCCTCCCGGGATCCCTCCTTGGCTGGCAGCACGCACTGCTGGGCATCCTGCGGGGCAGAAGAGGCTCTCTCTTCCTGGGACACCTTGGCGGGTGGCCCTTCCACTTGAGGAAGCTGCAGCTCTCCCCCTTGGCACCCTGAGGATGTGCTTAGCACCAAGTCCTGGTTCAGCACCGTTGCCTCCGGGCGCTGGTCCTTGGGCTGCTGGCCCACCTGCGGGGAGAAGGAGGCCCGTGATGGAGGTGCATGGATACAAGTGGCCCCTGAAGCACAAGAAACCTCAGCCCTGTGTCCAAGGGAGGCTCGTGGCTGCACACAGCCTGGCTGAGCTCAGTCTAGAGCTGCTCCCTGAGCCTCAGCACAGAGCTCACAGGTTTGGGTGGCTCTGGGAGGACCCCGGCTGGCGTCTTTTGTCCGAGAAAAAGTGCCCAGGGCTGAGAATAAATGAGCTCTCCCCAGAAGAGCTCGTGCCTGGCTACCTCACCCCAGCTCCCCTTTCAAACCATCCCTGTGCTCTCCATGTCAGTCCCATCCCTGCTGCCTGCCTCTCCCTTCAGCCCCACTGCCCACCTCGCTCCCGCTCTCCTGCAAGCCTGAGAGCCCGTCTGTGGGCTGGGAGCAGGCGTTCGCCTGCCGCTCCTTGTCCATGTTCAGGATCCTCTCGTGGGAACCTGACACTGGCACCAAGGGGAGCTGCTCTCTCCTGATCGAGCTGCTCTCCTCAGAGTGGGGAGCCTGGGGTCTTTGCCCCCAATAAAGGCATGGTCACGATGGGGACTGCCCCCTCACAATGGTCTTGTGAGCATGATGCCACTGCCATCACAAAGCCCTGGTGAGTGCCATGAGGACCCCATCATGATGGCTTGGTGGAGACCATGGGGACCCCATCACGATGCCTTGGTGGAGACCATAGGGACTCCATCATGATGTCCTGACGATCTCCATGGGGATGCCCATCACCATGTTGCTACCTCCAAGTCCTGATTCCAGCTTCTGAGCCTGCCTGGGAGCTGCTATCTGGGGAGCAGGATGAATGTTCCTCCCTCCAGCTCTGCACTCCTCAGGCCTTGCAGAGGCTGCACTTCTTCAGGCGCTGCATAGCAGAGATCCACACAAGGCCATCCCTGTCGGCCTGCCCATTAATCCTCACCCCTACAATCCTGACTGACTCTCTGTCTGTCCCTAGGCAGAGTTCCTTGGATCTTGCTGTGCTCTCCAGGGTTTCCTTTGTCACCTGCACCTTTCCCTGCCATCCCAGCCCATCACTCCCTCACTCTTGCTCTAGTCGTCTTCTTCTCTGACTCATTCTCAATTTAAGGCTCTCCTCACCAGCTTGGCCAACTGGTTGATGACCATCAGGTGAGCAGATGGGAACAGTCTCCTTCCAAATGAAATGTGACAACATGCAGTCTTGCTGCCTTGCTCTAGGCTCAGCTCCAGGTTCTCCTCCAGCTCCTGCTGAAAAAAAAAAAAAAGACAAAAAGAGAAGGAAAAAAAAAAGGAAAAGAGACTCTTTGCTCTTCATCCTCTCCATTTCTTGCTTGTCTTAAGCTGGTATGAGGGTACATGAAAGCAATGTGAATTATGGCACCTGAAATGCAGAATTAAAACCGGAATCCTTCGGACATGTTTCTCCTTCTTGTATCAGTGCATGCCCAAATGTGCAGGGCTGCTCCTGCTGGAGGACAGTTCTGTGCATTGGTGTGCCAGAGCAAAGGCCACTCCAAGGGCACTCACTGAAGACTCCAAGGCCAACAGGGAAATGGGCAGGTTGTGAGGAAGCTCCAAAAGTGCCTTCGCCCACTCTGCCCATTGACAGCACCAGCAGCACCTTTGCTGGCCCCAGTAGACCACCAAGCATGGGAAAGGGGATAACCAGGGGTTATCCCAGGCACCCAAAGGCCATGCCAGTTCCATAGGGACCATGGGTGTGCATGTGCAGGTGCTCTAGGTGAGCACACTTGTGTCTGTCACACTGGACTAACCTGAGGGACAGGGCAGGATGGCTCCCAGAAGCACACTGCTGTGTTCTCCTGTGCTTCCCTGGCACAGTTAACCGCGGGTGACATTCCTCCTCTCCTGGGAACTTTCTAGGCCAGCCCAGCTGGGTCAGGCAGCCCCAACAGGAGATGGGGTTGCTGCCCCAGGGGACTCTAAAGTACCTGGGAGCATGTGACAGAGGTAAAGAGGATGTCCAGGAAGGGCAAGTTGCTGCTGAGGAAATTCCTGTTCCTTCTGGATGAGGACAGTCTTTCATGTGGCCACATTCAGGACATCAGTAGCTCACTGTCAGGATCACCATGGATAGGAAGGTTCAGGAAGAGGAGACCCATCACCCCTTAAGAACATAGGTTTATGAAAAGAGACCCCAGTGTCATGTGTCTCCCATTACTGATTCCTCCTTTCATGTGTTGGTGCTCAGTTGCTGGTCCATAGGCCCTGGACCACCTTGAGAGGCCTCAGAGTTCCTGCCCTCTGCACCCATTCCAGGAGGTTGTGTCTTTCCTGGAGGTGCTGTATTTGCCAGCCATGGCTGGCTGTAATGGGCACACCAGGCACCTGGCACAGCTCTAGAGACCTTGGACTGAACTTGGGTGCCTGTCATGCAGGGATGTGTGTGTGTGTCACTTTGCTTTGCTCTGATTTGAGCTCACATGCCCTAAATGCACATGTCTGGTTCCATTTCAGGTGGTCAAGCATACCCTCCTTGCCCCTATATGCATCAGCTGGTGCTTGGGAAGGATGTCCATCTCTCAGGATGGTTCCAAGAGAATTTGCAGACCCTTGCATTTGCCTTGGACCACCCCAGCCCCTCAGGCATTACAAGGTGTTATTACTGACTCCTACCATCTCTCTCTAGTGATTAGAGACACCAGGGCCATTTCCTACCTGGGATGTGCTGCACAGGTCTCTGTCTTCTTGAGTTCAAGAGAATGTTTTCTTCACACAGTCATGGCTCAGACCACTTTGAGGCCATCTGCAGACCCCTGTACTACGGGATCCTCCTGAGCAGCAGAACTTGTGTTGAAATGGCAGCAGCTGCCTGGGCCTCTGGGTTTCTCAATGCCCTGGTCCATACTGCTAACACTTTCATGCTTTCTTTCTGTAGAGACAGCTCTATGGACAGTAGTTTTGTGAAATCCCCCAAATCCTCAAGCTCTCCTGCCAGGCTACAGGCATTTCCATATATTTGTGATGCAAAACATCAGGATGTGGCACAGAAGACAGATTGGTCATGGTAGACCCTACTACCAAGAGCCAAGGACACCGTGTGTCCAATGGCCCCACTTGAGAGCAGAGAAATGCTGGCATGGAGAGAAGATGTCAATGCAATGGTGAAAGAGGGTTCCCACTAAGAGAGCAAAGCCTGCAGTGCCCAAAGCCAGGGAGAAACATAGTGTGACTGTGAGGAAATGGCAGGAGAGGGCTTTGTTGCCTGAGCTGTTTTGTAGCACCTTGGGGCGTGTGAGAGAGTTGGGCCAATCTCCAGGCAGGAGAAGGCATCATTGAAGGTGTTCTTGGGCTGGAGCCGTCTAAGATCCAGCCATCCTGAGGCTATCATTAGCCCAGTCATATCATCCAGGGTGAAAGGAGGTTCTGTTTGATAAAAGCGAGAAGCTGTTAAGAGAACAGAGACCAGAGCAGACACCTTGGTGTGATGTGCCTCTCCCATTTAGGGAGCACGCTTGGCTGTAGGAGGGATGGACTTGGCCTAAAGGCAGTGGTGGGATCCAGTTGTTTCAGCACTGGTAGCGAACCCGAGAGGTCCGGGGGCGCTTGCCCAGCTCCAGCTCCAAAGGGACATGGCTTCTCATAGATCCCATGCTAGAGGAGGCATTTGGTTATGCTGGACAACGCAGGCATCTGTCTTGGCCCAGCCAGCCTATTCCGATGTCACTGAATGATATGCCTGCCCTGAATTATATTAACTTTTTGCACTGTGATGATCTGCCTGGGTCTCTGCTTTATACTGCATGGTGCTCACACAGTAGTGAAAGGCACCTGGAGTCATTTGAGATGGCCAAGGACATTCCCCACCTGGTCTTGTCCTGGAGCTCCATGAGAATGTGCGTCTGAGATTTGCCTCTTAAGAGCAAACAGACATGGGCAGGTTTTTGGTACCTCCTCTGCCTCTTCAACTGTCCCCAGCTGTTTGTGTGTTGCCAGCTGACTCCCACCCTCCATCAGCAGTGATTACAAGGGGAGCTTAGAGAAGGATCTCCCATGGAGATGTCAGTGCTGTGCACACTTCAGCATGGGCAAGCAGAATCCCAGCTTCTGTGTATTCAGGGGAGCAATGTGAAACCCATCCCAGATCAGTGACTTCTGAACCAGCATGTGATGCCCACATTGACTCATCTGAATCCATGAGCCTCCTTCTTGCCCCTGTCTCAGTGTCCTGCCTATTAGGGTCTTACTAACTAGGGACTTCCAGAGTGGAACCTTTTTAACTTGCATAGATAGTCATCCTCTGATGAAATAGATGGCAAGCTGGGAATCATTCTTTCTCCACTCAATTGGAAAGGACAACAAGTGATTATTTTAGTTTACTTAACAATCATTTCCCAGGAGGAGGGAGCACGAGGGACAGAGAAATTGGTGAGTTCAGCTGGGCCTCTGCTCCTGAGCAGGGCCAGGCTCCTGGGACGGAGGCAGCTCGTGGCAACCAGGCAGCACTGCCCAGAGACAGCCGAGTGCAGGAGCAGCTCCTGTGCCAAGAGCAGCAGGGCTGCGGGCACTGCCTGCTGCTGCGGACAGGGGAGGAGAGAAGGCAGCGAGAGGGGAACGGCAGTGTGGAGCGGGAGCACAGAGCAGAGCTCACTGAAGGAAGAAATCTTCACAAAGCCTTGCGTGGTAAGTCTCTGGCTGCAGGGCAATGCTGCTGAGGTTCCTGGAGGGATCTTCTGAACCCATCCCACAGCATGACTGATAGCACTTGTCTCTCCTGGAGTATCCAGGGCATGGCAGGAGAAGGAGCTGATTCAGCTCAGGGATTCCCTGATGCACCTTCACAGGGCAGGGCACGCTGCTCCTTTCTTCCAGGTATCGCTGCAGGGGTGTCAAGTGCTGGGTGTGCACATAGGTCTCTCCAGGTTTATGAAGCAGAGCAGCATCCCTGCACCCGAGGGAGCACCCTGGGCAGTGACTCTGCTGCCTGCAAGGGTCAGTGCTGCACAGAGAAGCCCTGACAGGGCTGGTCCCAGTTAGCCAGGATCATCTTCCTGTTGAGACTGTGCTGCCTCGGTCAAGTCTGCTCACCTTGTTCATGTACAGGACATGTCTGAAGAGTCTTTTCATGAGGAAGATCAAGAGAAGGGCTACTTCCAAGGGCAGGAACTTTCCTCTTCCTGTCTGCACTTTCCGTTATCTCCCTAACTGCTGCAGGGAGAAAAGAGGAGTGTATTCTGGTTTGCCAAAGTAGTGGACTCGAGCCTTCCCTCTCAGAGATCTGTGAGAAACTTTATAGAGCCTCTTAAACACACCTTAGTCTGCAGACATCATCAGCATCACCTTTGTGCAATTTATTTCACTTGCTCCGTAAAGTGCCTGCACAGCGATGCCCCTGGACAGTGCCCTGTCCCCAGACGCTTGTGTAGGGCAGAACTGAGCACACAAAGGTGATGTGCTCTGTGAGCACAGACTGACAAAAATTGTTGGGACAGAGTAAGGTGCCATCAGGGACTGCTGTGGGCAGCAGAGATGGTCAGGGAAGGAGAGGGAAGTGCCCACCATGATGGGAGGATGGATCTCGGGAAGTCATGCTCAGTCCTTCCAATGCAGACACCTTCCTCTGAGCAAGCCCTGCCACGTCTCCTCTGCCACCCAGCAGCCTCTCTGCCCTGACAGCCTTGGGGTCCAGGGTATCAGCCCACTCCACTGCAGCCAGATCCCTGGCAAAGGACAGGGGCATCCCTCCTGCTATGGGCACATTTCCTGCTGCCCAATATACGGGCTTCAGATGCATGGCATGCACTGTCACCATCTGTGAGGTAGCATGCCCACACAGGTGAGGTAAGGGTGTTCCTGAGTGCCCCTCTGCCTGTCTTCCCTTTCTCCCCTTGGCAGAAGGATCGCAGGATTGCTCCTTGTTTCCCCTCCTGTTCTTCTCTTGGGCTCCCTGGGGTTGCAGAGTTTTCAGACGCAGTTCACACACCTACCCTGCAAGCTGTGGAAGAGAGGAATATGGATGGGAGTGAGGCACCTCCAGTGCCCTCTAACCTGTGCAACTCCAGGAAATGCAGCCCATGGGTTTAGGAACTGAGCTAACTCTCCCTTAAGCACAGTCCATCTTCAATGTATCTTCATTTGACCCTTTTGCCTGTAATGTCTTAACAGATTGGAGATGCCCTCAGGAGGGACATTGCTGCATCCTGCCATCTCTGTGATGTCCAGGAGACCTCTGAAGAATCTGTTACAGAGACTGAGAGTAGGAAAAAACGGTTTGGATACTGCATACGGGCAGCTGGAAAGAGCCCTGCATGTTCTTGGCTAGAAGTGGAGCTTGGAGACCTCCCTCAGTTGCCCTGAGAAAGGGAGAGAAGTTGGAGATCGGAGGTTTTGAAACTGGACTTGTCTGCTCTTAGGAGGGGCTGGGTTCTTTCTAGGGCAACTGATTAGGGTGATCATCATGCACCTCAATGAGGTTTGGGCACACAACAGCTGCAATCAAGGCTAATAGACAGAGGAGCTCTCCTCACTCTGCATAACATGACTATAAGTCCATTTTCTCACAATTCCCAGTAGAAACACTGAAAAATTCTGCCTCTGAGAAACACTCTGCAGAGGTGAGAGGGGCATTCCAAAGGAAATACATGTCAAAATAAATGTCAAAAATCCCCAAATTGTGCTCTCAATACATGTTCATTAAAAGGGGTGCTGTAGATACTGAAAAGCCCTTTTACAAACCCGGGGGATTTCACCGAAAAAATTGTGAATCTCAGAGCTCATCACCCCTTTTGTCTGTAGAGCTGGACAGACTTCTCTGGAGCCCATGGGGAGATGCCCCTGCTCCTCACAGCACATTCAGCCACCCCACACTGAGGCTCAAGGAAGGGAGCTGCAAAAAGATCTCCATTGAAAAAGGCAATGTGGGCAGTGTATTAGAACTGGAACAATTTGGGAGATATTTAACTTAAAAAATCTGTGATAACTGCCCAATATCTTTTCTTTTTTGAACAATCCACAGAGCCTGGAGACAATGAAATGTCCAACAGCAGCTCCCTCAACGAGTTCCTCCTCCTGCCGTTCTCAGACACGCGGGAGCTGCAGCTCTTGCACTTCTCGCTCTTCCTGGGCATCTACCTGGCTGCCCTCCTGGCCAACGGCCTCATCATCACAGCCGTAGCCTGCGACCACCGCCTCCACACCCCCATGTACTTCTTCCTCCTCAACCTCTCCCTCCTCGACCTTGGCTCCATCTCCACGACTGTTCCAAAAGCCATGGCCAATTCCCTGTGGGACATCAGGGCCATTTCCTATTTGGAATGTGCTGCCCAGATATTTTTCTTCATCTTCTTGATTGGAGGAGAGTTTTCTCTTCTCACAGTCATGGCCTACGACCGCTACGTTGTCATCTGCAGACCCCTGCACTATGGGACCATCATGGACAGCAGAGCTTGTGTCAGAATGGCAGCAGCTGCCTGGGCCAGTGGTTTCCTCAATGCTCTCCTGCAAACTGGGAACACATTTTCCCTGCCACTCTGCCAAGGCAATGTGGTGGAGCAGTTCTTCTGTGAGATCCCCCAGATCCTTAAGCTCTCCTGCTCACACTCCTACCTCAGGGAAGTTGGGCTTCTTGGGGTTAGTGCCTGTTTAGTCTTTGGGTGTTTCACTTTCATTGTGGTCTCCTATGTGCAGATCTTCAGAGCTGTGCTGAGGATCCCCTCCGAGCAGGGCCGGCACAAAGCCTTTTCCATGTGCCTCCCACACCTGGCCGTAGTCTCCTTGTTTGTCATTACTGTATTGTTTGCCTACCTGAAGCCCCCTTCCATCTCCTCCCCACTTCTAGATATGGTTGTGTCCATTCTGTACTCGGTGGTGCCTCCAGCCCTGAACCCCCTCATCTACAGCATGAGGAACAAGGAGCTCAAGGATGCACTGAAGAAACTCATGCAGTGGGTACAAGGTCAATGACAACAACTGTTTCATTCACTCACCAGGATATCTGGCATCAAGGCTGTATTTTATCCATTTCTTTCATTTTTACTTCTCTCTTTTGCATCCATCTTAAAATAATAAGTAATAAAGATACCTGTTTTGTTTCACGTCTGCACAGGAATCTCTCATTTAGCACTTAAACATAGACCATGATAAAGCAGGAAGCCAGGCTTCCCCGTTCACTAGCAGAGAGGGGGGATTCTCTGAGCCGCTTCTTTGAGCTCCCTTGGATGTGCCCAGTGCAGGGAGGAGAGTTTCCCTCTGCAGCGTCTTTTCCAGCACTGACACTAAGGGACCTTTGGGGTACAGAGTCACGGTGGGACAAGGGCAGGTGGGCTGAGACCAGGGGACCAGTGTTGTTTAGGAGATCTCAGCTCTCGTGGCTATGGTTACAGTGTGATCTCAAATCTCTCTAATACGACAGAAATGACAACCAAGTCTCAGCACGGGTTTCCATGGTTCCATGCAAAGCTCCCACACACAAAACATGAGTGAATTGAAGGAAAGTCTAGAGGCAGCCTTCCTGTGGCAGTTGGGTGGGAGGCAATTGCCTGGTGACACCAGGTGACATCTGAAGAGACAGGGTTGTCCCAGGTACAGGCTAGTGTCTATTGCTCTGATAGAGCAAATGTGATACTCACATCTTTCTAGAATGCCTGGTCAGGGCCCGGTGGGCATCTTCCTTGGCCATCTGAAATAGCACTAGATGCTCACTAGTGTTAGAGCCACACTCACTAGGAAGCTGAGACGCATGGAAATGTTAACAATGTAAACTGTGACTGTAATTCATTTTGGACAATTGATTCAGTGACACTGAAGTAGGCCTGCAAGGCCATGATACATGCCTGGGATTTCTAGCACATCTGCATGGGCAGGAGCTATGAGGAAACTCTGCCTTTCTTTAGTAGTTGCTAGGAAAAGACCCCAGGTTCTCTCAGGTTTTCCTACTTGTGCCCAGACATTTGCACAGAGTCTACTGGGGGCCTGGAGCCAGCTGTGTCCCCCAGGGAGTAGTATTGGGTCCAATCCTATTCAACTTCTCTATCAGTAACCTGGAAGAGGGAACAGACTGCACTCCCAGCAAGTTTTGTGATGATACAAATGCGGGAGGCTTGGCTGATACACCAGAGGGCTGTGCAGCCATGTTCCTGAGTTAGGGAAAGAGGACTGGATTCAGCTGCCGCTTGTTGGTGCCCAGGACCCTGGAGAGGGTGAGTGCTCAGAAGGGATCTGCTGAGGACAGTCCCACTCATTACAGAGCTGGGACAGATGCTCATCCTCCTGGAAGGGGCTATGGAGCCACCATGGAGCACAGGAGACCTCCAGGGGCAGAACATGCCTGGAGTGGGGGTGAGTGCTGTGCTGGGAGAGGGGCTGCCCAGAGGGGCTGCAGGAATGATTAATGTATTCAAGACATAGAAAATATGGGAGTGATCGCAGAGATTTCCTCTACAGTCCAAAGGAGAGAGAAGTGGACACTAAAAGGCAAGGGCAGATAAATATTTCTTCACAGCAGATTCAGAAACTTCCTGAAGATTTCCACTCTTTCATCACTGGAAGACATTGAAAACAGCCCTTTATCTTTGCAGGCAGAGCTCAAGTGTCCGAGCACCAGCACCCAGTGGGACTTGGAGATGTCCCAGTGTCTCTGAGTGACTGTGACCTGCGTGGGCCTGAGAGCTCTCGCAGGGACCTGCGGGAGAGCAGAGCCCCTCAGAGCGGCAGAGGGAGGCTGGGGACAGGGGACCACGGCACCTGGAACGGCACCAGCTGTGCAGGACTCTGGGACTGCAGCCCACCCACTTCTGAAAATCACTTCCCTTTTCAAGAACAAATGATCATGCCCAAGTCTAGCGTGCAAAAACACAACAATGAATACAGGCGGAAAGTAAAACAAATGATTTTTTTTGCTTTAATTCTTTCTCTTAATTTCTTTCTAGATTTGTTTTTAAACAAATTTTCTAAACCTTTCTGTTACCATCAGGCCTATATCTGTAAGGTTTCCTTGTCCCACTCAGAGCCCAGCGCTCAGAAAAGCCCCCTGCCCACAGCTGTCCCTGCCACCCCTCACTCTCTGCACAGAGCGCGTCACACTCGGAGGTGTCGTCCTCTCTCGACTGGTGCAGAAAGTTGGGGACCAGCTTCAAGGAAATGCTCTGTTTTGGCAGGGCCAACTTTGCACAAACTCAATCTACCCAGTTATATCAATGCCCAGGGCCAGGAATAACGGAAACTTCCCCAGAAGAGCTCTCAACTCCTCCCTCATCCCGGCTCCCCTTCCACACCATCCTTGTGCTCCCCGTGTTGGTGCCATCCCTGCTACCTGCCTCTCCCTTCAGCCCCACTGCTCACCTCTCTCCCGCTCTCCTGCAAGCCTGAGAGCCCGTCTGTGGGCTGGGAGCAGGCGTTCGCCTGCTGCTCCTTGCCCATGTTCAGGATCCTCTCGTGGGGACCTGACAGTGACAACAAGGGGATCTGTTCCCTCCTGATGGAGCTGCTGTCCCCAGAGTGGGGAGCCTGGGGTCTTTGTCCCCAGCAAGGGCATGGTCACCATGGGGCCCGTCCCCTTACAGCAACCTTATGGACATGATGCCACTGCCATCACAAAGCCCTGGTGGTTTCCATGGGGATGTTATTCCGATGCCCTGGTAGAGACCACTGAGACCCTATCACGCTGCCTTTGTGGAGACTATGGAGATCCCATCATGATGCCTTGGTGGAGACCATGGAGAAAGACATCATCGCAATGTCTTGGTGAAGTCCATGGGGACCTCATCATTATTGCTTTTTTTGAGATCTATAGCAGAGAGCTTCACAAGGCCGTAGCTGTTGCTCTGCCCACTAATCCTCATACCAACAATCCTGACTGGCTCTCTTTCCATCCCTAAGCCTAGCTCACTGCATTGCCCTGCTCTCTCACCTGCACCTTTCCCTATCATTTCAGGCTATTACCTTCTTTCTCTTGCTGGAGTCTTCTTCTGCACTGACTCACTTCCAATTTAAGGCCCTCCTCACCAGCTTGGCCAGCTGGTTGATGTCCTTCATTTTGGCAGCTGGGAGGAGTCTCCTTCCAAATAAAATGTCACACCTGGCAGTTTTGCTGCCTTGCTATGGGCTCAGCTCCAGGTCCTCCTCCAAATCCTGCTTAAAAAGAAAAAGTAAAGTAAAAAAAAAATCTTTCCTCATTGTCCACTCCATTTTCAGTTTGTAATAAGATGGTACGATTGTACAATAAAGCAATATGAATTGTGATATCTGAAATGCAGAATTAAACCATGAATCCTTAGGACATGTTTCCCCTTGTTGCATGAGTGCATGCCCAGATGTGCAGGGATGCTGCTGCTGGAGGCAGGTTCTGTGCATCCCTGTGCCAGAGAAAAGGCCGCCCCAAGGGAATTGACTGAAGACTCCAAAGCCCATGGAGAGATCAGCAGGTTATGAGGAAGCTCCAAAAGTCCCTTTGCCCACTCTGCCTGTTGACAGCACCAGTAGCACCTTTGCTGGGGCTATCTGGCCAATAAGCACAAGAAAGGAGATACTCAAGGGGTGCCAGGCATCCAAAGACCATGCGAGTGCCATAGGCACCATGGGTGTATGTGTGCAGGTGCTGTAGGTGGGCACATGGAGCACTTGTGACTGTCACACCTGCCTAGCCTGAGGGACAGGGCAGGATGGCAGATTTCTTGAAGCAATCTCTAGAAAAGTGAAGGTGCTACTGAAGAAATCTCTGTTCATACAATCTAGCAGGGTGAACAGGAATTCAGGGGAGGGGAGCAAGAAGGGTTTGAGAGTTGGGAGACCAAAGCACAGAGCTTGGAGTGATGTGCCTCCCCTTTTTGCAGCATTCTGCATGTAGGTGGGACAGTTCTGCATGTAGGTGGGACAGTTTTCCCTACAGCCAGTGTTGGAATGTCTTTGTTTGGGTACAGGACAGATGTTTAGACATTTCTTGGGCTTCACCTTGTTGGTGAAGGTTGACTGAAGCCAAGCAGGGCTGCACTTGCTAGAATCCCAGTCCCATTCAGCCATGAGCCCACATTTTCCTGTTCAAAGTTCCCTGTTTAGTCAAGCTGAGCTCCAGAGATGTTTCCTAATTTTAACAACTGTTTGTATGGAGCATTCTTCTGCTTGACAGATGCTTAATTAATGGCTGCCTTTCCTGAGGTCCTCCACCCTTCAGAGCTACTTGCCTTGGTCCATCCTATGGAAGAGCTCCCTGTATCCAGGCTGTCCATTCTGCTTGGCATCCTCAGCAAGTTTGCTGATGACACGAAACTGGGAGGAGTAGCTGATACTCCAGAGGGCTGCGCTGCCATCCAGAGGGACCTTGTCAGACTGGACAACTGGGCAGTGAAAAACTTCATGAAATTCAACAAGGCCAAGTGCAAGGTCCTGCACCTGGGGAGGAATAACCCCAGACACCAGTACAGGCTGGGGACTGACCTTCTGGAGAGCAGCTCTGCGGAGAAAGACCTGGGTGTCATGGTGGATGACAAGTTGACCATGAGGCAGCAGTGTGCCCTCGTGGCCAAGAAGGCCAATGGAATCCTGGGCTGCATTAAGAAGAGCGTCTCCAACAGGTCGAGGGAGGTGATCCTGCCCCTCTACTCAGCCCTGGTGAGGCCGCATCTGGAGTATTGTGTCCAGTTCTGGGCTCCACAGTACAAGAGGGATGTGGAGCTGCTGGAGAGAGTCCAGCGCAGGGCTACAAGGATGATCAGGGGCCTGGAACATCTGCCCTATGAGGAGAGGCTGAGGGAGCTGGGCCTGTTCAGCCTGGAGAAGAGAAGGCTGAGGGGGGATCTAATCAGTGTATATAAATACCTCAAGGGAGGGAGTGCAGAGGATGATGATGGTCTCTTTTCAGTGGTGGCCACCGACAGAACTAGAGGTAATGGCCACAAACTGAAACACCAAAAGTTCCACAGGAACTTAAGGAATATTTTTTTAACAGTGAGGGTGACATAGCACTGGAACAGGCTGCCCAGAGAGGTTGTGGAGTCTCCTTCTCTGGAGATCTTCAAAACCCGCTTGGATGCAGTCCTGTGCCACGTGCTCTAGGTGTCCCTGCGTGTGCAGGGGGTTGGACTAGATGATCTCTAGAGGTCCCTTCCAACCCTAAGCATTCTATGATTCTATGATTCTATGATTCTATGAGACTTAGGAGAAGAAACTTCTTCCTTCTGGCAACAGGGCCTCCTTGCCTGCTTTCCCCCAGGCACACAAGGTGTCCTGGATCAGTGTCCTGCCCTAGGCCTTGAACACTCCCACCCACACACTGCTCCAACCAAAAGCCTTGGGCAAAGCATGGTGGAAAGGATGTCCGTACTCAGGGAATGGGCACCTCTATTTGGTCATTCTGCTTGTTAACACACATGAAGGGTTGACCTGGCATCAGAGGAACCTGCACGTTGCCTTTTCCTATCTGCAATCACGACTTCCAACTCTCTGCTCTAATCAGCCCCTGGGGAGGCTTTGCTTGGTAATGAACCACAGTGGGACCCATTAACCCTCCAAGAAACTTGGGGATGTGCTTCTGACTTGAACTTCTGGAGAAGTTTCTTCAGTCTCCTCTCAGCATCAGAGGTTCATGAGCTCAGCACCAACTACTCCCAAGAGGTCAGTCAAATGCAAAACCCCTCAGGAGCCAAGGTTCTTGCCATAATTTTCTTCAATTTTCAAATCTTCTATAGCTAATTGGAAAGGAGTGTCTTAACATTAGACTGATTACAATGAGCACCTGGAAAAGAAAGATAGATATTTTTTTTCGAGCTTTCTTTATTGTTCCATGTTCTGAATCAGCCATACGCACTTTCTCCACTTCCTAGAGTGTCTCCCAGTGAAGTCTGGACATGTGTGAAAAGTAATGTTTTTGAGGGGAGACCTGTATGAAGAACCTTCTTGCTCAGCTTCCCAGCCCTGCCACTTCCCTCATCAGCCACTGGGGCCCTGGATCACTCTGGCTAAAATCAAACTGTTTTTCTCACTCTGTAGCTGAATTTTACAGCTCATGTGCACCAATTCCCACCTGAACTAGCTGCAAACATGTAAAAGTATTAAGTATGATAAAACAAAATAACCTGGATCCTATGTCAATAGGAAACAAAATCCAGACCTCAACTGTAGGTTGAATCCCGAGTTGCCTCCAAGATGCTCCACAGCGTACAAGGAATAACCTTCCTTGAACCTCTTTTCACAAACAGTTAGTAAAGGCTGGATAGACACACGGTGAAGGAGCTGGTTAAGAGACAACAAGAGTCTCCTGAAAGACTCCCTGAAGCTCAAAGCAGCAAGGGAAGAGTTGAGAGGTGTCTGAACGATAAAGAGCAAGGGGAGAAGGAATACTCAAACCATGAAAAGTGCAGATGTGCACTTTCAAAGTGATAAGTGTCAGACCCCATCCATGTAGTTGCCTCTGTCAAATGCGGTTGTCTGGAATTCCCTTTCTAGTCGATGGAGGGGAATAAGTGGTCTTAACAGACACTTGATTTCGGCACCACATGGGAACACAACCGCCCCAGGGAATCTGCTGAGAGCAGACTCTCTATGTGGTCAAATTGAATCCAACCCTAAAGCAGATTTTAGTCATAAGTCAGAACATTCTCATAGAATAACAAAAATTATCCCTTCAAAAACTTTGCGCCATTTTTAACATTATGAAATACATTTTCATTCTTCTTATTTGGCAGCACCATGTTGGTGCACAACACTGCCCATGGCCATGAAGTAAGGCAGGAAGCAGATTCCTAGATAAAGTTCTCAGGAGGATCTGTGTTAAGGGCACCTTTGCTCTTTTCTGGCCTATCATCTCTATCTTAAGCAGCACAGTGCATGAAACCCTGCTGAGGAAGTGAAGAACAGCGAGCCTGCTTTGGTGCCTCCAGGAGGAAGACTGTCTTCTGCCACAGACTGTCCTCCATCCCACTTCTACCCAAAGAGCAGCCCACAGCAGTTATCATGGAGCTGAGGCTCACCCTCATCTCAGCCTGTGCTCAGACTTTGTGCTCTTTCATCCCACAGAACTTTGATCCTGTCTTACCAAACGCCAAACCCTCAAACCAAGCCCCAACCCCAGGCAATCCCACAGGTCTGCCCAGGGCACACACTTGCCAGGGCAGGGAGAGAGATGTGACCTCTCCAGTTGCCCCTTTCAGACATTTCTCAGGCTTCACCTTGTTGGTGAAGGTTGACTGAAGCCAAGCAGGGCTGAACTTGCTAGAATCCCAGTCCCATTCAGCCATGAGCCCACATTTTCCTGCTTTATTCTTTTCCTCTCACTGAAGCAGGAGCAGGGAGAATTGGCTTTCCCCAAACCATCCTTACTTTACCGGACAATATTTCTGACTTCCTCCTTTGCAGCCTCTCCCTTCTTCCCCTTTCCACTTGCTGCCTTATTGACTTGAAGGCCACATGCCAGTTCCCTCTTTAGACTAGCTGGGCTCCAGTGATGTTTCCTAATTTTACCAACTGTTTGTATGGAGCATTCTTCTTCTTGACAGATGCTTACTTAATGGCTGCCTTT
This sequence comes from Tinamus guttatus, assembly GCF_059628265.1. Taxonomy (NCBI): domain Eukaryota; kingdom Metazoa; phylum Chordata; class Aves; order Tinamiformes; family Tinamidae; genus Tinamus; species Tinamus guttatus. The sequence continues at coordinate 309,081 of NW_028289334.1, forward strand.
CCTGAGGTCCTCCACCCTTCAGAGCTGCTTGGAGCTGTTCTCCTCAGAGTGGGGAACCTGGCGCCTTAGCCCCCAACAAGAACATGGTCACCATGGGGACCACCCGCTCACAATGGCCTTATGGGCAGGCTACCACTGCCATCACAAAGCCCTGGTGGTTTCCATGGGGACCCTATCATCATGCCCTGCTGCACACCATGGCAGACCCCATCATGATGCCTTTGTGGGGACTATGGAGGTCCCATCATGATTCCTTGGTGGAGACCATGGAGAAAGACGCTATCACAATGTCTTGGTGAAAACCATGGGGATCCCATCATGATGCCTTTACAGAGATCCATAGTAGAGATCTACACAAGGCCAGCTCTGTTGCTCTGCCCACTAATCCTCATCCCTACAATCCTGACAGGCTCTCTGTCTGTCCCTAAGCAGAGCTCCCTGCATCCCACTGCTCTCTCCAGGGGTTCCTTTGTCCACATCACTTGCACCTTTCCCTGCCATCCCAGGCCATCAATTCCTCACTCTTGCTGGAGTCTTCTCCCCTGAGTCACTCCCAGTTTAAGGCTCTCCTCACCGTCTTGGCCACCTGGCTGAGGACCATCAGGCCAGCAGATGGGAAGAGCCTCCATCCAAAGGATATGTGACAACCTGCAGCCTTGCTGCCCTGCCATGGGCTCAGCTCCAACTCCTCCTCCAAATCCTACTGAAAAAATAAAATGAAAAAGAAGAGAAAAAAAGTGAAGGAGAGCAGGAAAGACCCTTGTTGTTTGTCCTCTCCAATTTCATCTTGTAATAAACTGGTATGAGGGTACATGAAAGCAATATGAATTACAGTATATGAAATGCAGAATTAAATCATGAATATTTAGGACACATTCTCCTTCTTGCATCAGTGCATGTCCAGATGTGCAGGGATGCTGCTGCTGGAGGCATCATCTGTGCATCACTGCTCTATCCCAGAGCAAAGGCCACCACAATGGCACTGGCTGAAGACTCCAAAGCCCATGGACAGACCAGCAGGTTGTGAGGATGCTCCAAAAGTGCCCTTGCCCACTCTGCCTTTTGACAGCACCAGCAGCACCTTTACTGGCTCCATCAGGCCACCAGGCAGGGGAAAGGGGATACCCAGGGAGTGCCAGGCACCCAAAGGCCAGGGCAGTGCCTTAGGGACCATGGGTGTGTGTGTGTGCAGGTGCTGTAGGTGGGCACATGAACCATTTGTGACTGTCACACCTGCCTAGCCTGAGGGACAGGGCAGGATGGTAGATTTCTTGAAGCAATCTCTGGGAAAGCGAAGGTGCTGCTGAAGAAGTCCCTAGGCCTTGGTAGCCAGTGCTCCATCCACTCTGAGGCCCTCATTAGCCCAGGCCTTGTTCATATCATCTGGCAGGGGGAGCAGAAATTCAGGAGAGGAGAGCTAGAAGGGTTTGAGAGGGCAGAGACTGGAGCAGAGACACGGCGCGGTGAGGATGCCTCCCATTTATGCAGCACCCTGGATGTAGACAGGATGGGCTTTCCCTACAGCCAGTGCTGGAATGTCTTTGTTTGGCTACAGCATGGAAACGCAGGGTGCCCTGGAGCCCTTACCAAGGGACATGATTTTCCTGCAGGTGCCCTGCTGCATTTGCCAGAGACATGTGATTGTGCTGTACACCCCAAGCATCTGACAAGGCCCTGCAAGCACTTTTCTATGCCATCAAATCAAGTATCCACACTGAATTACCAGAGCTGCTGCTTCATGCCAGAACCTTTATACGCCTCATCTTCATAGTTCCTGGGGCTGCCATTGTATTTGGCGTCTGGGGTCATTTCAGATGGGCAATGCAATTCTCCTGAGGCCCCCACCCTGATGCTCTAGGATGATGCAGGTCTCCAAGGAGATGCATCAGAGCAAGTGGGCCCTGGCACATGCCTTGGACCTCCTCAGTTTTCTCAGCTGTCCCCAGGTGTTTGTGTGGGAGCAACTGGTTCCCATCCTCCATCTCCAGTGACTGCAATTGCAGCTTAGACAAGGAACTCTCTTGCAGACTTCTATGTTGAGCTCACTTCAGTTTTGAAAGGGAAATCACTTGAGCTGCCTGTGGAGCTTGTAGGATTTTTCTGAATCCCACTTCATGTCAGGGTCTTCTAGACCAGCAAGAGATGCCCAGACTGACACATTTGAGTCAATCCCTGAACCATGTGTCAAGGAGCTCCCTTCATGTCCTAACTAGGTGTCCTGCCTAGGTCAGAGATGAGAATTGGGTGTTCCACAGGAGCACATTTCCATCTGTCATAGGTAGTGATCCTCTGATGAAAGAATTTGCAAGGTTTGAAAGAGTTGCTCTCCACTCGATGGGAAGAGACAACAGGTGATTACTTCAGTCTATTGCAGTGAACATTTCCCAGGAGGAGGGGGCACAAGGGACAGAGAAATTGGTGAGTTCAGCTGGGTCTCTGCTCCTGAGCAGGGCCAGGCTCCTGGGACGGAGGCAGCTCGTGGCAGCCTGGCAGCACTGCCCAGAGACAGCCGAGTGCAGGAGCAGCTCCTGTGCCAAGAGCAGCAGGGCTGCGGGCACTGCCTGCTGCTGCGGACAGGGGAGGAGAGAAGGCAGCGAGAGGGGAACGGCAGTGTGGAGTGGGAGGACAGAGGAGACCACAGCTCTTAACACGGTGAGTTTGTGCTTACAGGACAATGCTACGGAGCTTCTTGAAGGGGACATAAGAACTCATCACACCCCATGGCTGGCAGCATTTTTCTCTTCTTTCTTCTGGCTTTTGCAGTGCAGAGGAAGAGGAGCTGCTTCAGAGCAGGGATTCTCTACCATACCACCTATGAGCAGGGCATCCTGCTGCCTTCCCCAACAGAAACAGCAGTGATGTGAAGCCGGGGTGTGCAGACAGGGTGAGAGGTCTGCACTTCAGAGCAGGGTCCCTGCACCCAAAGGTGCCGTGTGCCCGCAGCAGTGACTGTGTCGCCTGTGAAGGTCAGCGCTCAGCCTGCCCAGGGAGCTCCCCACAGGACTGAGGGGAGAAGTTCTGGGTGGGAGGATTATCCTCTACCAGGACAGGCTCCTTCTCCTGCTGGGAGGGTGCTGCGGGGGTCAGCTCTGCTCACAGGTCTAGCTGTGAGCACATTTCAGGGAACACTTTGCAAAAGGAAAGGCAAGGCAGGTATTTCCTGGAAGAGAAGCCAATGTGATGCTGCATAGAATTTCCTTCCACTTGGTAAAACGGAAACAAAACTGTCAGATTTGGACAAGAGACTGAGACTCATTTAGAGATTCAAGGAGCTGGCAAAGAGTCTGCCAGGGACATCCGAATGTCCCCTCATCCATCCCTTAGTGCATAGACAGCACCAGCTTCTCCTGGGCTGCTGCATCAGGGTGTATCTGATTTGCTCTTAACACCTGCAGACATGGGGGTGCCCCTGGACAGTGTCCTGCTCCTGGGAGGTTTCTGCAGGAAGAACTGGGCTTACTTCTGAGTGTCGTTGTCCTTCATCTGAGTGAGGTACAAGTACATGACAGTGAGGGACAAGGCTCGGTGATAAAGCAGGTCCCATGACAAAGTCCTAACAAGGGTTTTTTTTTTTTTTTTTTCCTGTTGGGATGCACAAGGATTTGTGCTGAGAACGACTGAGGCACCAAAGATTTCTGCTGTATCAAAATATGTTCCCACAGTGAGTAGGCACTGTGTGTGTGTAGAACTGTGTGTTCGTGTGTGCACCATCATATATATTATTTATACGCACACTTATATATCAACAGACTCCTCCAATTATCCTTTTGCAGAGATGACTTGATTTCTAAATGTTGAAGAGCCCTGCCATAGAAGGGGTGGACATCGTCTCCTGCAGCTTGTGTGCATCAAAGCTACTCCTTCTCTCTGCAGTGCCTGGAATAAGGGTGCAGGGTTAAAAGAGGCATGAGGACAAGGTCTATCTCTAGACCTCTCGACATGTAGAAAGGGTAAGGTCTATCCTTGTTTCCCTTTGACTGTTGTTCTCCCTTGTTGGAGTGAGATCTGGTGTGGCAGACTCAGATACAAATATCTCTGTTGAGGAGGGCAAGAGTGATGGGGGTGATTCCCTCACAGAGCTCTTCTCCTTCAGATACAACTGCTGTGAGGGCTGTATTCCGCTTTTATGCTGGTGAATGGAGAATATTCCCACTTGGTCTCTGGACTAAGTCCATGCCAAGCAATGCAATATGCCATTCCAAGGCATCTCCACAAATACCAGTCAAAGACTAGTGCATCTATTTCCACCTGCAGCAAAGCAGAAACAACTCCTCCGGAGCTATGGGCAGGAGTCCCTGCTGAACTTGACACACTCAGCCAGTTCAAAGTGGAGCACCAGAAATGGAGCTGAAATAAGGGAGAGAGGAAATGTTGGGAGTTCCTTGAGAAACTGAAATGTTTTGGCTCAGAAATGCCTGCCCTAACTTTCCGCTTTCTTTCCTTCCTTGGACAGGACTCCTGTGCCCCTAAGGAACTAATGTCCAACAGCAGCTCCCTCAACGAGTTCCTGCTCCTGCCATTTGCAGACAGGCGGGAGCTGCAGCTCTTGCACTTCTCGCTCTTCCTGGCCATCTACCTGGCTGCCCTCCTGGCCAACGGCCTCATCATCACAGCCGTAGCCTGCGACCACCGCCTCCACACCCCCATGTACTTCTTCCTCCTCAACCTCTCCCTCCTCGACCTGGGCTCCATCTCCACAACTGTTCCCAAAGCCATGGCCAATTCCCTGTGGAACACCAGGGACATTTCCTACTCGGAATGTGCTGCCCAGATATTTTTCTTCATCTTTTTGTTGGGAGGAGAGTTTTCTCTCCTCACAGTCATGGCCTATGACCGCTATGTTGCCATCTGCAGACCCCTGCAATACGGGACCATCATGGACAGCAGAGCTTGTGTCAAAATGACCGCAGCTGCCTGGGCCAGTGGTTTCCTCAATGCTGTCCTGCACACCGGGAACACATTTTCCATACCACTGTGCCAAGGCAATGTGGTGGAGCAGATCTTCTGTGAGATCCCCCAGATCCTCAAGCTCTCCTGCTCACACTCCTACCTCAGGGAAGTTGGGCTCATTGGGGTTACTTTCTCTTTGGGCTTTGGGTGTTTCAGTTTCATTGTGGTGTCCTATGTGCAGATCTTCAGAGCTGTGCTGAGGATCCCCTCAGAGCAGGGTCGGCACAAAGCCTTTTCCATGTGCCTCCCGCACCTGGCTGTGGTCTCCTTTTTTGTCATTACTGCATTGTTTGCCTACCTGAAGCCTCCCTCCATCTCCTCCCGACTTCTAGACATGGTTGTGTCCATTCTGTACTCGGTGGTGCCTCCAGCCCTGAATCCCCTCATCTACAGCATGAGGAACAAGGAGCTCAAGGAGGCACTGAAGAAACTCATCCAGTGGGTACAAGGTCAGTGATAACAACTGTTTCATTCACTCACCAGGATATCTGCCATTGAGGCTGTATTTTCTCCATTTCTTTCTTTTTTACTTCTCGCTTTTTTCCTTTTTAAATTCTCTCTTTTACATCCATCTTAAACTAATAAATACTAAAATAAAGATTCCTAGTTTTTGTCATGTCTGCACAGGAATCTCTCATTTAGCACTTAAACACAGCCCATGATAAAGTAGGAAGCCAGGCTTCCCCCTTCACTAGCAGAGAGGGGGGATTCTCTGAGCCGCTTGTTTGAGCTCCCTTGGATGTGCCCAGTGCAGGGAGGAGAGTTTCCCTCTGCAACGTCTTTTCCAGCACTGACACCAAGGGACCTCTGGGGTACAGAGTCATGGCGGGACAAGGGCAGGTGGGCTGAGACCAGGGGTCCAGTGTTGTTTAGGAGATCTCAGCTCTCGTGCCTATGGTTAGAGTGTCATCTCAAATCTCTCTAATATGACAGAAATGACAACCAAGTGTCACCACAGGTTTCCATGGCTCCATGCAAAGCTCCAACACACAAAACTGAACATTAGTGAATTGACAGAAAGCCTAGAGGCCGCCTTCCTGTGGCAGTTCGGGTGGGAGGCAATTGCCTGGTGACATCTGAAGAGACAGGGTTGTCCCAGGCACGGGCTAGTGCCTATTGCTCTGATAGAGGAAATGTGATACTCACATCTTTCTAGAATGCCTGGTCAGGGCCTGGTGGGCATCTTCCTTGGCCATCTGAAATAGCACTAGATGCTCACTAGTGCTAGAGCCACGCTCACTAGGAAGCTGAGACATGTGGAGATGTTGACAATGTAAACTGTGACTGTAATTCATTTTGGACACTTGATTCATTCACACTGAAGTAGGCCTGCAAGGCCATGATACATGCCTGGGATTTTTAGCACATCTGCATGGGCAGGAGCTATGAGGAAACTCTGCCTTTCTTTAGTAGTTGCTAGGAAAAGACTCCAGGTTCTCTCAGGTTTTCCTACTTGTGCCCAGACATTTGCACAGAGTCTACTGGGGGCCTGGAGCCAGCTGTGTCCCCCAGGGAGTAGTATTGGGTCCAATCCTGTTCAACTTCTCCATCAGTAACCTGGAAGAAGGAACAGAGTGCACTCCCAGCAAATTTCGTGATGCCCCTTAGTGTGAAGGGGCAGCTCAGCTGTGTGGAACTCTTTGAACATGAGGTCTAGGGCCTGAGTTCAAGCTTGTAGTGCCCTGGTCTCCACCACACGTCAGCACCTTCACCTCGCAAACCACAGGAGGACTCACGTCCTTCCTCCCTGCACTCCTCCCAGCGGACAACTCCTCCCCAACAGGCTGAGGGAGCCTGAGGCCTCCTTGTCCACCCAGAGGTCATGTCCCAGATGGACTCCCATCAACACTGCCAGCTGCTTGTTCCCAAGTGCCTGTCCCAGGAACCATTCTCTGGAGGGGACTGTTCACTTGTCACAGCCACAGGCAGTGCAGGGCCAAGAGGATGGTGACAGCCTGTTCTTCCAGCATTGCCTTGAACAAGCGGCTTGTGAGGAGCAGGAATGGCCAGACCCCATGGGTGTCCCTGCACCAGCTGTAGGGAGCAGCTTGGGGACGTGGTTGAGTTCAGCACCGAGAAAGTGTGGGTGCAGCAGCAGGGCTGGTCATCACTGGTGCTGGTGGGGCAGCGGTGGGAGAGCTCCTGGCAGGTTCCCTTCTCCCAAGGGGAACACAGGGGCTTCCATGTGTGCCCATCCCTGCACCCGCCCACGGCTCCCTGGCTCCACTGTGCAGGCAGCACCCAGGACAGGGTGCTCAGCCCTGGGGAAATGTCCCTCTGACATGGTCCCCATGACAGCCCGCACTGCCCTGACCCCCCACAAACCCTGCTGGCCCCAGCCTTGTGCCATGTTGGGGTTGGTGCAGAGCCGTCCTTGGCCTCTGAGCTGGGAGGGAGGCTGGGCAGGGCCGGCTGGTCCTCTGGCTACAGGCACCGAGGCCGGCAGGAAGGAGCTGCCCAGGCAGCCAAACACTGACACTGAAGGTGACCTCAGTGACTCTGCAGGCTCCCTTCCCTGGGCCTCCTGGGTCCCCATTGCCTCTTGTGGGACTGCAGAGCTCTCCCTAGCGTAGACATTCATTGCTTTTGCCCTTTCCATTTGAGTGGCTCCCCTTGAGTTTCTGAAGCTCCATTCACTGCTAGGAACATGGTGCCCTTGGAGATGCCCTGTGGTCTCCTGGAGGCTCCATATCCATCTTCAGCCCTGTCACATGGAATATATGGCTTGGCCATTCACCATCTGGAGGAACTCTGAGCACCCACAGTGAGAACTGAATCCAACCCTCCTTCCCTAACACATCATCCATGAGACCATTGCTGGAGGTCCTGAAGAGCCCTGAGAAAGAAACAGACACTTTGATGGTGAAAGTCCCTGAGCACATTTTAGAATCTGACTTTGGAAGGAGAGGCCAACCTTCAAGTACTGCAGTGAGGAAATCCACTTTTATTTGAGCGAAGCCAGGACTGACACAGAAACACAAGGACAGACATATTTACAGCAGGTATGGCAATTACACAGAGCTGGATCATGCTTCTGGCAAAGCAGGATGCATTCAAAAACTTATGTAAAAAAATCATTATAACCACAGAGAGAATGCTCAAAGCACAGAACTATCTGAGATGCATTAGGAACCACTTGTTAGAAACGACAGGGAGCTTATTTCTAGCACCGAGCCAGTTTCATTAGGGCGTTCTTGAGATCCTTGTTCCTCATGCTGTAGATGAGGGGGTTGACTGTTAGAGGTACCACTGCATACAGAACAGCCACCACAAGATCCAGAGCTGGGGAGGAGATGGAGGGGGGCTTCAGACAGGGAAACGTGCCACTGCTGACAACCATACAGACCACGGCCAGGTGCGGGAGGCACATGGAAAAGGCTTTGTGGCGGCCCTGCTCAGAGGGGATCCTCAGCACAGCTCTGAAGATCTGCACATAGGACACCACAATGAAAACGAAACATGCAAAGATTAAACAAATACTAATCACAAGAGTCCCAGCTTCCTTGAGGTAGGAATTTGAGCAGGAGAGTTTGAGGATCTGGGGAATCTCACAGAAGAACTGCTCCACCACATTGCCTTGGCAGAGTGGCAGGGAAAATGTGTTCCCAGTGTGCAGGAGAGCATTGAGGAAACCACTGGCTCAGGCAGCTGCGGTCATTTTGACACAAGCTCTGCTGTCCATGATGGTTCCGTATTGCAGGGGTCTGCAGATGGCAACATAGTGGTCATAGGCCATGACTGTGAGGAGAGAAAACTGTTGAAAGTGAGAAAAATACGAAAAAAAACTGTGAAGTACATCCCCAGTAGGAAACGTCCCTGATGTTCCACAGAGAATTGTGCATGGATTTGGGGACAGTGGTGGAGATGCAGCCAAGATCGAGGAGGGAGAGGTTGAGGAGGAAGAAGTACATGGGGGTGTGGAGGCGGTGGTCACAGGCTACGGCTGTGATGATGAGGCCGTTGGCCAGGAGGGCAGCCAGGTAGATGGCCAGGAAGAGCGAGAAGTGCAAGAGCTGCAGCTCCCGTGTGTCTGAGAATGGCAGGAGGAGGAACTCGTTGAGGGAACTGCTGTTGGGCATTAGCTGCCTCCAGTTACGTGGGACTGTGCAAAGAGGTAAAGACAGTGACATGTCAGGAGAGACCTTTCTTATCAAAACTCTTTGACATTTTCACATCCTCTTCCACCTATGCAGACAGAGATGCAGATGTAGACACATGCTCCTTCTTGTCAATATCTTAGTTCAGCTCTCTGTCTGGAGTTCCAGCTCATACTGGCTGAGTGTGCCACGAGCAGCAGGAATCTCCATCTATGGGCTCCAGAGGGATCAGTTCTGCTATGATGTGTAAGGGCAGTTCAACATTTTCACATTCATTTATGAGGCATTTTGACCATAAAAGCAATTACTTCATTTTTTTGGAGAGTCTGTGCTTTGTTTGTCTGCTCTGCACGGCAGGAATACACACCCTTTCCTCTGCTCTCCATGTGAAGACTATTGAGACCTTAGAGACAAAAGCTCTCCTTGTGCCCTACCACAGTGCCAACACACTGGTCTTTCATCGCTTCCATTCCCACCACCCAGAGGTGCTTGTGGGTGAGCACCTCTCTAGGTAGGGGACATCTCTTGTGTCAGCCTGTGATGACTTTAGTGTCCACTTACAACACAGATCTGCAGATCTTATAGAACAGTGAATTCACCTCCCTTTCTCAGCTGTCCAAAAAGTGATGGAGAGGGTGTGACACAGCACATGGCTCCAATGATTAGAATAGGGACACTGTGATGTGGTTCTGGTAGGGACAGAGAACTCAGCACCCAGCTTGTAGGCAAAGACACACAGTGCTGTTGGCTCGGCTGCCAACATAAAGCCCCCCACCCCAGCAGCATTTCCATTACCTTAGACCCTCTGTGGCTTCTGCATAGCACATTCAGCCATCGCGGACATTCTGGAGAAGATCTGTGTCCCTCCAAAGGGCAGCACACATCCCAGCAGCACACCCCAAGGTGAGTCAAGGGTCTTAAATGTGAGGTCTCCTGAAAGGACACTGAGCTTCTTCCCCAGCCTCATGGACTGTGCTGCTTTGAGCCCCCAGGGTGAGAAGGGAGCCTTGTCTTCTATCTCCACTGGAGACAGCCCTGCAAGAGAAACCACAGCATCTGTGTCAGGCTCTAGCTGCAAATTTCCTCCCCACAAAGCCCAAGCACAGGAACGAGAGTATCCCAGTCCAAGAGGGAAACAAACAGCAACACCTTGTTGCTTCTGCCTGGCCTTGCACAGGCAGCAAGAGAGAGGCACACTGAGGAAGGCCTTGCCCTAACCTGGCTGCACACAGCAGCTCCTGGATGGAGACATCACAGGGTGGTTGTTCTCAGCTCCTTTGCTGGTGTTTAGGAAAGGGGCTCGTGGCAAAAGAGCTGCCCCTCTCCTCTTCGGGGGCTCTCACTGCCAAAAAGGCAGCTTGTGCCCTCCATGCCATGGCCTTGAGGGCAGAGGCCCTGCTGGGTGCCAAAGGAAAGGTGCAGGGTGCTGGCGGAGGGGGAAGCATCTGCACTGCAGGAGTTGGCAGAGAGTTTCCTGGACTCCAACCTCACATGAGATTTTGGCATTAGCTTCCTCTTGCCTTGGGCTGTATCTCTGCTGCTTGGAGATGTCCTTGCTGAGAGCTGTTCCTTTGTCCCCACAGACCCCATCCCACTGGGCACTCAGCTTGGCTACAGAAAGTTCTGAAGAGCAGGAAACTTCCTGGGGCACCTCCCTGATTGCAGGTGCTACAGAGCAGATCTTAAGACTGGAAAGGGGCTGTTGGTGCTGTCTGTAGGCTGAGAGGGGCTAAAGGCACTGGATGAGGTTCTTTGTAAGCTTATCTATCTTTCAGTGTGATTGTGAAGAAATTGAGATCCTTTTTTAACCCTGGCTGCTACAAATCCATTCCCACCATGCAGAGACAAGTCTGGAAAACTCCATTCTCAAAATGGGAAGATGGAGCTGTGGGTAGCCCTGACCCACACAGCAGCCTCTCAGCAGGAGAAGGAATCTGCTGGTTCACCCGGAGCTTCCCCCCAGATCCTATGGCAGTGTGGTAGGGAATCCTTGTTATGAAGAATCCCCTCCTCCTCTGCACTGGTCGAGTCAGGAGACTGAGGCTTAAAAAAACAAATAAACTCATGAAGATATGAGATGGGTTCAGCAGACCCTCCAGGAGCATCAGTAGCATTGCCAAAGACTCACTGTGCCAAGGACTGGGAAGATTTCACCCACAGCAATCTCTCCCCCCAACTCCACTCTATAAACTGCCGTTCCCCTCTCGCTGCCTTCTCTCCTCTGCTGTCCGCAGCAGCAGGCAGTGCCCGCAGCCCTGCTGCTCTTGGCACTGGAGCTGCTCCTGCACTCGGCTGTCTCTGGGCAGTGCTGCCAGGCTGCCACGAGCTGCCTCCGTCCCAGGAGCCTGGCCCCGCTCAGGAGCAGAGGAACAGCTGAACTCACCAATTTCTCTGTCCCTTGTGCTCCCTCCTCCTGGGAAATGTTCTCTCAAATAGTCTGAAGTAATCATCTATTTTTCATCTTTAAAGAGTAAAGGGAGACAGATCCCAGCATTTCAAGTTCTTTCATCAGGGAATGACTATGAAAGTTGGAAATGTCCCATTCTGGAAGCCACAATTCACATCTCTTAGCTATGCAGGATACCCAGAGAGGGATAAGTGGGGAGCTCCCTGACACATGGTGCAGGTGTGGATTCAGGTGCCTTATTCTGAGCACCACATACCTATTTAGCAGCCCCTGGGTTGGAGAGGGATTCAGCTAACGTCCATGGACTCCACAAACACATGGAAGGTGAGATTCACCTTAGCAAGGTAAACATGCACAACACAGACATCTGCTTGCGAGTTCCTTGTCTAAGCTCCTAATAGAATCACTGCAGATGAAGTCACTTGTTCACACAAGAATACCTGGTGACACTGGAATACACAGGGGTGGCCCAAAGCATGTGCCAGTGTGTGCTTACTCTGATGGAGCAAGTGTGATACCCGCATCCTTCTGGAGCTTCCGCTGAGTCCAGGTCAGGAATTTCCTTGGACACCTCAAATGCCTTCTATCCTACTAGAGCAGCACTCACAATAAAGGTGAGGGACGGGCAGATCCCTTCAGCTCAAAAAGCGGATATACCCAGTGGAGGCCGTTTATGGAATCACAGAATGGTTGAGTTTGGAAGGAACTTTGGGGATGATTTAGTTCAATCCCTTTAGTCAAGCAGTGTCACCTACAGCACGATGCACAGGATCCTGTCCAGGAAGGTCTGGAATATCTGCAGAGGAGGGGTTTCCATAACCTTTCTGGGCAACCTATGCCAGTGCTCTGTCACCTTCACAGTCAAGATATTTTTCCTCAAATTCAGGCAGAACTTCCTGTGCTACAGTTTGCCTTTTGTGCTGTCACTGGTCACCCTTGGAAAGAGTCTGGGCCATCCTCTTCTGTTCTTGGCATCCTCCCTTCAGGTATTTGCATACCCTAATAAGATCCCCCCTCAGCCTTCTCTTCTCCAGGCTAAAAGAGGCTCGGTTTTCTCATCTTCTTCTTGTAGGAGAGATGCTCCAGCTCCCTGATCAACTTCAGACATAGATAGACATATACTGGGCTCTCTCCAGTACCTTCCTGTCCCTCCTGTACTGCGGAGGCCAGCGCTGGACACAGGACTCAAGGGGTGGCATCCCAAGGACTTAGTAGAGAGGCAGGATGACCTCCCTTGTCCTCCTGGCAACAGTCTTCCTACTGCACACCAGAAGACCACTGGCCTTCTTGGAAGCAAGGGGACGTTGCTGGCTCATAAGCAAGCTTCAAGGGGGCTTGAGTGAGAGAAGGCACCTTTCTCTGGTTGCAAGAGATGTTTGGAGATCATCTAGTCAGATGATGGTCAAGTCAGTGTTTGTAAGCACCTGGGAGGCCAGCAGCAGGCACATGGCACTGCTCCTGCTTGGGAGGGGGGTCACATTGTCTGTGCTCCTGACTGGACAGCACCAGGCATTAGCAGGTCCATCCATGTCTGTGAGGGTGACCGTGAGCTCTGCTCTTTGCTGAGTCCCGGGCAGGCCAGCAAGAGGCGCCTGGCTGGGCAGTTCCTTGGGAGGTCCCTGCTGGCAGAGCAGCTGCGAGGCCAGCGCTGGCCCATGGCTGGGGACGGGCTCTGAGGCCGCTCCTGTCCCAGCAGCAGCGCGGCCGGCAGCGGGGTCTGGTGCAGACCCGCGGGGAGGTCCCTTGTGTGCGCGGAGCTGCCGGGGCAGCAGCAGGCGCTGCCTGTGAGGCCAGGGGAGTCTCAGCAGCGGGCAGGGACACGGAGGCCATTGCGGGGACGCTGCCGGGAGGGCCCTGCTCTCTGCAGGGCTGGCTCTGTGCTGACGCGTGGGCGTCGGCTGGTGACGTCACTGCTGCCGCAGCCCCTGATAGGCCAGGCCGCGCAGCTGGTTGTGACGTCAGCAGCCCCTTCCTGGCCGGGGCGGCTCTGCCGAGGAACCTGGTGTCCCTGCAGCCCGCGGCGGCAGCAGCCCACGCTGGGCTGTGCGCGAGCGAGGTCCCCCTGCCCGAGGAGCTGCTGGGCCAGCAGGAGGCTCACGGCGGGTGCTGGCGCTGAGGTCGCTGCTGCCAGAGCAGTGAGGGGCCAGCAGCAGCGGCGGGGACGAGAGGGTTTGCTGAGGGTGCCCCGTGGAGGGGCTGACACCTGCGGAGCTCTGCAGCCCTGGAGAAAGGCAGCTCCTTAATCAAGAGGAGGGAGATGGAGCACTTAGCACCATGAATTTGTGCCGCTGTGAGCATGATCTTCTCTGGCGAATGTGGACAAGGAGTAGAGACTTGCGGCCAGCTTCCATTGGACCAGGGAGTCCAGCAAGACCTTTTAGGCTGCTAAATGATCCCAGTGTCTGAGCGAGCATGATGTAACGAGAACAGCACCATTAATAATCTGTGATTACCAGGCTCTTTGTCTGTAGTAATTCCCCTCCCTGTCCAACAGGAGGGATCTTGTGAGATTTTCCTACAGGGTCTGAACTGAGTCTCTGTCCTTCACGGGTCCACCTGCTTTTATGGTCTAGGTAGGACTGAAAGACCTTAGAGGTTTGTGACTTTCTATCCAGGCAAGTTCTCCTTGGAGAACAGGTACAAATGCTTTAGCAGGAGACAGAAGGAATGTCTCCCCAACAAAAGGGAGCTTGGAGCCTGTGGCCTGATGGACACTGAGGTTCAGGCCTGAAGCTTCCTCAGCTCTTGCCAGTATCTGCATCCAAATATCCCAAGTGGCCTGTGCAATACATACAGATATGTATCTTGGAGCATGTGGAGTAGAAGAAGTAATCTCTCGGGTGGAACTGAGAAGAACTGAGGTGGGATGCAGTCATGGAGCCTCCTTGTCTTCTTCCTTGCTTGTCCTGCTTTGCCAGGCACTATACACTTTTTCCAACTCCATAAGGGAGCAAGAAATCCCACAGCTTGGCATTGGAATGGATACACATTGCTGGAAAAGAACCATTGTTCCTTCATAGGCCTGGCCTTGGAGGCTCCCTTCCTTTCCAGAGAGCAATGCCTGCTCTCCTGAGGATGAGCTTGTCCTCTCCTGGCACTGCTGGAGTGCAGGCATTTAGAAGGGGAGCACCTGAGTGTGGAGCAGAGCTGCGGTCCCTGCTGCCTGTGGGAATGCTCTTTGGCTTTGTGATGTCCTACCTGCTTTTTCTCTGCCACAGTTTTCTCCCACAGATACAGTTTGAACAAAATAGAAGAAAAATTAAGAGGGGAAAACAAGGTATGAGAATAAATAAAAGGAAAAGGAAAGGAAAAGAAAGGAAAAAGGAAAAAAAAATAAAAAAGTGAGAGGAAAAGGAATAAAAGAAAAGGAAAATAAGATAAAAAGAAGGCAAAAGGAGAAGAGAAACAAAGAGATTAAAAAAGAAACAAACACACAGGAAAAGAAAAGGAAGAAGAAAAAGAGACAGAAAAAGAAAGCAAAGAAGAGGGAGAAGAAAAAGAACAAAAAGGAACAAAAATGGTGAAGAAGAAAAAAAGAGAAAAAGAAGAAAAAAAGAATAAGAAAAAGCAAAAAGATAGGAAAGGGACCGTGGCATTCCCAGGGCCACGTGCGAAGGGAAGTCCTAGATGGACTTTTTGCTGGCCCTCTCTTGTCCCTAGGGTCTGGAATCTTAGGGCTATACACACACATCTGCAATGGGGATGATTTTTGTGCTTGAGCTCACTTGGAAACACAACACAAAACTTAAGCAATGATACAGGAATATATATTTAAACAATAACAATAATAATAACAATATAATAAACACAACAACTACAATAAAAACAATATCAATAACACTAACAACAATATCAAAAATATGAACAATAAAAAATATTACTATAAAATCTCTAAAGAAAAATCCAAATAAGATGTTATGGATGGAGTCCTCGGGCCCAGAGCTTCCCGGCAGCAGCCAGGGTGAAGGGGAGCTTGGCCTGCAAGGGAAAAGGAGGCGTGAGCAGGGCCGAGGAGCGGCTCGGGGGCTCCCGTGGAGCAGAGGCTCCTTGGCGGCTGCGCGGGCTCTTTGGCAGCAGCGCTGCCGTCATTGGTGCCCTGGCAGAGGCTTGGCGTGGCCAGCGCAGCCCAGAGGCCGGCAGAGGGGCTGAGGCAGCAGGTGCCCAGGCCTTGGGCGCTCCTGCGCCCTGTGCAGCTCTGCCCCGGCGCCGCGGCCCGCCAGAGCGCCCGCACACCTGGGCCAGGCTCCCGCGCGGCTGCTCCCCAAAGGCAGCGCGGAGCAGCGCCAAGGGGCCGGGCACAGCCCCAGCTCTGCCCGTGCAGCCGGCAGCAGGGGCCATACCTGGGGGCTGCAGCCGGAGCTCTCCCACTCCATGGGCTCCTCTGTGCTGCAGCCAACCAGGCTGCTGCTCCCCATCATCTGGAAGAGAGCAGGAGACCTTGGTGGGGACGGTGCGTGGGGAAGAGGAAGGATAAGGGAATCCAGTGGCTGCAAGGACTGTACCTGGCTGCTGCCATAACTGAGCCACTCCATTGGCTCAGGATGGTCCCCTGAAGGCCCCCCATTCATGCGTGGAGCCTGCAATACAGAGAGAGGGCAGGTCACGGAGCAGGAGGTCCCTGGCCCCAGCGCCCCTCTTCCTGCAGCAGGAAGCGGGAAAGTGGGAAGGGGCTGGGACCAGCCCCAGCTCTGCCTGTGCAGACAGCTGCAAGGGCAATACCTGAAGGCCACAAAAGGAGCTTTCCCACTCCATAGGCTCCTCATTGTTGCAGCCATCCAGGTTATCGATGCTTGGAGTCTGGAAGAGAGCAGGAGAGCTTGTGGGGACGGTCATGGTGGCAGCGCTGGCTCTGTGTGCAGACCCTCATGTCCCCTGCGTGCACAGGGCAGGCGGTGCACAGAGCCAGGGCGCCAGGCTCAGGCAGCAGCCCCCGAGGCCTTGGCCGCTCCTGGCCCTGGCACAGCTCTGCCCCAGCACCCAGGCCTGCCAGAGCTCCCTGCCACCTCTGCCACCAGCCCTGCGGCTGCTCTCGCAGAGCCAAACGCCAGCCGTCCCCGCGCAGCCTCTGCCTGTGCACACAGTACCTGTCCGCTGCAGCCATAGCTCTCCCAATCCATTTCCTCCACTCCAAAATTATCCATTTTTCTTTAGTCTCCAGTGACTGCAAGAGAAAAGGAGTCATTGGCATTTGCAGCGCTGAGAGCAGGGGTCTCTGTGTGAGCAGGTGTGAGCGCCAAGTGTCGCGCGGTGGCTTTGGGGCCTCCCCTGGGAGGCATCGCGCAGGCTGCCCTGCAGCCCCGCAGCTCCCCTGCATCTCATGGGCACCACGGGTGGCCCCTGGTGCTGCGCGGCCCTGCTGCTCACCTGACCTTGCTGCTGCGTGGCCAGCGCTGGGGCCACTGTGAGGCGCAGCCCTGGGAAGCATCCGTGTTCCCGTGGCGATAACTGCCCCTCTGGGATGTTCCAGTGCTGCGTGGGGGGAGGAGGGCAGCGGCAGGGGCCAGGGGGGCCGCCGTGAGGAAGGGTCTGCGTGTGCTGGACTCCCCCTGGCACTGCTGAGCCTGGCGGCAGAGAGCAGTGCGTGGCCTTGGGCTTGCTGGGGGCCAAGGAGGGCTCCTCACGCAGCCCCATGGCGCTGCTGGCGGCTGCCTGCCCAGAGGCCGGGTTCCCCTTGGGGCTCTGCTTCTACCCCTGCAAGCAGCCTTGAATGCCTTCATCTTTATTCCCTGCTCCTTCCTGCCTTTACAGTCCTATTTCCTCAAGAAAGTTTTGTTTTCCATGGTTGAGACGTGTTCCTTGGTAGCGCAATGAGCGCCAAGGGCAGTTGTGCCCTGGGGCCAGGTGTGCATGTCCTCAGCAGAGCCCTTCTGAGTTGGTGGTGGCCTGGGAGCCCCTGGTGCTGCTGGGCTCCTTCTCTTGTCCTGCCGCGCACCTTGCAGGCACCATGTGCTGTGGCTGAGAGCAGCCTTGGTGCAGCTCCTGCACTGCTGCCCCTACCACGGCTTCCTAGGGCTGCAGAGGGCAGAGAAGGCACAAATGTGCCCTCAGCAGCAGCAAGCATCTGTAGCTGCTCTGCCCAGCACTGCAATGGTCACTTGCTAAACGAGGTGAGTTCCTGACACTCGGGTAGGAACGGTAAAGCCAGGAGCAGATGGAGCAGGAGATCCTCCTCGCGCAGGGGAAAACCCTCCAAAAGCAAGCAGCGCAACCCCTGCCACCAAAGTGCTGGAGTCGAGAGGAGCATCTTCCTGCTTGCCAAGCTTGCTTGCTGGCATGCCGCAAGGGGCTCCCGCTGGACAGAGCAACCTCCATCCTGGTCACCAGATCTTAGCATCTCTCATGCCAACAGAAATGCTCTTTGCATCTCTGACATCACAAGCTCAGAAACAATAACCCTGCTTATCTGGCATTACCTTTTTCTAAATAAAGACCAAACTTGGTAAATATATTTTAAGTGACTGACTTTCCCAAGTATGGAAAACCTGTGCTGGGTTTGCTGAAGCCAAGGCGCCCTCTCCTTTGACTCTTTTGGTGCTGGGAGTGCGATTGCAGGCTGAGTGTTTGGCTCCGGTTTTATCCGGGGCGATGGGCCAGGGATTATAGACCAGAGGGGATTTACCCTCCTCTCCCTCTGTCTCCCCCTTCCCCTAACACAGTCTCAGAATATGGAATAGGGTTGTGTCAAACCCTGGTTGCTTTGGCTCCAGCAGCATTTCAGCGGCACCTCAGGAGTTAATTTATGGCATGAGAGTCTGGCCATGTGTGAGGACGCCACTTGGCTCTTAGCGGAGGATCTCTAAGCCGTGCGCCTGTTCCTGTGCTGCTCACGGCGGCATCGGGGAGGCCGGTGCGTAGGGCAGGAGCTGCTCCCTGGGGCAGTGCAGCCCCGTGGCGCAGGGGACAGGGACACTGCGCCCTGGGCACCTGTGCAGAGCAGGGGGGTCATTTCTCCCCTTTGGAAGCAGCTTGGGAAACAGCCAAACACAGGGGTGGAAAATGGGTTTGGTTGAACTTCCCAGCAAGTGAACAAACTCCCAAGAGCTGAGTGCTTAGCTCTAGGTTAGGGGATCAAGTGCAGCACGGGCAGGTACCAGGACACGTAGCCCCTCTTCCCCCGCACACCTCAGCCCCAGCCCAGCGCCCTCCTGCCAGCAGCCCGTGTGCTTGCGGTGCGCTCCGCGAGCCGCCGTGCCGGCCTCTTGTGCGGCCTCCAAGGCCTCCGCTCCAAGGAGCCCCGTCTCTATTGAAGCCATGGATGAGAAGCCCTGTGTCCCTCTTCACGTGGACATCCATGGGAAGCTGTTGCTGTCCTTGGACAGCACAGGGACGTGCTGCCCTCACCAAGCAGAATCCCCACAAGGGGCTGCAGCGCCCGCTCCCCACGGCATCTGCAAGGGGCAGTGTGGGGCTGCTGGAGCAGCGCAGCAAGGTGTGTGGCCAAATGCACCCGTCTGCCAGCCAAGGCAGGCGCCCTCGTGCAGCCTCTCTCTGCACGAGCTCCGGGCCATGGCCTGGTACCAGCTGCAGCCACCACGGCCGGACCAAGCACGGGATGCAGTTGCCTCTCGTTCCTTCCCACCCATTTCACTTGTAGGGTTTTGGTGACATTCTAGAAAAAAAATACTTTTTTGAGGAAATTTGGCTATAAGAGCAGGAGGGGAGCAGGGAAGAAAGATCAAGACGCTCAAGGCAGCAGGGCCGCGCAGCACCAGGGGCCACCCGTGGTGCCCATGAGATGCAGGGGAGCTGCGGGGCTGCAGGGCAGCCTGCGCGATGCCTCCCAGGGGAGGCCCCAAAGCCACCGCGCGAAACTAGGTGCTCATGGCTGCAAATGTAAACAGTTCCATTCCGTTGCAGACAAGGGAGAGTGAAAAAAATGGACAACTGTGAAGTTGAGGACATGGAGTGGGAAAGCTCCAGCAGGTACTGTGCGTGCAGGCAGAGGCTGCGCGGGGACGGCTGGCACTTGGCTCTGCGAGAGCAGCCGCAGGGCTGGTGGCAGAGGTGCCAGGGAGCTCTGTCAGGCCTGGGTGCTGGGGCAGAGCTGCGCCAGGGCCAGGAGCGGCCAAGGCCTCGGGGGCTGCTGCCTGAGCCTGGCGCCCTGGCTCTGTGCACCGCCTGCCCCGCACACGCAGGGGACACGAGCCAGCGCTGCTACCATGACCATCCCCACAAGCTCTCCTGCTCTCTTCCAGACTCCAAGCACCCACAGCCTGGCTGGATGCAGCCAGGATGAAGAGCCAATGGAGTGGGAGATATCCAGCTGTGGCATTCAAGTATTGCCCCGGCTGCATGGGGAGAGAATGGAGCTCATTCTGGCCCCTTCCCACTTTCCTGCTTCCCTCTGCAGGAATGGGGGCCCCGGGGCCAGGATCCTTGGGTTCTGGTACCTTCCGTGCAAACACCTCTCTCTCTCTTACAGGCTCCATGCACAGATGGAGGGCCTTCAGGGGACCTTCCTGAGCCGATGGAGTGGCTGAGCTACGGCAGCAGCCAGGTACAGCCCCCACAGCCCCTGGACGCGCGTGTCCTTTCTCTTCCCCACGCACCATCCCCGCTAAGGTCTCCTGCTCTCTTCCAGATGGTGGGGAGCAGCGGCCTGGTCGGCTGTAGCCAGGAGGAGCCCATGGACTGGGAGAGCTCCGTCTGCAGCCCCCAGGTATGGCCCCTGCTGCCGGCTGCACGGGCAGAGCTGGGGCTGTGCCCGGCCCCTTGGCGCTGCTCCGCGCTGCCTTTGGGGAGCAGCCGCGCGGGAGCCTGGCCCAGGTGTGCGGGCGCTCTGGCGGGCCGCGGCGCCGGGGCAGAGCTGCACAGGGCGCAGGAGCGCCCAAGGCCTGGGCACCTGCTGCCTCAGCCCCTCTGCCGGCCTCTGGGCTGCGCTGGCCACGCCAAGCCTCTGCCAGGGCACCAATGACGGCAGCGCTGCTGCCAAAGAGCCCGCGCAGCCGCCAAGGAGCCTCTGCTCCACGGGAGCCCCCGAGCCGCTCCTCGGCCCTGCTCACGCCTCCTTTTCCCTTGCAGGACAAGCTCCCCTTCACCCTGGCTGCTGCCGGGAAGCGCTGGGCTCATGGATGCCAGCTATAACTTCCTATTTGGATTTTTCTTTATAGACTTTTATATTAGGATTTATTGTTGTTAATATTGTTGTTGGTTTTATTGTTGTTCTGATGATTATATCATTGATATTTTTCTTGTTGTTGTTATTGTTTATTATATTTTTATTTTTATTGTTGTTTAAATATATATTCCTGTATCATTCTTTAAGTGTTGTGTGATGTTTCCAAGTGATCTCAGGCACAAAAATCATCCCCACTGCAGGGGTGCGTGTCTAGCCCTAAGATTTCAGAACCTAGGGGCAAGCGGGTCCAGGAAAAGGTCCCTCTAGGATTTCCCTTAGCACACGGTCCTTTAGGATGCCACAGCCCATTTC